>NW_024037049.1:748382-1348382 GCF_015706575.1 Patiria miniata
TTTATTACGCATGTTATTCATGTAATGTTGTCTATTTGGGGCATAAGTGCGCTGGCCTGCTCTTTTACCTCTAAATCGAAAAAATTCCATTCAGTTTGAGTATTTTCAGTTGTTCCAGTTGAATGGAGCTTCGAGCAGAACTCCGAAGAGCAAGAAGTTGTAACGGGAATACTTGTATGGATGGCATGTCCGTTTGCAAATTACTCAACTCACCATTGTCCAAGCAGACAGTGTTGTTGGCTGTTGTCCAGGGTTAACAGAGATATCCATAAATGGTAATGTCCAAAGGGGGTCATGCCCCAGAATAAGGAGACAGGTTTGTCCATGTTTGGACCATTTAATTGATGGAACTTTGGATGAATGAAATCCAGCAGGACAAAGTCTCATTGTTAATGTTATGGTTGTGGATGTACATATCAACAGAGGCTGAAACGTGTTGCATGGTATCACAACATGTCTTAAGGGCAGAAAATAACAGTCAATATCAGTCACAAATGTCCAATTCCTTGCCTGTAAATGCTGATATGATGAGAGGAGTAACAGCAGACCAACCAAGATCTGGATGGCAGCCATCTTGGATTGTGGTGCAACACATTTGAGACTAGGAGAAGATTACTAAAATCCCCAAATTCTACCTCATAATCACCTCCACTTCGGACTTACATGAGATTACACTTTCCACCGGAGGATTAGTCACGGTTGACAGATTTTGAATAGACTCTCTTCCCTATATAAGGGCCACCACGCCCTGCACGCCTCAATACATTTTTCTGTGCCGGAGCGAGTCACACAGTGTATTACAGTTATACAGTGTATTTCAGTCTGTTAAGACATCCCAATGGATAGCACACTAGAAACAGATTTCTTAGAATTAATGGCTTGACCGTCGGACAGTCGACGACTTGAACACCCAGCAGGATACGGGCGAGAACCAAAATGTTTCTTCGGTCAAACCGAAAGAAAAGACCCGTAAAACCAAGACCGTTTCTCGACAAGAATTTGTCGACGTAACGGAAAGCTAGCCGTAATGGCAGAAGCTATTGAAAATATTCAAACGGCCATCCTCAGTCCACCTGCCGCAAAGCGGCCGCGCCTAGCGTCGGACTCTGATAATACAAGTGCCTCAAAGGCCATAGATGAACTGCTCAAAGAATCAGTTCTCGATTCAGAAACTACAGGCCAGGACGACCAGCTGTTAAACAATTTCGAACAGCTATACACAGAGGATGCCCCGACTGCTGCTGCAGTCAATGAAAAATTGGCTAAGGTCATTGATAAAATGGTGCGTAACAAGCTACCAGAAGATAAGGCTGCTGAAAAGCTAAAGGCCCTCCAACGACCAACCAATGTAAAACAAATCTGGAATGTACACGAGTCAATCCAGAGGTCTGGAGCTCTTTGAAGCCGAAAACTCGGTCACAAGACATAAAGCTGCAAAAAGTGCAGCAAGCACTATGAAAGGAGTGGTGCCTATTGTGGGCGTAATAAATTCGCTCATGACGCATGTACTGATAATCTAGATGTTAAGGGTGAAATCACCCAAACTGCTTGACGCGGTAGCAGTGATCGGGCATGCCAACCACGAGCTCAATATGAGAAGACGTGAGTTAATTAAGCCTGCCTTAAACAAACAGTTTTCTGGCCTGTGTTCATCACATGTTCCAGTAACTGAGCTCCTGTTTGGGGACAATTTACCGCAACAATGTAAAGACATCCAACAAACGAACAAAATTGGACAGAAAGTTGGATTCTCTACTGGATCGCGGGGGACCGACAACAAGGGTTCCCTACACAGAGGGAACCTGGCTAGTGCCGGCAGAAGACGCGGTAGCTATTTAAACTATCAGCGTTACAGCAAGCACCAGGGATCTCGGTGGAATCACAAACCGCAGCCATCGGCAGAAGCCAAAAAGTAGATTTGCCAAGCAACAAACTGGTGAGTCATTGCATTGACAATACATGTACCAAAATTGCAGGTAGATTAGCCTACTATGTAGCCAAATGGCGAACTGTAACCTCGGACAAATGGGTCTTAGAGGCAATACAGCATTACTTTATAGAATTGCCGAACAACCTGTCCAGTTGTATCAGCCGAAACAAATGGCGTTTTCTCAAAATGAGACTGACATTATTTCGGCAGAAATAATTAAGCTTCTCCAAAAAGGAGCAATTAGGCAAGTTACCCACATGGCTGGGGAGTTTATTTCTACAATTTTTATTCGTCCAAAGAAGGACAGATCTTTTCGGCCGATTATCAATCTTCGAGAATTGAACAAATCAGTGGCCTATTACCATTTCAAAATGGAAACCATTCAGTTTGCACTGCACCTTATACGGCCTCAGTGCTTTATGGCATCAATCGACCTGAAAGATGCATATTTTGCCGTGCCCATTGCGAAAGAACATCGCAAGTATTTGCGATTTCAATGGCAGAACAAATCGTTCGAATTCACCTGTTTGCCATTTGGCTTAGCATGTGCCCTTAGAGTTTTCACTAAGATTATGAAACCTCTGATTGCCTCCTTAAGACAGAGAGGCCATGAGTCATGTGATTACATTGACGATTCATTGTTGCTAGGTTCAACCATTCACGAGTGTATAGAACTAATGTTAAAGCTCGTCTGACCCTTACTAAAGAGCTAGGGTTTATTATCAATGCTCAGAAATCGATTCTAGAACCCACACAGACCATTCAGTTTCTTGGGTTTATTCTGAATTCTGTCAATGACCATTGCGATTCCTGCCCTTAAGTTAAAGTACAGAAAATCGTTACAGCCATTGATAATTTGATCACGATGCCACGCCCAAAAATACGGGACGTTGCACATGTGATAGGGCTTTTGGTGTCTTGCTTTATTCAGAAGATCCATTGAAGTGGATAAGAATGAGGCTTTATCTCTAAATGCCAACAATTTTGATGCAAGAATGTCTTTATCTGACAGAGCCAAGACAGACTTAAGTTGGTGGCATGCTAATTTACAGTATGCAAATGCCCCCATTCACAGAAATAATAATAATAATAGTGGATATTTATAAAGCGCATGTATCCACCAGGACTGGTGCTCAAAGCGCTACATCATTATTACCCCTGCTCATTGGGCCCATGAAACATTCCAAATACCATCTCAGCTCCCTGGGGAGTATACAGCTCGATGCAGCCTGTTAGGCGCAAGGAAGCTAATTCAATCACAATAACCATCTCTGCCCTCACAGGTACCCATTTACTCCTGGGTGGAGAGAAGCAATGAGTGACAAAGTCACTCATGCCGAAGGGCACACGCACCATGACCCCGCCAGGACTCGAACCCACAACCTGCAGCTTTACCCGCAGACCACGAATCAGTGCCCTTAACCACGAGGCCACAGTACTCCACGATTTCCCAGATTTCTTTGTTGAATGTGATGCATCCAAAAGTGGTTGGGGCGCTCAATGCAATGGTCAGGTATTAGGCGGACAATGGTCTGCCACAGAGATTGATTTCCATATCAATTATCTTGAGCTCAAGGCATGCTTTTTTGCTTTGCAGTCCCTTTTCAATAAACACAGGGACATCCATGTACACCTAAAAACGGACAACACAACAGCTGTTTCGTATATTCAGTACTTTGGTGGCACACATTCCCCTCAGTTAAATGAACTTGCGAGGGAAATTTGGTTATGGTGCATGGCCAGAAAGATATGGCTATCTGTATCGTAATTGCCTGGGGTTGATAATGTGATGGCAGACTTTGCCTCACGGAATTTCCACGAAGATATAGAATGGAAATTACACCCAGACGTTTTCCGCAAAATTATTGCGAAATTCATGGTACCTGACATGGACATGTTCGCGTCAAGATTGAATTATCAAATTCAGCCATATGTATCATGGCAACCTGATCCGGGTGCATTCAGTTATGATGCATTTACACTGGACTGGTCTGACTACAAGGTCTATGCATTTCCCCCATTCTGTCTAATTGGGAAAGTCTTGGCGTAAATTAAAATCGATGAATCAATCGCCATACTCATTGCCCCACGATGGCAAACACAAGTCTGGTTTCCAAAAATGTTGAAACTACTCACAAACAAGCCAGTTATTTTGCCTAAAAGGGCTGATATACTTTCGCTTCTTCCTCAGGCAGACTCCATCCGTGGCAAGAGCGGCTACAACTGATGGCATGCCATTTGTCCGGGAAAACCTGCAACGTCAGGGAATTTCACAAGACACGCTGCCGACATTATCATCGCCTCTTGGCGACCTGCAACCAAGAAATCTTACAGATCAGCGATCCAAAAGTGGATTTTATTCTGTGCTCGGGGACAAATTAATCCCGTTCGAGCACCTGTAACAGTTGTTCTCGATTGCCTAACTGATAGTCAGGTGGCTTAGATCTAATTTTCGTCAAGATCGTGACCGACTGGTCCAAAGCACCAAACTTGGCAGATAGATTCTTATAGACCTAGAGAAGATATTTAGAAGGGGTGACACCCGAAATTCTTTTGGGAAGGGTGCCTAATTTGCATAAATCGTTAATCCCTGCCGTGTAATATATTTATTCCCATATTTGGGTATATTTTTATTTTTATTTTTTTTGAAAAGTGTATTTTGGGATTCTACTTACAAATCTTTACTTAAATCGCATTTTCCAAAGCATATAAGTGACTGAATAATTATGAGGACATAGTAACGATCCAAAATGGCTACTATTATGCCCTAAACTGCGCGCCTTTACCTTGTCCCCAGATATCATCAATTAGTCTTGCCAAACATCAGCATTGATGAACTTCAAATTCACCACGTAGCTTACTGGTACAGTTACCCTATTGAAACCTTATGCAAAATCATGTGAACAATGAGAACATTGTGTTATTAAGCCCAGAAAACAAAAACTGGGGAAAAAACGAGGTGTCCATAAATTGGGCTAACAAGTAAGGTGAAGGGTTGCCTAACATGGAAGACTGGAACAAGTTCAAGGAAATTCCCAAAATTATTGTTGAGAAAACGTTTTGGCGTAGACAAAATTATTGTAAACAACAATAATCTCTAATTTGGGGGGATTTTGTTGAACTTGTTCAAGTCCCCACGTTACCCTTCCCGTAGTAGCCCAATTTACGGACACCACATTTTCTCCCTTTTTTTGGTCTTTTGGGCCAAACATCAAGATGATATCAATTTTCACATGATTTCCCACTTATTTTTGTTAGGTTAACTATGTCAGTAAGTACCTTTGTGAATTTGAAGCTCATCAATACCCACGTTTGGCGAGACTAGTTGATGATATCTGAGGAAAAGGTAAATGCGCGTAACTTTAGGGTAAAATAGTAGCCATTTTGGTGATTGACTATGTCCTCTTAAAGGGAGTATACATCATTTGCTTTTGCTGTAATTTTCAGAAATGGATGGAATTGGGGGTTGGAAAATATAGCAAATATAGTTACACTGACTTTTTGGAGTTTTGGGTTCGAAAATGCTATAAAAACCAAGAAAAACGATCATTTTCCTGTAGTCTGGTTCCCTGACTCCATATAAGAAGAAACAGAGCAGTTTACATACATTGGGGAATTGTAAGGTCAGGGAACCAGCCTAGCTGGCCCGTACCCGTTCATAGGTTTGTAATCGATTGCAAACAGGTGCAATGGTCAATTGGGCCAGTATTTGAAAAAAAGCCAGTTGTTTCCAACGCTGATCGGCCGATCAGCGTTGGAAATTGATACAAAATACCACTTTTCTTGAAAATGACAGTATACCAGGTGCCATAATTTTACAGGATGCTTTAAACTGTCATTTACCAACATCCTATTAAGGTATTTCGCAAAAACTTGGTAGTTTTATTTTTCGATGTTTGCAAATGTTGTATATTCCCTTTAATTATTCAGTCACTTACATGCTTTACAAAATGTTATTGAAGTAAGAATATGCAAGTAGAATCACCAAAATACACTTTTCAAAAAATAAAAAAATAAAAATATACCCAAATATGGGGAAAATATATTACACGGCAGGGATTAACGATTTATGCAAATTAGGCACCCTTCCCAAAAGAATTTCACGTGTCACCGGCCCCTTCTAAATATCTTCTCTAGGTCTATAAAAATCTATCTGCCAAGTTTGGTGCTTTGGACCAGTCGGTCACGATTCCGACCATATGCCACCTGACTATGAAGAATTTCATAAGGGTAACAGTTATAGCTCAGTGAATACCCTACATAGTGCCACTTCGGCAATCGTAGTTCCGATAGATGGGAGTCCTATTGGGGATCCTATTGGATCACATCCATTGGTTAAAAGATTCATGACTCATGAATCTTTTAACCAATGGATGTGATCCAATAGGATTGACAGGTGTGTTTAATTTGAGACCTGCTATGCCCAAATATAATTTTACTTGGGACGTAAATATTGTTTTCAAGTACCTAAAAGAATTAGGTCCTGGATAAAAGTTGCCCTTAAAAGGGCTTACAATGAAACTTGTTATGTTGATTGCATTGATTTCAGGACAAATGTGTCGAACATTATCTTTGCTTGATTTAGATCAGGTCAATGTCACTCGAAGCAATGTGACTTTTGTTGTTACATGTACTAAGTTAACAAAGACCAGTAGAGTTGGCAGTAAGCCAATAAGTGTGGTGCTGTCAGAGTACCCGCACGATGAACACCTATGTGTTATAAAAACACTTAGAGAGTATCTGATTAAAACTAGAACTTTCCGAGGACGCGAAAGGAGTTTGTTTTTGAGTTATACTTCCCCTCACAAGCGTGTAGGGTCCGAGACAATTTCTCGTTGGATCAAGATGACACTGCAAGATGCAGGTATTGACATAGGTAGATTCAAGGCTCATAGTACTAGATCTGCTGCATGTAGTGCAGCTTTGCAAAGGGGAGTTCCCCTGGATGTCATAATGACTACTGCCCAATGGGCAAGGAGTAGAACTTTTGCTAAATTTTATAATAAAACTTTGTACCAGCAAGTCAGAAGTTTGCTGACGCTGTTCTGAGTTGTGAAGCAAAATAGGCTTCGAAATTTTGTTTTCTGAATAAATATACAGAAACATCAAAAATGAATTGTTTATTGTACGACTCTTTTTGTCGTTTGTTGCCCGTTGCATTCATGGGCTCTAAATTTCTCATGTAAGTCCGAAGTGGAGGTGATTATGAGGTAGAATTTAAAAATCAAACGAATGAAATGAAGTTTAATTAGAATTCTACCGATTAAATCACCGACACTGAAGGACTTACACCCTCCACAATTGGTATGTATGTACTGCTAACATGCATTCCCCACCCCTTTTATATGCACCGGGCATTTTCATTAAAATGTATTGAGGCGTGCAGGCAGGGCGTGGTGGCCCTTTATAGGGAAGAGAGTCTATTCAAAATCTCTCAACCGTGACTAATCCTCCGGTGGAAAGTGTAATCTCATGTAAGTCCTTCAGTGTCGGTGATTTAATCGGTAGAATTCTAATTAAACTTCATTTCATTCGTTTAATTTTTAAATTACACTCCAACAGACAGATCCAAAAAAATACATCACCAGTTCACATCACAAACTTTGAAATAATAGTGTGACAAAAGATAAAACTTGGATGACTAAAACGGACGAAGATGAAACTCGATTTAAAACAGTGATCCAGCACAAATTTTAAAAAGGGAGTGGCAGCTACAAACAGCGCTGCTTTAGGGGAATGCCTTTAGGGGAAGAAAATCCAAATCCAGTCTGGGTCCACAATTAAGGAAACACCTGTAATCTGCTCATCAAACCGAAGCGAACCATTTTTTAAAGTAAGTTTCTGGATTTAGATCAGTACTGTACAAACCATCGTCCTAATGGAGGGGATGCATGGGCATCTCGTGAATAATTTGACTAAACGTGCTTTTCTCAAACATGCTGAACAAGAATAAATTTTCACGACAATCCATTATTTATGCATTGCTTAAGTCAATGATCTAGACCTTGTTGCTACAGCTTTGGATGAACATGTAATGGTGATAACATGAGCACACAGTTTGCGTCCTTGCAAGTTTTAAGCAGTGGGTATCCAGGTTTGGGGTTGAGGCGTGAACAAGGGTAATTTGGTTTTTGAAAAGTGGCCCAATTTGAGCCCTCTCCCCTCCTTAAAAACCCTCCTGCTATTTAAACAGTCGAAGACAGTCAAACTTTCCATCCACTTCCCCTGCTATACTTTTAACACTAGAGGCTAGTGACGAGTCACCAGCAGTCAGATCATACGTCAAGCAAGCACAGTCAAAGCAAAGCTGTATCAAGGTTACATTTCCCAGCCAGTCAACCCTGCTTTATGTAGGCTGGGAGTTCTTAACAGTTGAATACAGTCACTTGATTGATTTTGAATGAAAGGTACGAAAGCCCATTAGCGCCACTGCAAGTATATATGTTGCGGATTATTTAATTCGTTATTACGGATTATTAATTCGTTATTACGGATTACTAATTCGTTATTACGGATTATTAATTCGTTATTACGGATTATTTAATTCGTTATTACGGATTACTAATTCGTTATAACGGATTATTTAATTCGTTATAACGGATTATTAATTCGTTATTACGGATTATTAATTCGTTATTACGGATTATTAATTCGTTATTACGGATTATTTAATTCGTTATTACGGATTACTAATTCGTTATAACGGATTATTTAATTCGTTATTACGGATTACTAATTCGTTATTACGGATTATTAATTCGTTATTACGGATTATTAATTCGTTATTACGGATTATTAATTCGTTATTACGGATTATTTAATTCGTTATTACGGATTACTAATTCGTTATAACGGATTATTTAATTCGTTATTACGGATTACTAATTCGTTATTACGGATTATTTAATTCGTTATTACGAATTACTCATACGTTCTGAGTCATTACTCGGCAAGCATGGCACAGGAGTGCAAACGTTGTATGCAAAGATAGCGCCGCCTAGCGGCGCTATATACATAGGCCCCTGGTCACGTGCTCTCCACGTGTGAGAACATCAGACCTTATTCGTAATAACGAATTAATAATCCGTAATAACGAATTAATAATCCGTAATAACGAATTAAATAATCCATAATAACGAATTAATAATCCGTAATAACGAATTAGTAATCCGTAATAACGAATTAATAATCCGTAATAACGAATTAATAATCCGTAATAACGAATTAATAATCCGTAATAACGAATTAATAATCCGTAATAACGAATTAAATAATCCGTTATAACGAATTAATAATCCGTAATAACGAATTACATAATCTGTAACATATATACTTGCAGTGGCGCTAATGGGCTTTCGTAGAAAGGATTACTTGGCACAGAATGTAAGTTTGAATGTATGTTTCGTCTCAGAAACTACAGCACAGTTAGGCCCCCCCCCCCAAAAAAAAGTCGGTCTCTGGTCAGCGCGCGCGTCGATTTTAATCATGCGCGTCAATTTTTTTTTTCTTCCAAAATGTTCCAAAGAGCACCAAGGAATGGGAAATTGCACTAAGGCAAATGATCGAGGACACCAAGGCAAATTATGCAGGACACCAATGTACATGAGGACACCAATGTACATGAGGACACCAATAAAAGCAAAATAGTACCCCACCTTGTCTGTACAATCCAAGCTTGGAAAAAAAGAAAGAAAAAAGCTGCGTCGCCGCATCAGTTCTGGAACTTTGGTCTGACCAGAGACCGAGTATTATTTTTTTTTGGCCTTGGGAATAACATTCATTTTGCCAGTGATATGCACGCTAATTTGTATGATGTTTTTATCAGTCAAATGATTCAAGGTTACGATTCTAGCTGAGGTAGAGTGTCAAGTCACATTCTTGCTCAATACGAGTCACTGCCATTTAAGTATCACATATTCAGACTGGTAAGCTTTCAGTAATTGAAAGTAATTTTATTATCTTTTCAATCCTCATATCTGGCATTGTACAATCTGGTTCCATAATACAAGTCGTGATATGTTAGTTTTGAATTTTTCGCAACCAGAAAGAGAACTTAAGAACTCACATTATAACGATTAATAGTAATAAAATCTTTCCAAAAAATTGCATGATGATACAAAAATTAAAAACTATGTCATAAACCAATGACTGGGGTAATTCTCCTTTTTCATCTTTTTTTTTTGCTACCAAAAAAAAGGAGAATTCAGCTCCTTTTTGGGGGCAGGAAGCCGTACTATGAATGCGCATTATGAGAAAAAAAATACAATGAAATGCCAGTTGAGAGCTACAGTAAATAGAACGTGAACCGACGTGAGACGAGTCATTTGCTTGTGCTTTTGTGGCGTCTTTGAGTTGAGTTGAGTCATCGAAAACTGCAACTTCAGTCGGACTCGAGTCATTAACTCATGTCAGTACAATCCTTGATTTTAATATTTGAAATAATACTCACATACATGTACATGTATATATGCAATTTTCTATTCACATCTGTAAAACGAACAAAATAGAAAAACTAAAGTTACTTTCAGGGAACAACTCACAGAGTCCATTTCCCAATTTACAAACCATAAAATTGATGGAGTTACCACAACGACTGGTCCAGAACTAGTCTTTCGCCAAGGCCATATTGGCTTAGAGCAGCAAAGCTGCAAGCAAGTGGAGCAAAGACCAATTCAGCATGCACGAATTCAGCTTTGCCACTCGCAGTGGTCTCCACTCAAGGTGCTTTGCCTCTCTGTCTAATGCCGGTTAAAGCCACGATAGCCTTGGCGAAAGGCTAGTCCAGAGCTAGTCAGTGACCCATAATTTATCAAACATGTGTTAGAATTATTTTACATGAATTATTGTCTTGAAATTCAGCTGGCAAATTTTATTTCCAGTCAGTAATAACACAAACTGTCCAAAAAGTTGCATTAAGAAAAAGATTGATCAAACCAACTACTATGCCTACACATCAGTAATTTACAAAAGAACTTTAAAATTTGTTTAATAACATCATATTGTTTATACATAAAAGTAACCAAATAAAGCCCGGTTTATACTGCACGCGAAAGCAAGTGCGAAGTGAAATTTGTGTCGTCAACAATGATGAACGTGCTTCGAATGTATTGTTGACGTCAAATATTTCGCTTCACTTTCGCTTTTGCGTAAAGTATGAACTGGGCTTAATGAGGATCTCTACAACCTGCCAAACTAAAACTGTGACATACAAATAGAACTATAAATGTTGCAATAACTTGTTTTCTGAGGGGCATAATTGTGATGAGTATTGAAATGAATTTTATACTGGAGCAAATTTCCAGCAAATATCCATCCCTCTGAAATGTATAAGAACTACGAGACATACCTTTGGGGTAAAAAAAATAATAATAATGTAGGATTCAAGGAACAACAATACAATAAATCTGTAGCAGGTTATTAAAAAAAACCAGCTGAGTAGATGTACTTTTTGGAAGAATGTGAAAATGTATTTCATTTTGCACATACACCATCTGCAGGTTTCTGTTTAATCGTGAGATGATGGTCATTTTTCCATCCTCGAAAATGACAGCATACTTGGGGCAGCAATTTCACAACATGCATGATCCTTTTACATGTATTTACTTTAATACAGTCGATTACAATATTTCATATTTTGACAGTTTCATTTTAAATGTTTGTAAATCGTATCCATGCCTTTAAAGATTGATTGCCTAATTGTATCGCAATGAGAGCTTCAAAAGTTCATGTAATGCGTACAAACACTGGCCCTTCAACAGTCCTGTACAGGAAAATCATCCATCAAATTGAACAAAATATGGAACACCGCATGCCCTACATACCTATATGGGACCTGTGAGGTTTATAATTGTGATCAACAGCAGGTTTAAGTTCTCAAAGATGCTCTCCCCATGCTTGCCTGTCATGGATTTCTTTCTCCTAATGAATTACTTAAGACAACCACCTTTTTGAGGGAAAAAAATAAAAACTAAAAAACTAAAAAAAAATACAATTCCTATTACGAGCAAATATTTCTGACATAGTGACTGACAGACATGCTGCATGCCGAGCCACCTCTGCTGACTATTCTGTATATCAAAGGTGCAGTTCATTTTCAGTTTGGAGTGAGTACCTAAAAGAATTAAATTGATACATTAGCCCAGAAAGCTAACAAAGTAAACATATGACAAGTTAAATTGCCAAAAACATGAGTAGAAAATGTTGTTAGTTTACAAACCACTGTTAACAGATTTTTAGGCCATGAGGACTAGCTGCACATGTACAATGCTTGTTTATGTTGATAAACTGCATATACATGTAACTTGCATAAGCAATTCGTCCACATAAACAGTATAATGCATACAGTATAATGAACATTTATGTATGATGCCAAATAATCATTCCATATTTTATTAAAGATGTATTATTGAAATCATTCCTCTTTTTATAGCATTGTCATCTGGCAATTATTGGTCAAGATGAAGTTAAATGCAACCACCAATTTACCTGTAAACCACTCAATGCAGATAACAAATACATATCTAAACAATAAAACAGAAAACAAATACATCGTATATATCTACAATGTTCCCTGTTTATCTGATTTCAGATAATGGCAAATTTCTCAGGAAAACAGAAGTAAAAATTTAAAATTTACAAACTCACTTTAAAGTTGTGCACACTTTGAAAAAAAGATCACAAAATAATTATCAGAATAGCCAGTAAAAAATAACCGTTTGACCTGCCTATGGTATTTACAGAATTGGTCTATTCGTGTTGCAATGGTGCTTCAAGAACTGAATTATTGTCGGGTCAATGCATTAAGTAATAACTATGTGTTTTTTATTTGATACCTTGTTCAAAAGTGAATAACTTTCTTGCTGCTAGAAATATAGCACTTGAAAGCAAATACCTCAATTTTTTCAGGGTTAAAAGTAAGCACGAGGAGAGCCACATAATGATACCCGACTGTTGTATTTTAAAGCAACGCTTCTTGGTTTTAAGTTAAAAGCTTGATCCCAAGTTCTTCAAATTATTCAACATTGTTGACTGAACAATGTGTTTATAACTAATAAATGTTTGTATATCCATGAAACAGTAACACTTCATGGCAGTCATTTCAATATTTTTTAATTAAAAATATCCCTTAGATTATGCTACATTATTGACACCACATGTATATTAAACATAAAATGAAATTATTTACATTGAAGTTGAGTTATATCAGCTGGATGACGATGATAAGCACTGATACTAAGCAACAAATCTTTATCTGGTTATCTTAACTCACATGCAAACTTTAAAAAATCTTTTGAAAATCAGTCTGGCCAGCAGACTTCAATACTGTTACAGTTCTCAAAGGAAGTCTGATGGTGGAAGATCCTGCATGTCATCCATGCTTGTAAGACTACTCCGTCTGCTACTATGAAGCGATGCCATTGGAGATGACTGACTAAGCAATGGATCTACCCCAATACAAAGTGTACTTTCATCAGCCACATCATCTACACTTGACATACTTGAAGATACAGGCAGTTGTGTCCTTTGACCTTGATTTTGATGACACGCTGCCAGGTTGGTTTGTTCACTGACTCTTTTATGCACTTGCTTACCCTCCTCCATGTTAAGCTCTATGTCCGCACTTTGCAACCGCATGAATTCTGCTGCAATATTTTCTGTCTTAGTTTCCTCACTGAGAGCTGTGGCAGGTACGTTGTATTGCTTGCATTTCATTTCAAGTTCCTGTGTAAGTATAAAATGTGACAAAGGTGTGACCGCATTGTGACGTCATCAGAAATCAGAGTTCCAAAACATGTCATGAAACTTGGTGGGAAGTTAGACAATGTTAATAATATGCAAAAGCCGAAGTGACGTACCAAAAGCCGAAGTGACGTCCCTTTTCAGAATTTACCAATTACCTTTATACATTGTACTTGGCACACACATAGACCAGCACCTGCAGGTGTGTGCTGAGCACTGACGCCATCATGAATCTTTTTAGAATTTCAAAGCCATGGGCTGATTTTTTATGAATTTTGAAATTTTAAGATGATATTCTACGCACAAAAGTTGACGGTCTATGATCAGATCAATTCCAAACTTGGCACACATCAAGATAAATGCCATCATGATGACATTATTATTGGTCATGTGACGTAATCTTTAAGGTGCATATATTAAAGCCCTATATCTACAGAACTACAAATTCGATTGGGTTGAAAATTTGTATGTACGAGATAGAGACGTATTTTTATTTTTGAAAATTTTAATCTTTTCAGAATTTCGAAGCCTTCACTTTATCTAGCAAACAAAATATGCTCAATTCATACTCTTTTTTTTTTTTTACATGTTTCGGGGAGGGGGGGGGGGGGATCATGCTCCTTGTGAAAAAAGTCAGGCTCTTGTGAGTCATAAAAATGTACTTTAAAGTTTGTTCGTACATGTACATGAAATTGATCATCAAAGCCCTATGTACTGTTTAGAGACCTCTACATGTAGTTGGCTGTTTCGGCACCTTGCTGAAACAGCCTTATTTTTTGGTAAAGATTGTTGGCTGGTTCAGCAATGTGCCAATTACCTTTATATTTGGCACACATATAGACCAGCACCTGCAGGTGTGTGCTGAACACTGACGTCATCATGACATCATCATGTGTCAAGTGACGTCACATTAAACTGAGGTGCAGTTTTCTAAAGATCTACAGAACTACAGGTCCGATTGGGTTGAACCTTGGTACATGTACATGTACCTAGACCGGGATGTGCTGTAGATGAAAATTGAAGTGATGTCATGATGATATCATGTACCATATGAAGTTACATTAATATTAAAGGTCTGGACAACTAGCACCGGATGATTTAGAAGAGTGAGGATTAATGGCGGATGAAGAAGTGGATGATTCTGGGGGATTGAGGATGAATGCATTTTGAGAGACGGGACTGTCAAGGATTATGAATGATTGAGGCAGTGGGGTATCCTTCATTTGAATATAAATGTAAGCGCACAATTTTGGAAGATTTTGAGCATTATAGTTGGTTCCTAGCAAAAAAAGCCTAGGGGGTTAAGGATAGGTGCATATTTTAAAGGCCTATATCTACAGAACAACATGTCCGATCAGGTTAATACTTGGTACGGTCTGTACTGGATGAAATTATAGAGGAAAATTGAAGTGACGTCATGTTGACGTCACCATTTGTCATTTGACATCACATTAAAGGTGCATTTTTCTAAGGCCTCTATTTAAAAAACTATTGGTCCGATATGGATGTAACTTGGAATGTAACCAGACTGGGAAAGTGTTATAGATGAAATTGATTTGAAGTGACATCATGACATCACGTGTCATGGGCTGTCACATTAGGCCTGTTTGTTTACGGTTTTGACTGGAACCGGTACCCTTTCCCAGTCAAGGTCGGGTACCCGGGTACCCGTAAAAGCCCTCCCCCCCAAAAAAAAAAAACCCCGAAAGTAAGTGTTTTCATTTATAATGCCAACCCGGAAGTAAGTGCTTTCGTTTCTAAACACCCCATTGTGTTCTATAATGCTTTCTGTGCAGGTATACCGATTTGCAAAAGGTTGATTTGTCAGTAAAAAATAGGAATTGCAAATTCAATGTCTATTATATACAGCACCTGAGTTTATGAAATAAAAGAAACGTAAGGTGATTAATAAAGAGTTTAAAGACATCGATGACAAAGTCAGCGAACTTCCAAGAGCTCCCCGCTGTGTATTCTTCAGTGAGTCCATCCAGCCATCACCTCAGCCCAGGTGGCCCACACTGACTGCAGCGCTGGTTGTAGCATGCATGCAGCGCGCGCAGCATGGTTGGCTTACTCGGCTAGGCATGCGTACGACGACCGGCACGGCAGTCAGTACTATAAACGGTAAGTTGAAAGCACGTGCACAAATGGTGTCGTGCTTTATCATAGGGACCCCACGCATGTGTGCTGTACTACGCTAATCGCTAGTCAAGTTGCACTTCTTACATGCGTTGTGACTGGCCAGTTCCGCAGAAAATATTGGCGCGCAGGTTTTTTTTTATTATATCATTTGTTGTTAAATGTGTATTTTTTATCTACACTTTGTTCGATCATAGGAAATTATAAAAGCCCTTAAAACTTTCTCAGGCTTTGAGACATCGTACAAACTAAAAACCGCAAGATGGAGGTTTTTGAATGGTTGGTAATTCACTTTGAACTTTGTAAATCTTAGGTTACGGACTTGTTACGGGTGTACTACCCGCCATCTGCGGCGCATCAGAGAAGATGATTTCCTGGCTAGCGGCTACAAGAAGCTTTATTACAAACACAAACAATGGGTTGATACTATCGTGTTTCGCCACCTTCGGGCTTCTGGAGACGCATCAAAGATAGTCTCAATAAAACTGAAAACAAAATATAAACCGCAAAATGGAGTTTTGGAATCGTCGGTAAACTCACCCTGAACTTTGTAAATCTTCTGTAAGTGATATTTGAATGAAGGTCCTTGTGGTTTTTTTGTCTCGGGCGTTGCGTCGAAATTTATAAATTCGGTTACGGGTACCCGACCCGATAAAATGGAACCGGTTCTTGGTCTCCGCGGGCGAGTACCTGGGTACCCACAACAGGTTTGACGCCCCATCCCAATATAATATAGTTTGCACACATTCCAATATCTGCAGAGCTATACATCCTTCCTGGATGGAACCTCTTTTTGTAACTGTAGGGGAGATGGGGGTTAGTTGGAACACGGGGTTAGTTGAAACAATGAATTTTTCTTGATCATCTTAATTAAATTTTATAAAATGTTGCCCTCAAGCGATGTCCCTTAGCAACAGCCATCCACCATATTGCCTGCAGCCACACTGCAACAATAGTGCTCAAGTGGGAAAGATAAGTTTGTTTTTTCACCTTTTGAGTAATTTTTTCACCATTCAAAAAATGTGTACTTTCTTAATGATGTTTATAGATAACAGTGACTAGTTTGGGGGTATTATATGCTCGAGTACTAAGCTACAAAATAAGGTTAAAAAGATATGTTATTGGAGCCCCTGTTTTGTAGAGTGAGCAAACAAATGTCACATGGGCCACTGGGGCTAGTTGGAACATTTTGATGGGGGCTAGTTGGAACATAATGATGATAATTGAGGAAATATTCTGACTTAGCAAACAATTTTGAAAGCACATAGACAGGTCACGTTGACCTTACCTCAATTTTATGCAAGCTTTTCATGTTATTTTTGGGAGTTAAATTTCCCATTTTGATGTTTTCTTTTTATGATCAGGCTTGTAGCTGACTCTTGCCTCGCAATTTTCCTGTGTTTTTTTGTCTTGGTGCTGTTTGTGCCATTTCTTGCCAGTTTGTTAATTAAAAAAAATGTTAGGAGCATCACCAGTGCTTGGAACAATTATTTTATTTGAAACTCAAATATAAATGCAGTTTTTAAGTAATTGTAGTATACTTTCAGATTAACAGCATACCAAGTTCCAACTTACCCCATACCATGTTCCAACTAACCCCATAGGAGGGGTTAGTTGGAACGCATGTCATAGTTGTGATCAAGATGGATTTTTAAAATAACCATCAACAATTCTGAGAAGTTTATATGCTACATTTGCAACACACATGTGTATGAATAAATTGGCATAGTTGTTGTTTCTTGAAGAAAACCTGTTTGTGTTATGGATAGGTTTTTGTGAAAATCGTTCCAACTAACCCCCGTCTCCCCTACATGCCAGATGTCACCAAAACAACTGCTGAAACAGCCCTGTGTTTGTCCACAAACAAAAGTCAAGTTGTTTGGTTTTATTGAAAAGTTAAACAAAGAAATTGACTGGAGCAGGTCAAGACATAAATTCACGGTTTAAAAAAGGAAATTCAAGCTTCGATATCACTAATTAAAATTTTCAAGGTTCCATTATTATTATCAATATTATTATCTTTACAAGATCTGGTACCGACGTCTCTACCAATCAGATGAGTCCCCATATCCTATGCAATCAGTGTGCGACCAGATTCTTACAACTCTAACCGCTGATCTGGAAAATGCTGGGTATCACCGTCAGTGTCGTCAGCGCTTTACTGACAACAGCAATCTCCATTTTCTATTTTCCTCCAAGACAAAAAGACTTCATCTCGCTCAGTTTTGCAATCTACATCTTTGACCTCTAATCTGTCACACAACATGCAAAACGTGTGGAGATGAGTGCAGTAAAACCTGCTGAAGACAATTGACGTGGGGAGTGATGCCATTGTGAGGTTGATGCTTCTAGTTCTGTATCATCTCCTAGAAGATTGAGGTTGCTAGTAAAGTGATGATACATAAAGGGGTAATATCCTTACTTTCCAAGTCATCCGGGAAAGTTGTAAGAATCCGGTCGCACACTGATTGCATACGATATGGGGACTCATGTTATTGATGGAGACTTGATCCTGGATCTTATGAAGCTGCTGTAGTTTTTCAATACAGTTTCTTTTGATCACAGAAATGGATAGCACATTAAGGTTGCATGTAGGTGGAGAGTGTATGGGGTTGCAGGATCTGCGCTCTTATTACAATTTCTTTTGCCTACTGCTTATCTGGAATGGAAAAAAGGATGGGAAAGGGAGAGAAGATAAATTTGCAAATGTATTGCCCTCAAAAACCCCTCTGTCAACATATCTCCAATATTGGAGATATCCAATCCAATTCCCTAAAAATCCAATTTCCGATAAACCAGCACTTTAGAATTTACATATTTACATGCCAAGGACACGCGTACCGGTAGTTACTTCAGGAATGGTCTTAAAGTGGTCCCTGATCCTCAAAACATGGGTCTTGACACCTTACTTGTGCAGTTATGTGCAATAGTGGCCGATGATGCCAAATAACATGATTTTCGGTAATGGTGGCACTAATTTGCATACTCCTATACCATAGACACATGTGGTCACTCCCAAAATAGTTTAATGGTGATCTTTGACCCTAAAACATGGGTTTTAGACACCTTATTTGTTCAGTTAGCTGCAATATTGGCTGAGATATAGTAAAAAAAATAGGGGTGTTTTTCGGAAATAGCGGCACTAATTTGCATAAAAATTAAAACGTGGGACATTTTGTAATTTTTTTTTTTCACATAGCAAATAGTTTTCTACTTATTTTTTTCTGACCTAGAGACATTGTTGGCTGTTTCGGCAACCAGCCGAAACAGCCTTTGTTTTTCGTTAAGATTCTTATTATTTTTTTCTTTTCTTTTTCTTTTTCAGTCATTTTGCCCATAGCATTTGTACACGTTTTTTTGTCCAAGGCACTTTGGGCACTAAAATCAATCCGATTGCCTTTATACTTGGCACACACTTACACATGTAGACCAGCATCTGAAGATGTGCCCCGAACATTGACGTCATCGTGACGTCATCATGAGTCACGTGACGTCACATCATATGCGATTTTTCTGTTGTGACCATTTTCTAGCAGAATTCGGCTAGATCTGACAGATTGGGCTATATCTCCAGAACTACATGTCCGATTGGGTTGAAAGTTGGTATGTACCTAGACCGGGATGAGTTAAAGATGAAAATTGAAGTGACGTCACGATGACATCATCCTGGGTCACGTGACGTCACGTTTAAGATTAATAGATCTTTGAAAATCAATATAAAATCAACCGTGAGAGACCTGAACTTGACGTTTGCGGGAATCGATAGAATAATCGAGGGTCTTCATTTTTTATATTATGTGCAAAATCACGTGGCCCTTCCTTCCGGTTGAAACCGGAAGTGCCTTGTAATTTAAAATTGGTGAAAGATGTGAACTTGCTTTCAACGATGTATGCTATGGCTTAGTTGTTATTTACAAACAAAAATATAGTTATAGATGAAAATTGATGTGACGTCATCATGACGTCATCACGTCACATGTGACATCATAATTCAAAGCCCTATGGGAATGTAATCACATATTATATGCCACCAGTTATTATCAACAGAAATACACATCCTTCCTGAATGGAACTTATACTTGAAACCTTACATGTCACAAAAAAAATCCGAAACAGCCCTGTGTTTGTCCACAAACATAAGTCTAGTTTAGAAATTGATTTCCAAGGCTGCACAATGATGAAATGTTGACCTTAAAAGGCTCTGTAATATTTACAGTATACAAATAATGAATGTTTGTGAGTGCAATGGTAAGAATAATTTCATGAGGTGACAGATGAAATGTTCCATTCCACGAGGCGAAGCCGAGTGGAATGGAACATTTCATCTGTCACCGAATTGCACCATTGCACGAACGTGAAACATTCATTATTTGTTTTATATAACACCTGAATAAATCCTTGTCATCTGATTGGTTGACTTTTAATAGCCAATTTATTTAGGTTAAAAACTGTTTAAAAGTTTGACAAGTTCATCGTATTTATATTAATGCAAACTGTTCAACAGGTTGAGAACAATCATTTTCAATTTATCTCGATTTAAAACAGCGCCACCACCAGCAGCAGTGACACCGTGCAATGGAAGTTCTATTCACCGTGCAATAGAACTTCCATTGCACTGTGCACTGCGTGCCACGCGCACACCGTGCGTTGGTACGAATAATTCAATGACATGTGATCAACGATCCACCAATCAGATGACGGGGATTTATTCAGGTGTTGTATAAAAAGGTATATGGCACCAATATGTCATCTACAATTAAAACAAGATGGTTCTCAAACCATGCGACTCGCCTGCTTTCTCGATTATCTCTAAAGAGTGACTAATCAGCATGAAGGTTGCCATGTTGCCGCTATATGACCCAAGTTTAGTTCCAGCCTATTTTAAAGTGTGACCTCAGATGACCTTTGACCTTGGTGTGTGACCTTTGACTTCATTATCATATGTAGCTTCCCATGTTGCATCTATGACCAAGTTTGGTTCAAATTGGGCTTAATCTTTTGAAATGAGACCAATTTTATATGTTCGACCTACTTTACAACTTGATCCCAGATGATCTTTGACCTTGGCATGTGACCTTTGACATCATTATCATATGAAGGTTGCCTTGTTGCATCTACGATTCAAGTTTGGTTTCAATTGGACTTAAACTGTGGAAATTAGGCAAATTTTACGAAACATTTAAGTACAAAACTTACCACAGACATACATACCGTACATACTATTTAAATACATACATACACGCGCATACATACATACTATATACGGACAGACAAAATGATTGCATAGTCTCTTTCCTGAACAAAATTCAGGCAAGACATAAAAAGCATAGACATAGATCTACTCATTGACATCTATCTATACATACCTGAATCCTAAGCATCATCCGTCGATTTACAGTCTGGAGTCTCTTCTGGTGATCCTCTGCAGTCTTGAATTTGGATTGTTCTTTCTGTAGTTTCAAGATGTAGTCCACAGAGCACTTTAAAATAGTTCCTTTGTTTTGCCTTTGGTCACTAAAAGAGAAGTTAGGAGAACTGTTAAGTTCCTGAAAAAAAAAATCAGTTTAAAGTGTGAATAAAATAAAATAATTCCATATCTACAGTAAAATGCTCTCAAAGTGCAAAATGGAACTAAAGATACCCATCCTGTCCTCTACAAGTATGGCGAAACAACGTTGCACGTAGAACACTGATTGTATTGGCTGTTGTACATGTATTCAGATCACATAATTTTATTGTGCTATAATTTGTAATTTAATGTTTTTATCCATCCTGTTATTGGCGCTTGCGGTGTTGGATGTGGCTGAAATAAAATAAAAAATAAAAAATAAAAATACTCCATGTAACGGGTACATGGCTCAAATGTCCTTTCATTTTACAAGTCACTATCAGCAGAATATAGTGTTTCATTTGAATTGAATTTTCTTATAAAAATTTGGATAATTTTGTTAAAAATATAGAAATATGTGGTGCTGAAAATTGGGTTTCTGTACACACCTTACAGAACAAGTGAGTTTGGTTTGGTTCAGAAAAGCCATGTTCAGCGGGTTACTGCTTGACGGAACAAGGGGTCAATAGTCCCAAGGTGAGTTAGTCCCAAGGTTCAATAGTCCCAAGGTCCATTAGTCCTAAGGTCCCATTAGTCTGAAATCGACAATACGGTTCCACAGTCCGAATCAGTGGCACAAATCTGCGCCAGGGACTGGGGAGGATGGGTGATGACTACAATCCAAAAATTGCAAAGCTGACTTGTGTTGTCAAAACCAAGAGATACGGTTGTTACACTGATGCTACAATAGTAACATACTTTGTGTAAATGCTGTGCAGCTACATGTACATCAAGTTTACTGAAATTGAAATGCTTTGCATGGCATAATTTATGCGCCGTGTTCACTGATTTGTGAAATCGGCTGCCAAGGTATCTGAGACCTGTATTTTTTATACAAACAGTTCAGCTCTGTCAAGGAGTTACAAAGACTGCAATAATTCACATTTCCTGCACAACAATCTGACAACTGTTGGTAATATTGGGTTTATACAATATTGATTCAGTTGCTTAATGGATTTCACTTACGGGTCTATGTTCTTTGGAATGAGAGTTCCAAGCTCTTTAATACGGTCATTGATATTGAAACGTCTTCTCCGCTCAACTGCATTTTGATAAAAAAAGAGAAAAAAATACATGGTGAGGTCATAAGTCCCAAAATGTTATCCAACCAAAAGTATTTCTATTTGTGAAGCATGCAACTCATTAATCTCAAAAAGGGGAACATTTTCAGCATTAAAAAACTAATTAAAAGAAAACATCCCCATTATTCATAGTTTTAAGACAAGAAATAGACAGATTTACATGAAGGTTCAAAGGTTTCATGAGGATGGTTATACTGCAGTTCTTTTAGACGAGGCTATATTTCAAAAATTGTTACATGAAGAGGCATTTTTGAGTAGAGGTTGATAACATAGCTATTTTACCTAATTTTGGGATGCTGAATCCGAAAATGATGGTTACCAAGCTGGATTTTTAGTGTACATGTAAATATGCATAATTTGCATAAATCTTTAACAATTGTCGTGTAATATAATTGTTCCCATATTTAGGTATATTTTTTTTATTTTGTTATTTTTTGAAAAGTGTATTTTGGTGATTCTACTTACACTTCCTGACTTCAATAACATTTTCCAAAGCATACAAGTGACTGGATAATTATGAGGACATAGTAACGATCCAATTGGCTACTATTATACCCTAAAGTTGCGTGCATTTACCTTGTCTCCTTATATCATCCAGTAGTCTTGCCAAACCTCAGTATCAATGAATTTCAAATTCACCATGTTGCTTACTGGTACAGTTACCCTATTAACAACCTTATGGGATATCATGTGAACAAAGATAACATTGTGATATAACACGGGGAGAAAACGGAGTGGCGAAATTGGGCTAAAAAGTAGTTGAAGGGTTGCCTAACGTGGGAGACTTGGACAAGTTCAAGGAAATTTCCAAAAATTATTGGTAAGAAAACGTTTTGACATTGACATAATTATTGTAAGCATCAATAATCTTTAATTTTGGGGATTTCCATGAAGTTGTTCAAGTCCGCCACGTTAGGCAAACCTTTGCCTAATTTTTAGCCCAATTTTCTCACCTCATTTCCCCCTGTTTTCCTTTTTGGCCTAAATATCAAGATGTTATCATTTTTGACATAATGTCCCATTTATTTTTGCTAGGGCAACAATGCTAGTAAGTAACTTTGTGAATTTGAAGCTCATCAATACTGACATTTGGCGAGACTACTTGAAGATATTTGAGGAAAAGTAAATGTGCGCAACCTTAGGGTATAATAGTAGCCATTTTGGATTGTTTCTATGCCCTCATACTTATTCAGTCACTTGTATGCTATAGAAAATGTAATTGAAGTAAGGAAGTGTAAGTATAATCACCAAAATAAACTTTTCAAAAAATTAAATAACACAAAATATACCCAAATATGGGAACAAATATATTACACGACAGGTATTAAAGATTTATGCAAATTAGGCATATTTTCAATATAAAATCCAGCTTGGTAACCATCATTTTTGGATTAAGCACCCCCGAATCAGGTAAAATAGCTACAGTATGTTACCAACTTCAACTAAAAAAAATGCCTTTTGTTGCCCTAAAATGAGCCTTTTTTAAAAATATCGCCTAGACTATTTACAGGAATCAGGATTCTTGTACAATCCTTTTGTACCATTATCACTCACACTTTTTTGTGGGTCAAACAAGAAAAAAAGAAGCAAAATACATGTATGTCAATAAGACAACATGTGTACTTACTCATATTGTGGTTGTCTTTCTTCTGCCTTTCTTTAGCAAAGGCCCGAACATGATCTTCTGAAATTGGTTCTTGTTTTATTTTGTTGAGGTCAGCAGGACATGAGACAGACTGAGTAGGAACTGCCACTGGCGTCATACCACCATTAGGGCTCAACTGGTCTAGGTATGTATGTACCGGCATCTGAACACATTTTTTAAAAAGTCAGGTAAAATAGGAAAAGATAGAGTTATTAGAGATTAACCCTAACTCCCTAGAGGGTGTGCAAAATCATAGTAAAATTGGTGGATTCAGGACTGTCAGGGATATAGTTTTTTACGTACACGTACATGTATGTATGTACTTGTTACAAGGAAGAGTTTTGCCAGTTGTTAATGTAGTCTGCCATAGAAATATCCTAAGCTAGAAGAAACCTTAACCGAGACGGAAGATTGAGAACTGCATCACCACATTTGTGGAGCAAATAGAATTCTTCAGCAAGAAAATATGCACAGGGTATCATAATAGAATGCGAACTAAACTTTGAGATATTCTCTCAAAATGTTTAAAACATCAATATTGTAACTAATTTGAAATTCCTGATATCAATAGAGAATTTCACTGATATGATTTCAAGGGGGTTGAAGGTTGCATAGGCTCAAGACTTTGGACCAAAATGTGCACAAATAAACTTCTTTTGTAAAAGACTGTTAACTTCTTACCGTTGCTGGCACCATACCAGACTCTTGAAAGTACTGAGTCAGAGCATCCTCCCCTATACTTGATTCCAAACTTATCACTTCATCTAAAATGTCATCCACCTTCAACAAAGAGATATGAATATTGGAACATTTACACGTCGTGTACCGTTACTTGTCCCTTGTGCAAGGTAAATCCACACATGTATTGGACAAAGATGTATATAAGTGTTGCAATAGGTCAGAAAGTATCTGGAATATTCAGAAACTTTCCACGAAAAATTGGGGAATTATGAGGGATTGGGGAATCATAATATGTCAGAAATTTTGAGAATATTCAGAAATGTTCATATGTAGCTAAAAATTGTATGGCAAAATAAAAACTAGTTCTGCTACCCTAAATTTTTTTTTTTGGGGGGGGGGGGAAATGAGGAAAAAACCCAAAACCATCCATTACTACCTTGTACCCTTTACTACACGCAGAGACCTTCATATGATCGTAAACACACAAATTTCCCAAGACAAATTATTCCCTATACCTCCCTACCCTATTTTCAAATGCCATGTAATCGGAAGCAGAAGTGGTTTTTTTCCCTTACTTTTAAATGATTTGTACTTTTTTTATAAGTACATGTATTAACTTTCATAATATACACTTTCAATATAAATGGAAGAGCCTTAATATACATACTTGAAGCTACCTGGCCTGAAGCATCCAGATGCAACCAACATGTACGTACATTGTATGCGTATACTATGCACAACTGCACATGATGTTTACTGGGCAAGATGTGTAAGATGTAGGCCTAATAAGATGTTAATGGAGATTTTTGTCAGCAAATCTTGCTACATGCTCTGGGGACGAGCCTTAACACCCTAGGGGGTGTGCAAAATCATATTAGAATTGGAGCATTCAGGACTGTTAGGGTTACTCCAATTTTAAGGTCAGCCATGTATCTGGGGCATACACCAACACTTCAGTTGCAACTGGCCATGTTGATAACTAAGGCCTTATATGAATGGTCTTGCAGGAACACAGTGTGGAATACTCAGGGATTTTGGGACAAGCTTAGCATGACTGATTTTATTGTACATATATTTGAAAGCACCTGAAGTTAATGTACCTCTTGAGTTGTTGACATAGGGCTGTTGGGTAGACTAGACATTGAGCCACTTGGCTTACGAGATGGTGAGTTAGATGATGGACTCGGGTTTAGCAGGTGAGGAGACATCCTTGTTTGTGATGCAGAGGCAGAAAGATACTGCTCCACTTGCCGTTTTTGAGATTGCTGGATGTAATATCTTGTAGGGTTCTCAAGCTTGGTGGTCACCTAAAAACATTAACATACAAGAAAACAACTTTATATACACGTGTGAAGGCAATGAATCATTGCTGTTATCTAAACTGTGAATGCATACATCAACTAAGGAATGCTTGCATGTGTGTATCAATAATACATCATCATACAGCAATTTTAATCCTTTTGTGACTGACATATCTGATAGATGCCTTAATTCATTGTGTTACACCTGTACTTATGCCATTCATAACATTTCTCACAACCCAGCCTCAGGCAAAGCTGTGCAATGTAAATGATGTATTTCATGATAAACATGTAAATTGGAAATGCGGCTGGGCATGGATAAAGAATGATCATAGCTATTTGTGTAAACTTACTAGAAAAAAAGGTTGTTGAATTTACTTCAGCCGCCATTTTGAAAAAAAAGTTTTGTCCAACTTTTTGGAATTGGGATAACATTCAGCATTCCATTTTAACAGCCTTGGTCAAGGCTTTCATCATTATGCGTCCATAT
The DNA here is from genome assembly GCF_015706575.1 of Patiria miniata. Classification (NCBI taxonomy): domain Eukaryota; kingdom Metazoa; phylum Echinodermata; class Asteroidea; order Valvatida; family Asterinidae; genus Patiria; species Patiria miniata. Next base: position 774,998 of record NW_024037049.1, read on the forward strand.
GGTATTCATATTTGGAATCAGTCATTTTCTTATTGGTCGATCATTGCATGGAAACGATAACGATAACACAGCACTTATGCACACAAAAAATGGTTTCTGAAACGTCTGCAAAAAGGCGATACAATGTAGCTGCAAATAATTTGATGACGTCGAGATTTACAAAGTTGTGATTAGAAATCTAGAGCAGGGTTCGAAATTAGCATTTTTCCTTTTCAAGGGGCCCTGAAGCGCCACCAGGGGTAAACTTTTAGGCTCTATACACATTTTACATGTACATGTATGCACATTGTTGTTTGGACCAAGGCGTTCAATCGGATCCAAATGATTTGCATAAAGTGGCCGCATGAGGTCGCTGTTCCGCACTGTACTTTTACGTCAAGCGTCAGTCGTTGTCAAGAAAAGCCAATCCGATTACGTACTAAGACGCTGTAACAGAGCATTAAAATTTGTGAACCCCAAAAACATGGCCTTTGAACGTTGTGTTTCTCAGTAAAATATGCTCAGTATGATTAAAATGTTACATAACATGAAGAAGAAATTCTAAGCTGCATGTCAGTGAAAAAAATCGCCGTCATCAATGCTGAAATGTCAATACTGGTTACTGTCAAAGCTCTGGAAGAAATCGTTAGAAAGCTTCCCCAAATGTATATATTTATCCAAATTTCTAGGAATTTACCCAAGTTGTTATTTCAGGAGTAGTTGAACACTTACTTAATCTGAGTATATTCCGAATTTCAGCTTAATCTGTTGTTGCGGACGCTAGTGTTACACCTGGAACCATCGCCAAGGAAAATTTCGTAGGCGCTACGGCTGACCGATTTCGACCCGGCACACAATGAGGAAGGGCATATTAACATATTCACTAGCGTCACTCGGCGTGGCATGGCATGGGTCTTGGTATCGACCGATGGAAGCCAGCAAAAAGGGTGATATTTGTTAATTAACAACTCATGAAGGAGGCTTTTCTGCAATCGTTTACTGCACACCATAATGGATAGGAATCTTATTAATATTCGTGAGGCTTGAAAAGATATTGCGGAAGCCAGGCCTATTTTTCCAATTTCAACAAAAAGTAATGAACAAATCACCACGATTTTTAGCACATACGTGGATCATTATAGGGGAAATAAATCCTGAAAGTTGCATGTAGATACGGTCTTCCAAACGGGAATAATAAATTTTCAAAGATTTAACCCGCCAACGTGAACATATCTGTGTACATGTAGTTTCATTCAAAATAAAGTGTTACGTAACCTTTACAAATTGCCCTTCGCAACCATATGTTGCAGCCTTGTTGTCTAGCAACTTGAGCACCAAATAATTTTATGAAAATCTGCATATTGTGGATTTAAATCTATGAATTGCTTCTGCCAATAAGTCTGCCAACCCCCCCCCCCCCCCCCCCCGGCATGCTGGCAGTATTTATACAGTCGGTTTGTAAGCACACTTTTCAGTTTACCTGACCAAAATCAGGAATGACCTCATTTGACCCCCAGATAATCTTTGATCTGAAATGTCTGAAGCCATCTGAATTAAGTCCCCCTACCCAAAGATTGTCACCAAGCTTGGTCAACATTGAAGTCTTAACATTTTTATGACAGCACTTTTCAGTTGACAAACCAAAATCAACAATGACGCCATTTGACTGCCAGATGACCTTTGACCTCAAATGTCTCAAGTCATCTTAAGTCCCCCGCCCGAAGATTATTGTCACCAAGTTGGTCGAGATTGAAGTCTTATTTTTCATATGACAGCAATAAACAGTTAACCTAAATCAAATATAACAAACATGCACACATACATACATGTACATGTACATACATGTACGGACATACAAACTTCATTCTTATAGTTGCGGGGACATGAACACTCGTCTGAACGAGGTATATGTGGGGACTGAAAAAGCTGTGGGAACAGCAGGAAGTCCCCATAACTCGGTCCTACTTTGCCTAACAATAAAAAACATTTCCCAATAACGCGGTGAAGGCCTACCCACACATACAGACATACAATGTACACATTAGGAATACGCTATCACAATATAAAACCCTTCTGGCTTCAAAGCAAGGGGGATAGAAATGGGTACCAGTCAGGGCAGAGATGGTTAAATGTGTTTGATACAGTATTTTAGGTTATTCAAATATAAAAGTACTCTGATCTTATTCAAATCAATAATTCAACACAGTTTACCCATTCCTATTTGTCGAGAGCCCGTCATGTAGCCGGTCTTAAAATAAAAGGTCTTATTTTATCATGAAAGTGTCAAACAATTACGGTAACTTAGGCCTTCTGTCTTATTTCTCTCCCCGTTTCATGGTAAAAGCATGCCTGAAAACAACGTTAGCAATACAGGTCAGTTTGATATTTAAAAATCTTGGGTTGGTTTATTTTTCGGGAAGGGGGATGCAATGTCACACTCCCTTCACCATTGCTATATGACGTCACACTATAGTCGTGTTCCCTAACGTGGCGCACTTCGAAGCTTACCCAAATTTCCTCGAGTAGTGTTGCCAAACCTCTTTGTTGACAAACCTCAAATTCATGCAGTGAAATACTGGTACTTTTACCTTATTAATGCTTGCTGTTTAACCTCTGTGAACAATTTCAGTTTCATAAAATTTAAGCCGAAATTAAAAAACGGTGGCGTCCGGAAATTGGGCACAATTTGGCGGAGTGTTCCCTAACGTGGCGCACTTAAATAAATCTCGAAAAATTCCAAATTAACATTTAAGAATTTCTGAAAACTTGATAAATTCTGATAAATCATTATTATCTCTACTTACATACCCAGCCAGATGTTTGTCACAAAATTATTTTCTTATTTTTCGGGGCATTTTCAAAGGGTTCACTTTGCACTTGAAAATAAAATCAGAAAATCACTCCAAAATCTTTTTTTCTTTTAACTTTGTAGCGGGTAAATAAACTCGCGATTTATGAACGGGATTGTTTATAACTTGATGAAAGTTCACTTTCTGTGAAATTTCAGTTAAAACTTTTGCTCTAGCTAGGCGCTACAGGCGAAAAATCAAAGTGCGCCACGTTAGGGGCCGCGCCACGTTAGGGTACATCAACAATATTGTTATAAGTGTGGAATTGGAACTACGAACCTGTTACACTGGCCACAAAGTGTGGATTCGGAATGACGAATCTTGAGTAAAGTGTGGATTCGGAATTACGAATCCACACTTTGAATATGTCAGACATTTTTTCTTGATACTGAGCATAATAATAGGACTGTGTGCGTCAAAACTTTCCTTCCGAAAATTACCAATGCATCTTCACTGTCAAATTCTCTGCCGTCACTGCAAAAACTACAGCAAGTCAGAAAAATCGTCGTCTGAACTACCGGTATCCATGTTGATGGAAGGAGCCTACACACAAAATGAGTTGGTTGTACGCGTGTGGCGATTCACATGCTAAACACGCCACAATGTTTGATTACTCCCTTGTAAATACCCTAATGGCCATGAATCAACACGAGATATGCAAGTCTTTTCATCTCCAAGTCGAAGAATACACTCGCAAGTGTGGTTTCTAAATTTACAAATTCACTCGGCGCTTCGCGCCATGTGAATTCTTAAGTTAGGAATCCACACTTTCTCGTGTATTCTCCTTAACAGAAATGGCCCCAGACATGGATTTAGGTCGCCAAGTAACAACGGTTAGAAGTCAGCAGGCGTAGTTTCGAGATGCTTTTGAACACTTCTCCAAAAAGCCCTTTTGACTAATTTCCTGGCAAGTGAAGCGGGACCATACAAGCTGAAGACACACAAATTCATACCCCAGTGGGTCAAGTCCATGAATATACATAACCCTGCTGTCTTCTTGGTGGATGTCACGAATGATGGTGTTTGGGGATCTTTTCACACTGATGGCAACACCGTACATTTGTTTTTGCTTGTTTCCTGACCAGTGCCAATCATAGATGATGGGTTTCTCTCCGATTTTCTCTGCGTTAACTGACAGATTGCCAGTTTTTAACCTTCTGAATTCTTGTACTGCCACGATGTCAATTTTGTGGTCAGCACATAGGCGCGTGAGAGTAAGTGTCATCAGTGCAAGTTCAACGTTGCAGGAGCCGGTATACCAATACACTTTTCCCTTGGAACTATGCGCCTTTGCATGCAGGGGATTGTAGGTATTTTTCAGATCGTACATTTTGGTCTCGCGTGTCTGTACAGTTTCAATGTTCCTGTTCTGTGCTTGTAACCTTTGGACTGAAATTGCCTTCCACCGCTGTGACCCGAGTTTGAATCCCACCTGAGCCAATATGTGGATTGGGTTTTCAGTCCCTACCTGATTCCGTGGGTTTTCCCCAGAATATTTTTCTGGGCTTTTCCTCCCACCTCACTGTAATTTCTCCTGCTTTTTAGTAGCAGGAGGTCGTGGGTTCGAGTCCCACCGGAGTGATTTTTTCCAACTTTTACTCGGGAGGTAACACACTGAGTACACGATGTTAATACAACGGTGATGGGCAAAACCGAATTTGATTTACATCAGCCCGACCCAAAATTCCGTCTTATGAATAACAATAATTTACTTTTTAATTATTGGTACAGGATTTTGTAACTGCTCTTCCATTTGCGTAGACATATTCGTTTTGGATCGCATCTGGGAGGCGGTTGAGCGGTTCATTTGCGATGCCGTGGCTGCTCAGACCCGATGGTAGTTTACTCACGATAGACCACAGTAGACCAAAATAAGCTTGAATATGTCACCTCTCTCGAAAATGTCACCTCCTGGTTGGTCCCTGCTGATGAAAAGTTGATCTTCAGCAACTTCAATGCCCATCATAGAGATTGGTTGCACTACTCCAACACCACTGATGCCTTTGAAAACAGCACTCACAATTTTGCATACATTACTGATAGTGCTTTTTGATAACATGCACCTTCTTGATCATCCTTCCCTCTTGGAAATTCTGACTGTGCTACCATTGTGTTACCAGTGCTATGCAAAGTCCACCTGTGACTCTATTTCTTCCGAATGCCTTGGCAGTAGGGATTTTTGGAGAATTAGGAAGTATACAATACTGCACAGGGTCCGTTCTCTTCAATGGTCTGTGAAGCTGTCTCTTCCTCCACTGTCTTTCCTCATAGGACAGACGAAGTGACAAAGTCATCTCCACTGTTTTAATTACAGACTGGAAAGCCACCAAGGGCTGGACACCTTGAAGCTTCCAGACATGATCAGATTCCTGCAGTTGTGCTTGAAAGGTGTTCATCTTAAACTCCCCCACTTCTCAAAGCTTTTCAACCATTAGTTGTCTGAAGCAAAGTTTCCAGCTTGCCAGAGGCTGCCATTTGTAATTCCACTATTCAAAGTTTCTGGCGAGACATCTGATCTTATACCAATTATCAGCCAATCAGTCTCCTATTATCTCTGTAAACAATGGATGCAGTACATGTTTTTAATTTTTGAAGCTGGGCTGAGGCACCTACTTGTTACCTGTTTCTTCTAGATCAAATTCAACAGAGTGAAGTGAACCTACATGTAGTGAGACAGAGTTTGGCAGCTACTCTTGAAGCACTCATTCTCAGACTCACCGAACATAACCAGGTACTTCCATACCATTGTCCTAAATAATGACTGGGAGCCTTTGTGTAGGGGTTGGGGACATAGTGGGGCCAGAGGTTTGCAAAACCAATCCCAATGATCAAAGTTGTCCCCAGTGTGCATGCACATGCACCAATGACCAATACAGGTGTCAGGGTAATATTATTTATTCTCACGCCCATTTTATTTTAAAAGGGGGTATAAAGGTTGAATTGCCATCACTATGCCACTGTGTATACATGTGTCCACCTGCAGGTTATGTTTGTTAAAGGGAATGTGCATCATTGGCTTTTGCTGTAATTTTCAGAAATGAACTATTTTGAGGGGTTAGTTAGTATAATAGATCAAATATTGTTACACTGACATTTTTGAAGTTTGGTGTTCGAAAAGGTTGGAAAAACCAAGAAAAACAAAAATGTTTAAGTAGTCTGGTTCCCTGACTCCACAAAAGATAAATGGATCAATTTATAGATGATGGAAAATTGTAAGGCAAGGGAACCAGTCTAGTTGGCCTGCACCTGTTCATGAACATGTAACCAATAGGAAACAAAATTTGGCCTGAAAAAATGGTAAATTTGGAGCAGTAGTTGAAAAATAGTTAGGTTTTTCCAATGCTGGTCGGCCGACCACCGTTGGAAATGTTTACAAAAATACAATTTTCTTGAAAATGACTTCACACCAGATGCCATAATTTTACAAGATGCTTGAGACTGTCATTTACCAACATCCTAGTAAGGTATTTCGTAAAAACTTGGTAGTTTTATTTTTCGATGTTTGCAAATTATTAAATAAATTTTAGCTTGAAACATGCAGACATACAAAGCATGACCAGGGAGCAGCTCGTAGAAAATGATTCACTTTACCACAAAGTGACCTCGTGAACCTCACACAATTACATATTTCCTGTTATTTTCTACAGCATCTGACAGTAACCAAGTGCATACATGTACATGTATCAACTAAAACTGATCATGATCAGTAAGGATTTTTAGATTATATGAGCAGTGCAGACATTTTTCACAAGTTGCTATAAACATTCTTAATGATTCTTGAAGGTAAAAGTAAAACTTGCATAATACAACTTTTACAATTTAAAGAGTATTTTTTGGAAGCCCAACAATTTCAGCTACATGTACATGTATGTATTAGGCGGGCATGGAAATAGAGTCACTTAGAAGATGCATGAGTCATTTCAACTTCCACTTTGTGCTTTTATTAGACTTACATGTAGAGACTCAGGGCACTGATATTTATAAACTAGTAGCAATATAGGATACTATAAATAAAAGGGCTACCATTCTTTGTATTTGACCACACATGTACCGGTACATGTATCAATTTTATCACCATTTCATTTATTTACCTATAGTGGGTAAATTACTTTTTAAATAAAATCCATTCATAAAACCTTTCAGGCCTTCCAAAATGGGAGGTTCAAGTACTTTCCGGCTGCCCATGAATATAAATGGTGATGGAGGTTTTTTTTGTAATTTCATGTGCATATGTGCACATTGGGGTAGTTAGCGGATGGATGCCCCACCCAAGGACTGTTAAAACAATACAACATTGAGACTCTACTTGCCAATCCCCCACCAACCCTCCTCAGTAAAATACCCTGTGCTGCATTTCTTCCTTGATACATGTAATGTTGATCCTTACTGTATCTACATGTTTAACACTCCTACAAATAGTTTCTGTGCCAAAGAAAATGCAAATTTTGGGATGGAAGCAGCATTGAGTCTCAGGTCAGGTTCTCTTGATGGAAATGTTGGAGAAGGCAATGCAATTTTATGAACGCATACACACACGGAAATGTTAAAACGAAGCTTCACAAGTTTTTGCAGGCTCTAGCAAGCCCTTGCTCTGGCAAATTCTTACCAGCCTGCATCAGTCCTTATCACCCATTGTTCTAATCTCTTTTGGTAACATGTATGTAAATGTATGTGTTCGTCTAAAGCAATCAGAACTGGCACCAGGAAATAACCTACCAAAATTGCTGAAAAAAATGAAAAGAAAAATATTTGAGGCTGACAATACAGAATAATCAAGGAAAATTTAAGTCAAATACCCGGTACATCAGTACACAGTAATGTCTGTTATGTAGACATAATGGCCAACACTGTCTGTATTGCACAGTATTAGCGTATAGCACATGTCATACAGATTACAGAAGCAGTGTGCCATGCACCACCAGTAATATGTAATAATACCGTTAAGACCTTGAAATATAAAATATGAAAAATCAAAATATATTCACAGAAAGAGACACCAAGTTATGTGAATGTGGTTTTCGAGCAATCATTTCTAACCTAATAAAAAAAAGTGTAGGGTTGGGCTACACAAGTCAGTTACTGGAAGCAAAACTTTTTGGGGCCTGACTAGGCCGACTTGTTTCCTTTTTCACACACTAATGACAACTGGTGCTGTTCAGTATATCTATTCTTTTAATACTACACAAATCCTATCCAGCCCCAAGTTGGGAACAGCCAACCCAAGTTGGGAACAGCCAACCCAAGTTGGAAACAGCCAACCCCCAGTTGGGAACAGCCAACATAGAATGATAATCTGCAGGTTGCAGATTCAAACCCTGCTCCAGTCAATTTCTTAGTTCAACTTAAAAAAAAAAACACCAAATATATATTATCTTTTCTTTAAATTCTAACCTAAGCACATCCAAATTATTAAGTGCTAGACTGAAAACACAATGCGACAAACAACAATACACTATAATCATTATCATGTACTTCGTTATTTCCACCAAACCCCCTGCATAGTACAATGTACATGTAAGTACAGTAGAACGCCAAGCTAATGAACATAGCAGGATCCACAGAAAATGTTTGCAATAGTGATCGTTCGGTATAGCAATTTTCAGCCACAGGTTATTAAAATGGAGTCTGTCTATTTAAATAGCGCCCTCTTGTGCCCTTTTTGACCGGATTTGTTAAGTGTTTATTCATTTCGCTCGTATCTCCTGCCCTGCAAACAGGGTGCTGGGACACTCTGATGAGCTTCACAGAATCTTGTGAAGGAAGTGGGGTTACATGTTTGTATTCAAAAATCTGGCTGCAGCTGTTTAAGACCGCAGTTCCAATGCGCGCAAATGCTATCTGAAAACTTTCTCACAGAAATGAACATACATGTATTCCATACCGGATGTTATTTCTTTTTCATTGGGGATCATGTGGACACATCTTGCACGTCGTATAATATCCAATTTGACCCATCTTGAATTCAAAATGGAGCCTGAGCAAGTGACAAGAATTGAAAATTTACAAAACAGAAAAAAATTTACAGATTTTCCTACATTATTACTCTTTTCAATGAAAAAAACAAACCTTTGTGAATGAAAATAAAAGGGTGATGACTCGGTCTTAACGGCTGTTTAAATCCTTGCAGGGTCGTGGCCGTGATGACTTAAAAGTCACAGGTCAAGCAAAATCTATCCAATCAGAGCGTAAAATCATCAGCCTGTCCCAGCGTGTTTGTAGGGCAGGGGTATGAGGGAATTTATTCATTTCTCTCTATTTTGCTGTTTTGCTGTATGGCTGCAAAATTGTTTCTTGAACGGTACATGTACTTCTAAATTTTATTTTAAGTAATATTTTTATGAAGAAATTAGTAGAAAGTTAATATCAAAATTTGTTTTTTATAAGGCTTTTTGAAGATCGCGGTTGTAAAGTGGTATTAAATAAAATTATGAATGGAGAATTTAATAAAATAGTTTTCAAAATCTAAGCTTTGAGGAAAAAAAACTACCACGGGTGGTTTTCACCACAGGTTTCACATCAGCGGCACCCTTCTTTACCAATAGTGAACTGGCATTTCTCGAGCACAAGGAGTCATTTAAAAACTCCAGCAACAGGTGGCTTTCCCTTCTATTCCTTGGGAAAATGCTAGCCACCTACCACGCTTCAACATTCAAACACGATGTACATGTATATGGGTCATCTGATGTTTGGGAATTAAAAATGGCCAAACAGCATTAATATACATTTTGTATACATATGACTGGTATTTTTTTTGTAAATCTGTTGATTTTTTTCAACAACAATGTTTGGTATGTTTTTTTACACAAAAACTGGGAGCCAAGGATGATGTTCGGTATACCGAACGTTCGGTATACCGAACGTTTGGTATAGCAGTGCTCAGTATAGCGGCTTTCCATTGCATATTACTATACCTCATACATATTCATGATCGAGAGCCGAACACTCACTGGTCAATTCACCATCACGTGCCAGATGTTATTTTTGCTGATTACCAAGCGCGCGCGAGGATTCACGCACAGGGTAAATACGCATGCGTAGTAGACTGTCGCATGGGTTACCCGTGCGACAGTCTACTACGCATGCGCTTTACAAAGGAATCGTGGAACTGTCGGACAGGTGTAGTACGCACGCGCGAACATCGCCCAAACGAGTTACACACGATGAGATAGATGGTTGCACAGCGCGTTATTTTCCCGAGCGAGCTCAATGATGCCGAACTAGAAAATATTTATGGACAATAAAGATGTCTCCTGTACAAAAGAATGCTGTACACAAACTACATTTGTATTTACAGCTGCACTGCATTGTAAATGAACTGAACTAGTGAAGTTGAGCAATACGATTCTTTTGGTGAACTGGTGATATGTACCGGTATGAGGTATAGTAAAACAAATATAACATGGTTTATTTCGGGTGGACAACCGATATTCGCTCCCCTCGGTATTGGAAGTTGACAAACTAGTTCCCTCGGCTTCGCCTCGGGAACAAGTTTGTCAACTTCCAATACCTCGAGGAGCGAATATCGACTGTCCACCCTCAAACCATGTTATATTTGTATACTGTACTTGACACATTCAACTTTTCACAAATGTTTTCTAGTTTGGTCTCGTATTGTAAACATGCAATCTAGCGCTTGACAAGATGCATCGTCAGTTGGGCGGTGACACAGAATTCCATGCAGGTCATTGTTTATGTGGGTGGGTGGGTCAAAACAATTTGGAACAAAAATCGAAATTTAAAAACATAGAACATTTTGAATGGCCCCTAAATCTTGACCGCTCAAAATTCTTCTGAGGTCCACAAAATTTCTTGGGTGAGTACATGAACCCTCGATTGGTTCTTATTTTGCAACCACAACTGTACTTATGTATGCTGATTGGGGTATCATCAGATTTCTAGGAAACAAGTAGTTTCTTACCTGGTGATAGGGGTGATGGTGTGCATGGAGATGGTGTTGATGAGGCTGGTGTCCATAGTATGGAAGCATAACTGCTATTCCACCATACATTTTTAATTAAATTCACTTGAACGGACCAGCCGTTGAAAACCACTTACAAGTAAAGAAGGTTTAAGAGCAGACCACACAAGCTACCAGCGCTGTGCGATCTTGGGACGGAGTGACCACTTTCTCAACTAGCACAGCATGTATACATGCAGTTTGAGGAGGGAGCAATTAGAATATGGATGATGTCATCTTCCTGTCTGTAAATTCTTATTATTAGCATTACCACAACCCTTAAATATATATCCTGTCCCTGAAGCATTTCTAGCAAGGGCAGCAGAAAACTCTTTTTAGAGCAAGGACAGTACAACGATGTCTTTATATTTCTCTGTAACAACAGTTTACTCAGTGAACATGGTTTGACTTACTGGTACAGTGTTTTCATTTTTAAGAAATTCCCATACTGCTCATACCAGTAGTACATGTACTTACTTGCATGTTCCACTATTACCAAGGCTTACATGTACAGTATGTTCCGTTCCTTTTCATTTTGAGGACACCTGTCACTACCGTTGAAATTGTTGATGTCTGGAAAGTACATGACATCCACACTTCCTTCTTTTTTTTTTCTTTCTTTTTCCCCCCTTTTTTTCAGACTCCTCTCCATAGGTTTGGTGCACTTTTTCCTACCCATACATACAAGTACCGGGTACATTTACTAAAGTCCAGAGAACCTCGTAATAACGAGTCGACTGTACATGCATACTTACATGTACACTTTGCCACTTGGACCCCAAATTTTTATCACGATGAAGTCATCATGTGTCACGTGACATCATACATTACCAAAAGTGCAATCTTCGAATCCTTATACTTTGAAAACTTGTACAAATCCGATTGGGATGAAACTTAGGGATGAAACAGCATTAGCCAATATAATAAAACAAAACTACCAAATTATTAGCTTGAGTATTAAACGCAAGCTCCAATGCTCATCAGGAATTTGACACAAAATGGAGCTAAAACTATGTTGTAAATCCTAGATTCTAAGAAGCCCTAAAAAACAAGACTCTCTGTGTCACAAAAAATGGTCCCTTTTCCTTCAAGTTTACCCACCCAAATTCCATTAAACATACATGTACCTGATTATGTTTAATGGAATCTGGGTTGGGATTAATAGAGGGAAAAGGGACCATTTTTGTGATAGAGATACAGAGAGTCCCATTTTTAGGGCCTCTTAGCATTTGGTATCCACAACATAGTTTTCGCTCCAGCTTTGTATGTATGTCGAAATTCCTGATGAACAAAGTTGGAGCTGGAATTACTCAAGCTACCAAATTATTATGGAATACTTAATGAATGACAGTCTAATGCATACTGTAAAATCATGGCACCTGTGCTGTCATTTTCAAGAAAAGTGGTATTTTTTTGTCAATTTCAAGCACTGGTCAAAAATCGGTATTTTTGTATCAATTTCAAATGCTGGTCGGCCGACAAGCATTAGAGAAAATGCTTTTTCTTCCAATACTGCCCCCAATTTACCATATTTAGTTAGTGTGCATTTTTTTTGCAATCAATTTAGACTCAACTATGAATGGGAGCAATGCCAGCTAGACTGGTTCCCTGACCTTACAATTCCCCAACATCCATACATTGCTCAGTTTCATCTTAAGTACCGGTAGGATCAGGGAACCAGACTTCAGGAACATGATTGTTTTTCTTCGTTTTTCCAGCATCCAAGAGTACATAACTTCAAACAAGTCAGTGTGACAATATTTGCTATCAAATATTACAGGATAGTAGGCCTACAGTTCTTGCAGGTTTCACCAGGCCTGACATCAGCTGGTACGCATTATTAATTTTTTTTTTTTCAATGAGGTATTGATAGAAAATTCATTGTTTATGCCTGTTTTGCATCGAAGCATGTAGAAAAGGCAGAAAAATATTTTGGCTTCCATACTGCTTGAGAAAATGCATAACAAAATAGTGCGGACTCAGCACTTTTTAAATGATGGGTCCTACGGCCGTCAAGGGCCATAGCTGCGATGCCCCAATATATCTCATTTCTGTGGCACATTTGGCATTGTTATCATAAAATGCAGCATTGGTTAGCTATGCCACCCGCTATACAGCCGATTTAAATGATTAAGGCCTGTGGTCTCAGGCAGTCTTTTAATTACAAAGAAAGTGTGTATCTTAAGAATAAGTATGAGTTTCAAACTCATTTCTGTCCCAAAGTAGGGCAAAGTCACAGGATTAGGGGGGGGGGGGGTGTCCTCGAAGCATACCTCTTTGGGAACAAGAATGCGGATAAACTTGGGACCAACCATATTTTTTCTTGTTTAACCATCCTATTAGGATGGTAAGAAGTAACAATGGGGTCATTTTTGAGAGAGAAGTGGCCCAAAACAGAGATGAAACTGGCCTTGGCAAAAAACTCTGCAATTATAGGGGCCTAATGAAAAAAAAATAGTGGAAAATTGTAAAATAATTATTTTTGTGGTATTGTAAAAAAAAACCCTGAAATTTCAGTGGAAAAGTTTTTAAAAAAAAAACCTGATTTCAGATTAAAATCTCAAACGTTTCATCTCTGCCAAAATATGATTTTAGCTGTTTCTCAAAAAATGAGTCCCAAAATAACAGTTTTTTGGGAGCTGGAAGGCAAAAGTACTGGCTGTGCAACTTAAGAGCAGCATTTTTGGATGTCCCAAGGTATCTTACAATAAAAAATAATATTAAGATTAATAATACCATTTTGCGATTAAATGGCCTTATCCAAGGGATTTTTTTAACCTGTTTACTGGGGGTTATGGTGTCTAATTGTGTGTCTCTATATTCTAGGAGATACTGTCTTGAAATAATGTTATTCAGTAAATTGAATTTTTTTTACTATAATTTATTGTTAAGTTGTATATTGTCAAACAGTAAAACAGAACTTTCAACCAATCACTTATCAGACAATAATAATTACATTACACATCATGTACATCAGCTTAGGCCGAAAAAAAAAAGTTGTGCTTCCGATTACATGCCTTTTAAAAATAGGGTCGGTCGGTCGGATTTTGTTTTTTTTGCAAATTTTTTTTATGCAGATTGAATGGGGTACTCAATTACATGTATATGCGAAGTTTTAGCCTGAACTATTTCTATTGCACTACGAAAGCTACACACAAAATGGCCACAAAAAGTGAATAAAACATACCATAATTATTGTCAATATATTTATACGTTCGATAATTCGTAAAAACTAATGAAAAATTCAGGTCGTTCGCACCATATGCACAACGCTAGTCAAGACGGGAGCTGGCCAAAACTCCGAAGTGTGTGATGCACTGTGCATTGTGGCGCGCGGCCAACAGACCTCGTTTTTACAGTCGAAAATTTCGGGAAACACGCTGCACTGTATCACGTCAAATACAAGAAGAACGATCTCAAAATGAACTCTTGAAGACGGAAAATGCGTCATACACAGACAAGCTCGATCAATTCTGTGAATTAACTTGTAAAAATGTTCTTTCTCCATGTGTTTTCTTGGCATTGTTACGATGTCGAATCCGACCAGTTGACAGTGCACGTGCCCAATGCATAGCCATGCTAGCGCTATCGATCACATAGCTGTGCACACACTAGTTACTGCATTTCCATCATGTCTTCTAAATTGGCCCCTGCGTGGTGCAGCAGGAACCAGTTGTTGCCGCATTGAGCTAGGTTTACGCACGTGACATCAAATTGCAAAATAGTAAAAATAACGGAGGTTTCTTTTGAAAAAAATAGCGAATGTGAGTAAGAAAACAAATAAATACAAGCAAATTTTTGACGCAAAAGGGTTGTTGAGAGGTATTTTGTGAAGACAGAAAAGACAACGGGTTTTATTTATATTTATTCAATCATTATTATTATTATTTTTTTTGGAATTGCCGATAAAATTTTTAAGGTCGCAGCCTAAATATAGGGTCGGTCGGGTAACCGGAAGCAGAAGTATTTTTTTTTTTGGCCTTTTTTTGTGCAAAATACATACCTTCAGAACATTTGTTGGAACTTCTGGAATTGTGGACAGCTTTGGCAGGTCTATAGCAGGTGAAGATAACATAGGTGATGTACGAGTCTGTCTGTTTTCATGCTTTTCTATTTCTTGCATTTGCTGCCTCATCAGTTCCTGTTTGAAATTTGTTCTTGTCGACATGGCGCTTGGTGAAAATTCCTTTTGTAAAACAGAGCTACAAAATTTAAAAAGTATATATCTAAATTATTCTATGTAATTTCAATTGCTTTCATTGGTTAAAAACTGTGGCTTACATGTATCTAACAAAAATGTTACATGTTTGGCAAATAGAGATCATTTTAATTCATGACACAAGAAAAAAGAATCAAAACTTCAAAACATCACCGAAGTACCATCGGTTTTACCTCTGTAGTAAACTCCAAACTTCCAAGGACGGTTAAAAACCCTCTTTTTAATGGGGATGTCAAAACAAACATGACCAAGCAGGAGATTCTAAATGTGTTAAAGTAGCAGGCACCTTTTATAGCAGGTGGGCCAACTGTCCTACAGTTTGTCAGATCACCGACTCAAATCTGGATGAAATATTTGTTTGAATTTACTTCTGTATTATACATGAGGCATTATATCTTTTATCTTCAAAAGGTTGGACCAATCACTCCGTTTTAAAGGGTAGGGCTAGGGTCTGAAGAGTTTGGTCAGGATGGCCATTACACACATACCTGATTATAAGTTTCTTCATTGAAACCAAATTATCTTTGTTCTGAAAATTATTTTCATGGCTTAAAGGGAAAATACAACATTTGCAAACATCAAAAAATAAAACTACCAAATCATTTTGAAATACCTTGCTGGACTGTTAGTGAATGACAGTGTAAGGCATCCTGTAAAATCATGGCACCTGGTATACTGTCATTTTCAAGAAAAGTGGTATTTTTGTATCAATTTCCAACGCTGATCGGCCGATCAGCGTTGGAAAAAACTGGCTTTTTTCAAATACTGGCCCCAGTTGACCATCGCACTTGTTTGCAATCGATTACACACCTATGAACGGGTACAAGCCAGCTAGACTGGTTCCCTGACCTTACAATTCCCAAATATATGTAAACTGCTCTGTTTCTTCTTAAATGGAGTCAGGGAACCAGACTACAGGAAAATGATTGGTTTTCTTGGTTTTTATAGCATTTTCGAACCCAAAACCTAAAAAAAGTCAGTGTAATTATATTTGCTATATATTTCCAACCCCCCAATTCCATCCATTTCTGAAAATTACAACAAAAGCAAATGATGTATATTCCCTTTAATTCCTTCATTGTGACAATATGTAAATAAATCTTTGAAAAAATGTTGACATTTGCAGTGTTTTTATGCAACCCATTATAGCCCACGCACTACAGGTTTTAACAGCTCATGAAATCAGCAATCAGGTTAATGGGTGGAGCATATTGGTAGTAAGACAGGAAACCATACTGTCAACCCGGTCCAAGTCAACTTGGTTCAAGTCAACTCGGTCCAAATCAACTCCATCAAAGTCAACTCGGTCAAGTCAAATCGGTCAAATTCAACTTGGTCAAAGGTAATTAGGTCTCTATGGAAAACTGTACGTAAATAAAGGTCCGATAATGTCTAGGTCTATTGTAATATGACCTGGATTACTGTATACATGTGAGGCTGGGTTGGTTTGAGACAGAGTTGACTTGGGACCGGAGTTGACCTCCGACCAAGTTGACATGGACCGAGTTAGTTTGGGATGGAGTTGACTCAAAAACCACACTTTTAACCCATACCAAAATCTTTGTTTCCTCAAGACTTTAATACCCAGCCCTAAATTTTATCATTGGGTTGTCATTTAGGGCTGGAGGAAGTTTTTCACTGGGACATGCAGCATTGGCAGGTCCACACAAAAAATTAGAAAATGTTCAATTTTGTCCCTGTAACACACTAATTTCAACTGGGACTCACCCAAACCTAGCCTGGCATAACCACTTCACAGGTCCTTGAAGTAAAAAACGATCCACGATGAAGATTCAGCCTACAATTGCAGTGAAAAAAGAAGGCATAACCGACAGCCGTGCGGCCATGATGATGCCCGGAGCTAGATTTGTGCACAAACTGCAAAGCGCTGGCGATTACCATGCACACACAGCAAACCACCATACCAGTCACACTTGCCAACTGCACGGCGCAGCATTGCGCTGAATCGCGCACCTGACGACTGTACCAGAGTTCAACGCTCCACTCAGTTGAGTTAGTAGTGGTTTTGCCAGACTAGGTTTGGGTGAGTCCTAGCTGGAGTTACCCATCCATAAATTTTATCATTGGGTTGTCATTTAGGGCTAGAGGAAGTTTTTCACTTGAACCTGCAGCATTGGCAGGTCCACCAAAAAAATTCGAAAATGTGCAATTTTGTCTCCGTAACACACTAATTTCAACTGGGACTCACCCAAACCTTGCCTGGCATAACCACTACACAGGTCCTTGAAGTAAAAACCGATCCACGATGAAGACTCAGCCTACAATTGCAGTGAAAAAAGGAGGCATAACCGGCAACTGTGCAGCCATGATGATGCCCGGAGCTAGATTTGTGCACAAACAAACTGCGTGTACAATTAAGGAATGGCAATGCGCGGTCAATTACTATGCACAGCGCGCGAACCAGTCGCTCTTGCTAGCTGGCTGCTGGCACATGACCTCAAACAGAAGCGTAACACCCAACAACTGTTTCATGCACTAACTATGAGGTTTACCCCTCGCATCACAGCAGCGGTACTGGAACGGCAGCCGAGGTTGGCCGGTTATCATACATAGTGCAGTTTTACGTTCATTTAAAGACAGGGACAATAAAGGGGCGGGGGGAGAGATTATGGGATAAATGATTCATTTTCTGAGGGGACCGTGTGGATTGTTTGGTAACTGTTTGTTTGTTGGGGTGTTTTTTTTTGTTTGTTGGGGGGGGCTTGCTTGTATGTCCTGTTGGACGCGTACATGTATTCTGGAATCTCATGTATCATTATATCCCTCTTCTGTCTCTCACCCTCCCCCCCCCCCCCCTTTTTAATTATGGAACAAGGCTTAACTATTTAATGTCCCTGTTTTTAAATGAACGTAAATAACACTGCACTATGAATGTATGATAACCGGCCACCTTCGGCTGCTGTTCCAGTACCGCAGCTGTGATGCAAGGGGTAAGTTAGTGCATGAAACAGTCGTCGGGTGTTATGCTTCCCTGTGACGTCACGCGCCAGCAGCCAGCTAGCCAGCTAGTAAGAGCGACTGGTTCGCGCACTGTGCATGGTAATCGACCACGCATTGCCATCCCTTAATTGTACACGAAGTTTGTTTGTGCACAAATCTAGCTCCGGGTATCATATGGCTGTGTCGAGCGCAATTTGAGTCCCCCACGCAAGTAAAAACTTGCGCGCACGCAAGTTTAAACTTGCGCGTGCATTAATTTCCTTGCTACAAATTGTGCACCCAAGTTTAAACTTGCGCACTACATAGATTTTCCCCATGCATGCAAAGCTGCTAAAAAAAATTAAAAATTCCGGGTAAACTCAAATGAAACATCATTTTTAAAGCAGATTTTCTCCAATTAATTGCACCTCTGTGCTTCATGAGACAATGCCTAAATGCCTTTTTTGAAACATTTTATTAACAGTATTATGCTAATGAAGTCGACTGTTGTGAGGTTCAGAGATAAGGGGTGGTAATGCGAACAATATTTATGCACTTTGCATCATATTGTTTACGGCTTATTAGGATTTTTATTTAATAAACAACATATTTATTTATTAATTCGAATTAATAAATTAAATTAATTAAAAAAAATTAATTAATTAAATCATTAATAAATTTATTTACTTTTTCAAATAATTTCCATTTTATATCGTAGCATTTTTATATCGTAGCATGAAAACATTAATATGTATTATTGAGCCTGCAAATAAAATAATTGTTAAAGTAATAAATTCAATTAATTAATTAATTAATGCGTTCAGTAATTTTTTTCAATGATTATGCATTTTTGAAGTGTACACAGTGCTCGAAATGTTATGCAAGTATTTTTGAAAACAATATGAATTATTGTACCGTCCAATTAATTAATTGCTAAATTAATTAAATGAGTATTTTTTAAGAACAAGTACTTTTTTAATTGTACAGTACATGTAATGTAATTTAAAGCATTTTAAAAATAATGGAAATGATTACTACAACGTCAAAACTTGAACAATTGAAGGGATCATAATCATTCTTTTTACGTTAACAATGACTATACACCTAGTAAATTTTGATTTATTTACATTTAAGAATATAAATAAATTAAAATGCTAATTAGTTTAACAAGGCAAAAAATACTTGGAGCTGGTCTCCATTTAGCCCCACTAGTGTGGCCGCGGTATGCTGCGCTGAACCTCTGGCCACACACCGTGGTACCGCGCACTACTGAGGGCGTTTTCATAAAAATTACGGTCCGTTTCTTACATTATGGTTGTATTCTATGATGTCCCATCTATCACTTCTGGGATGCTTAGGTGTAATGATGTTCAATTTCCCGAGATATTCTTGAATCTTTCTGGAGCCCATATGCACTCGTGAAACGTCTGGTGATGGCAGCCATTTTGAATGTGACAAGAGATGACCTCTTGAGATGACCGTGGATCCTGAATAGAGATCAGTGCACGTGGCCCCCAGACGATAAATGCATGGTACAGGAAACAGTCGTCGCATTTGCAACTCGCGCCCTCGCTCGACAAGCAATTTGCATAAACGCGACGTCACAGCTTGAGGTCATCTCTTGCCACATTCAAAATGGCTGCCATCACCAGACGTTTCATGAGTGCATATGGGCTCCAGAAAGATTCAAGAATATCTCGGAAAATTGAACATCATTACACCTAAGCATCCCAGAAGTGATAGATGGGACACCATAGAATACAACCATAGCCCTCAGTAGTGCGCGGTACCACGGTGTGTGGCCAGAGGTTCAGCGCAGCATACCGCGGCCACACTAGTGGGGCTAGTCTCCATTATTGAACAGCCTCAGTACACTTTCCAAGCAATCGCCGCTAGTAAAGTAGTGTGCTTTTATTGATTGCTTGCCCGGTCCCCTCCCCTCCCCCGCCCCCCAAAAAAACTTCTCCGACAAGCACTGCTAAATCTCAATGTTCCTTTTCATTTACGCCAATTGAATTCCCCTTTTTATTTATTTATTTGTTCATTAATTTATTCCATTATTTATTAATTTATTTCTCCATGTACTTGTGTTTTAAACATTTTTTTTTCTTAAATGAAAATCCCGCCTGCAAGGTTCTCAAATTGCAATCGCCTTTGCGCAAGTTGTAACGTGCGCACGCAAATTAAAATGGCGCGGTGTAATTTGCGTGCTTCGGGAGTCACTCGCGCAAGTTTAAACTTGCGCTGGGGACTCAAATTGCGCTGGACAGCTGCACGGTTGTCAGTTGGGCCTATGCCTCCTTTTTTCACTGCAATTTATAGGCTGAATTGTTCAACAAGGACCTGTGTAGTGGTTATGCCAGGCAAGGTTTGGGTGAGTTCCAGTTGAAATTAGCGTGTTACAGGGACAAAAATGCACATTTTCGATTTTTTTTTGGACCTGCCAATGCTGCAGGTCCAAGTGAAAAACTTCCCTAAATGACAACCCAATGACTCCAGTCCAGGTTATCATTGCCCATCAGTCTGCCTACCTTTCAACGGGCGTGCTTCGTAATTCGTAAAAGTTTGAATTGGTAAGGCCAATGTTGGCAGGGTTTATATCTTCTTCTGGCATCCCACTTCCTGGTACAGAGGTTGATAAAGAAGACATGGACGTGGTAACGTCAAGGTGATCTTGTAAACTCAAGTTCTGTTTGACTTCCCCAAACAAATCAAAAGTCTCGTCGTCGTCGTCGTCTAAACGGAGATCAAACTCCATATCAACTCCTGATTCTTGCATTTGGGATTAAAATGTGTACAACTGTGGGAAAGTACCCCAAAAAACGTACTATAAATTGTTCACGATAATATTCGTAATTCAGTCGCCTAAATTTATCGAAACTAGAGTAGATGAACGACTCATAATTGTCAATATGGCGCAGGCTGGGCGGTGATAAAAAATTACTTCAACTTCATCATTTCATCATGTATTTGTGTATATATGATCAACCTCGTTCCGATGGGTCGCGTCGAGCGGCACACACAACCATTGATCTCCATATACACAGTCTGTGTATATGGAGATCAATGCACACAAACCCCTACTATATACGTTCGCTGCAGGTCTGTCAATTTTGGAACCGAGGTTGACAATAATGAAGCCCTGGGGACGAAGTTAAGTAACGATGACATCATTGATCTATAAAGGTCTGCTAGGCAGGGGGGGGGCGGGGATAGCGGATCCGGACGAGTGCGCAGCGTATATCGAGTAATGCCTACTTTAGTACTTTATCATAATTTTCTCTTTGACAAACATGGGTGAGGTGTTTAAAACCATGGTCCGTGGTTTAATCCATTGATCTCCATATACACAGACTGGATAGGACATCGCGTACGAACGTGCGTCCGCGCGCGCGTTTTTTGAAAAGGGTAAAGAACACAATTTCGCATTCGAGTTGTGTACACTTTCGAACGGACGATTAAAAAATGAAGTTGGGTTTTCTTCGGTTTCTTTGTCGTTTTTGAAAGAATTAAAGAAACAGAGATCTAAATTGATCAAACTCGACGAGGAGTATAGTCAAGGTGTGCGCAGCATTAGATTGCTGGAGTGGGGAAGTAAGGAGCGTTGAAGAATAGGACAATTATTCGCAAGTAAGTTGTTTTTTAACGAGGCCTATACAACATGGCACGGAGGAATATGTACATGGGAATGACAAAGCGAATTATGTCGCTCTGAGTTTGAGGGGACGGGCCTGTGTGGTAGCTAGCGAGATATTCTGTTCAAATTCCATGCGAACTAGGCCTGTCATGCTCAGTGGTCGGCATCATTTTTCTTTAAAAGACATAGGCCTAAACGTGCATGATTGACCCGGCAATGGCAATGAACAAAAGTTGACTTGTTTAAGATAGTTTATTCGAATAACTTTATATGCAAAATCTGATTGAATTATGTCTGCCTTGGCTTAACGCCTACCGAAATGTTTCTATTCTTTTCTTTATAAAGAGAAACCGAGGAGATGGTTTATGCTAACTTACTGCACAACTGGCCGATTGACCTTCATATCAAACAAAGAACTTCAGCAAAGCCATATAGCAAAAACCACCAGCTGCAGGACCGAGCCGGACGAAAATGGAGAACTTCACGGAGGGATGGAATCGACTGTATCATCCACTGAATGGAACATGTGTGTGATAAGCATCTGAGCGTTTGACTTAATCAATTTTTACGATGTGGAACTGTTAACATTGATTGATTTTGGTTTTGGAAAGAAGTTGTGGAGTTCAATGCAAGTATTTTTATAAGCTCCCAAGATGACTGTCACATTATTGGCAGTTTGTATGGTGAAGAAAGCAATGAGTACTTTTACGGTTTGAAATTATGTTGTGTACGCCGTTATATAAGATTACTAACTATAGCCATAAACACCGTCATATTCGCTCACAAAAACGATTCCCATTACACTTACAAGTAATTATATTTATTTTCAGAAGTATAGCTTAACATTTAATTGCAAGACCGTGCGTAGCTTGAATTATTCTTTGACAAAATTAGTATAGTACTATTTTGGTTTGTGATTCATCTCCTTTCACACAATATCACAAAGAGGTAAACGATGTCATTCCCTGATCAATCTAGGGACGGGAAGAAGTTTTTACTGATTACTTTGTAAAATTAAGGGTTTTTTTTACCTTTTAGATTGTAATTGGTTTATGTCCAGGTTTTTTAATAAATATATCAATCATTTGAATGAATCTCCATACAATTTCTCGTGTGAGTGTTCAGTTAAAAAATATGATGTCATTTCAGCATATTATTAATACAATTATTCATTTCGTTGATGGAGTAATTCAGTGTGCTCTAATGACCAATGTGCCAAAAATGAAATGGCAACAATCATTTTGGGAGGGGAAGGGATTTTAAAAAAAATAAGGGAAAAGGAAATTGGGGGTTCTTGAATTTCGAAAATGCATAATAAGAAAGTGTATATCAAGAAAGTGTGGAAAAGCTGTTTGAAGGGTAACTCTTCATCGTTCAGGTTTTTTTTTTAAGATTGTTTTGGAGGAGCGCTTGAACTCCCTCCTGTAAGAACAATTTCACTAAACAATCCATTTTCCAAAGTAAACAAAGTGAAAGCACAATGCGCGTTTACCCGTCTGACAGTAAACGCGCCGCCATTGTTCGGCCGCGCATTCGTGCACAAACACGGCGCGATGTCCTATCCAGTCTGTGTATATGGAGATCAATGGTTTAATCATAGAGCAAGGAACTGTCTATGGTTTAATAAGGGAATAAATGTGTGCTCCGGAGGTTTTTATCACTCTGTTTAATACCACTTAGATTCTGGGTGCTGATAATTACCCAAGCCGGAGGCGAGGGTAATTATCAGCACCCAGACTCTAAGTGGTATTAAACAGAGTGATAAATACCGACGGAGTACATATTTATTCCCATTCATAAATACCTTTTCGGTAAAAAAAAATCATATAATTCGTTCAAAACATCCCGATTTTGTTCAACAAATTCACTTTATGCTTTTTGAAACATCCCTCCTGTAAAATAATGGAGTGTTCAGCTGGCGAGTAAGATGAAAACAACCCTTTTATGGAGATTGACGCACGCGTATCATGTTCTACGCGATGTCGCGCAGAACGCACCTGGCGCGTTGCGTTTTGAATTTAGAACTATAAAATTCTAACTCCCTGGTAGTGTTGCGCATGCCTACGTGAGGATTGTGAACGTTCAACCAATGAAACGATAAGAGGCACTGGATTTTTAGGAGTCCACATTTTATTGTGACACTGGAAAAGTGTTTAAGACCAGCTAGCCATGTCTTTATCATCTGTTTAATACCGGCCACGTGACGGGCTCTCGACCAATAGGAATGGCTAAACTGTCTGAGGTATTTATGAATAGTGTATCAACTGCTACTTGGGGCTGCCCTGCGTTCACGGTTGATGACGTCAGTCACGCCAATGTCCGCCAGGACAGTTTTTGGAATGAGGCCGTGTCCGGCCGAAACGGGCTTCCAGGGCTACGGCTACGTTTATTGTCAGCGCGTCCCCGCGTGTTTTCAATGGGTGCAGACCTAGACCTAGCTCTGAGACCACTGATTCGAATGCAGCCTAACTTTCGGATATCTGCAGCACATCATGCGCCTATCAAAATGTTTCCCCTGGCCCTCGATTACCACCCCTCCCTGCGCTGCATGCCCCAGCAGGTCTGATGTCGGGGTAAATTTTGGTCACGTTTTTCGGCCCCAGGGTGGGGATTTTGGTCACTCAAAAACATTGTTAGCGTACATGGAAAGGCAATCACTAGTGCGCCCCACGTATGAATGTCG
Organism: Patiria miniata; assembly: GCF_015706575.1. Taxonomy (NCBI): domain Eukaryota; kingdom Metazoa; phylum Echinodermata; class Asteroidea; order Valvatida; family Asterinidae; genus Patiria; species Patiria miniata. Next base: position 799,262 of record NW_024037049.1, read on the forward strand.
GAGATTGTCACTTATAAACTTTATGTGGGGATTTATCACTTCAATAACAATTGCTTGGCGCATAATTAATAAGATCTCAATTGGTATTAAGGGACGGAACCGCCCAGCAAAATAGTTAACACCATGCACAGAATGATGAGCAAGGAACGGATATTTTGAAGGCCCTGGCCAGACGGTTTTGTTGCATGGATTCGTAGGTGTGCTCCCTAATATTGTAGCCCGTTAGTTTCTTTCAAATGAATGTCAGACGAATTTTTTTTTCGAATATCTGAATCTGCACCTAGACTATATATATATATATATAGACAGATGTGTTCTTACTTCAGTGACGTAAACGCGTACTAACTTCAATGACGTAACGCGCGTAACGCGTGCGCGCGCTTGATTCGAAATAAGGTAAGATGCTACTTGTATTCTATTTTTCGTCATTCTGCTGATGAGTGCCTTATGGTACGAAACAGTCTGTTCAGAAGAGAGATATGCCAAAGTTTGTTTAACTCATATTCTGAATTTATTGCACGTATATATATATATATATATATATATATATATAGTTCGTCCTTCGAAATTCGAAGATGACAGCCAACATCTCCATACTAGTTGGTGTTGTGTGTTCGCAGATGGCTAATAAGTCCAATTCTAGCCAGGAAGTAGCCCAGGTTGGACGTCGTCTACATTGCATTGCGACTGACGTCCAGGGTATAACGTTTTCATGTCATTGCGAACATTTGATTTAAAGCATTTTCTCACATTTTTACCTTATAGAGGAAGCTCAACTGGCGTCAACATATTCCTTGTATCCCTAATCACTCAAATTCATGGTTGAGAAGTAATGAATATGTCCCAGGAATAAAATATTTAAGGAAATTATCCGCTAATTCGTGCTTCCGATTGTAAACATCTCGAACCGACTGCTCGTGTGAAGGCTTGCGCTTGCGTGCGCGCATGCGCGAAATGCGTAGCAACTGAATGGCTCTCACGCATGCGTATTAGAATTGTGGGCGTATGCAAGTGTGTTCGTCACGCCGTGAGTGTTGTTGAAGCAGACAAGCACATGCAAATTCAAGTTGAAATTTCCCTTCCGTAATTTCTGCAATAAAATATAACAAGATATCAGAAAATCTATACTGTACTAATTGTGTACGCTAATTTTTCCCAAAAGGTTTGAGTGGTTTCCCGCTTATTCCGTCAGAGAAAATTGTCTTATGGTCACATTCTGTGTTCAATGTGTTGAACAATCTTCCCACCTTCCTTGGTAGCATCATCAATTTCATCAGCTCGCATTATCGCGGCACACGTGACACCTCGGGAGCTCCACCTTTCTACCTGGTCGAGCATTAGGGACCTCAGTGGTGAAATGACAAGGGTGATGTGCTCTACATCAGGCTCTATCTGGAAAAAAAGAGATGAACGGTTCAGGTTTGCGCGGTCATGTTTTCTGTTTTAATAGTCGTAATAATACCTTCACTTCAAATTCTTCCATCTTAACTTTTCTAAAGAATTTTAGATAATTTTGCTATTAAATGAGGGTGATTTTATAATCATTAATGGGCAAATTTATAAGGATGATTTGTTTTAGGAAACTTCATTTCTTAATAAAGGATAGCACTTTTCATGCAATACCTTTCATTTCAGCAATTCAAATACAATACAAAGTTCTAGTACAGTAATATCGTTGTTACATAATCTCACAGAATGTTTAACTTCATTAATTAATCACGTTTGTTTTGGAAACACGGTTTAAAAATGTCCTCTGTATTTTTTCTCTACAGTTCTGATTTAATTTAAAGATGATAACGTTAGGCTATAAGCATTCACGCAAAAATAGACTCGCACAAATCTGGAACTGACAAATATTTGCTGTCGATAGGTCAAGTTAAAATAATGGTCACAAACATCAAATTTTCAAATATCGACGGCGTGTTTCTGGAAGATGGATATTCTGTATATTGAACATCGCACACAACAGGCACAATTTCTGTTCAGCAATTTCACCATGCTGGGAAGGTTATGTTTGAAAAACCTACACTTTGAATGGGAAATGGTTTTTTTCTTGCACGCGCGTACTGTCGGCGTTTTACATTTAATAAAAATAATAGGCCTAATGTCATTTTTTCGGTTGCTCAATTTGTAGTAAATAGAAAACACAAGTATTTATAAATTGAAAAGCTCATTCTAAAGTGTCTTGATGAGTGTTACTTACTTTGTCCATGATTGATGACAACCATCCGTAGCAATCACTCTTCCCAAATCCAGTGGGCAGAAGGCCGAACACATTTTTTCGCCTTTCTAAGACAGATCTTATGATCTGAATTTGCTCTGGCTTCAGATTGTACGGGACGCCACATTCCGTCATTACATTATTAATCGCCTCCTCCATCTTACAGAAATTCGATCAACTCGAGCAAACAAGTCTTGAGGAAATTCAGAAAGTCGCAACGTAACTTTTGTATGTCTTTTCTGATTCAACACTCACGGCCGGCGTGACGAACACACTTGCATACGCCCACAATTCTAATACGCATGCGTGAGAGCCATTCAGTTGCTACGCATTTCGCGCATGCGCGCACGCAAGCGCAAGCCTTCACACGAGCAGTCGGTTCGAGATGTTTACAATCGGAAGCACGAATTAGCGGATAATTTCCTTAAATAATTTATTCCTGGAACATATTGATTACTTCTCAACCATGAATTTGAGTGATTAAGGATACAAGGAATATGTAGACGCCAGTTGAGCTTCCCCTTTAAGGTAAAAATGTGAGAAAATGTTTTCAATCAAATGTTCGCAATGACATGAAAACGTTATACCCTGGACTCCGTCGCGTTGTACACAACGGAGGAGTCCACGTTGTACACAACGGAGGAGTCCACTGGGCTAGCCAGGAAGCTACAGTCCTACACTGGACACACTAGGTTGGGGGTGGGGGTGGACACGTAGGGAAGCATCTAGCTGACGAGATTTTCGTTGCTGTCGTTTCAGCTCAGCCTCCCTGATGCGACGGGCTTCGAAGCTTGATGCACCTTCGTGTGATAATCTTCTCCATGCCTTTCGATCATGGGCAAGTTCTTCCCAGCTACTCACATTGAAGTTGCATTGCTTCATGGTTGCTTTAAGGCAATCCTTGTATCTCTTGAATTGACCACCAGCCGATCTTTTGCCTGTTGTTAGTTCACCGTAGAAGATCTTTTTGGGGAGTCGATCATCAGGCATCCGTACTACATGACCTGACCAGCGAAGTTGAGCTCTCATGATCAAAGCACCTACACTGGGCAATTCCGCTCGCTTGAGGACTTCAGTGTCTGGGACCTTGTCTTGCCATCTGAAGCGCAAGATCTTACGCATGCAGGAAAGGTGGAAGTGGTTCAGCTTTCTGATGTGGCGGCTGTAGGTTGTCCAAGTTTCACAGGCATACAGCAGGGAAGTCAGGACTGCAGCTTGATACACACGCAGCTTTGTTTTCAAGCTTATGCCTCTCCTATTCCACAGACGCTCACGAAATCTTCCGAAAGCTGAGCTGGCTTTGGATATCCGATTTGTGATTTCCTGGTCTATGTGGACCTCTCTTGACAGGGTGCTGCCCAAGTATGTAAATCGTTAAATGTACACTGCATGGTCCACGCACTGTCAATTTCGGATGCCAGCAGAAGGTCCTTGCCTTCTGCATCTGCCCCGTATTACGTGACAGATTTTGTGGAACTTTTAGCTCATCAGGCCCCTTTTACACAGGGCTGCGACCTTTGAACCACCTGTGAGCGACCAAACATGGCAAGGACGCTCAATGGTCGCCTAAACCCAGAAAATCCTGTTTCTATGTAACTGCTCCACAGCGATCCTTGTGCCTCTCTTGAACCACCAAAACTGCAATTTTCGGGCATTTTCATGTCGAGCTACGAGCGACCCCGAGCCACTTGCCTGCATGCATCCCCTGTGCTTCCCCTGTGTAACCTACGGCAGCCAACGCGATTAAAGGCAACATAGGCGACCCCCGAACAATGTTTGGGCAACCATTGAGCCTCCTCTGTGCCTCCTCTGTGCCACCATCGGCAACTAACGGCGATCACTGCGGTCGACCATTCAGCACTGCTTCAGCCTCCTATGCGACCCTTGAGGCACAAGGGAGGCAGAAGCATCGCCCAGATTGACGGTAAAAGTTGCAACAGAACGGATCTATTACGTGGCGACCATTGACCGACCATTGTGCATCCATTCTGCAACCACGGCAATGCTTGTGCCTCCCTTCTTGCCTCATTTGAGCCACCTTTGAGCAACCAACCTCCTCGGCGACCTTTGTGCGACTGTTTTGAACATGTTCAAAAACTTACGGCGACCATGGCGTCCATGGCGATGTCTGAACATTCTGTGTACCACCTTTGAACAACCATTCGGCCTCCTTTGAGCCTCCAACGGCGACCTGGCCATAATGGTCGCACAACGGAGGCCCAAAGGTCGCAGCAGCCCCTTGTAAAGGGGCTCAGCACGGACACCAGCTCAAAAAATCGTCGTGTCTCTAATAAACGTTCCAGTGCAGCAACATGGCTACACTGACAAATTTAACCCAAGCATAGGGTTAAACTGCAACTACCCAACAAATTGGTTTGCGGGATTAGAATTTCTGGCTATATTTTCAGGATCATTGCTTAAAACCAAAACTTAGGTTGTTAACACAAGACCAGATTTATAGTTATACCCGAACCTACTCACGAATTGAGTTATTTTACCCCAAAGCTTGGGTAATGAAGTTGTTTGAGTTGTTTTACTTAAAACTTGAGGTTAATTTAACCCTATAAGCTAATATAGGCTGTGAAGCTAGGCTGGGCTGATTTTACTTTTGTAATAAAGGGAAGATCACCAACATTGAATAGTGTGTGACGTAATGTTGTGCCATAATAATTGAACAATGCTGCTTGAGCCCTATCTTCTGTTTGGCCTCTGTATTTGGCCTTTGCCTGTATACAACCAGTGTTCAACAGTGATAATCGGTAACAGGATAGATAATCAGGTTCAATGTAGAGGTTTCCTGAAAACTCAATTGCCTTACTACTGTAATATGTCTGCGACCTTCAACATTCAGTTACTTTCTTGTGGTGACATTAGCCCAAATCCCGGCCCATATTTACCGATAAACCACAATTACGATAACATTCGGCCAAGTTATGCTGAAACCCCTGGTAGACAGCACTATAACATAACCCAATTTTTCAGCATTGGGGAAAGCACAAGATGTACTCTATCCCATGGCTCATGAAAACACATAAACCTCATTCACATTAACAAGAAGCCCCCAACCCATAGAGGTTGTCGTGGTGGTAGAAGGAAACAACGAAAGATAGATGTCTGCTGTGTTCTTCGCAATTACCAATCCCCCACTATAAAACCAAATGGAGTTTGTTCCACAAATCTGAGACAGGTCGTATGTATAAAAACTAGTAAATGCTAGGAAGTTTAAGCAAAAAGTAAAAGCATTTACTTTGGAGTACAAGCATTAAGGAAAAGCAAATGCTTGATTTCGTATGAATAAAAGTTTTCCTTTACTGTTCAGCATTTACTAGACAACAAATTAATAGCAAATGCTTCTTACTGTTGGATTGTTTTCATGGACGAATGATTGCCAGCAATAGGGTTTCTTTTGTGTGTACGAACTGCCGCACACACACACACACCCGGTTTACACGTGGTGTAATAGTCCAAATCAAGGTGATGCATACAGTACATGTAGTAGTACATACATTTTGATCCTCAAATCCAGCAAAAATGATGACACTTTTCGGCAGTTGCAGAATACAAAAAGTATGCTTTCATCATTCATGAAAATTGTAAAGGTCCACAGTGTCCTGTAGACGTCACAATTGCCTAAAAATCACAGACGTGTTAAAGTGGGTAAAATCATACGAACATTCGATACACAAAGAGTTTTGTTTATTGAAATATTAAAAATAATAATAGTTTGCAAAGATTGGTGACCTAATAAACTAAACAAATGATTTCATTTTGTTCAGTCCCCAGGGTGCCGTTGAATAAAATTTCTGTGCCGCACTGAATTTTACGCTAACACTTCTCATATCGTGAACAAAATGCGAAATTATTGTTTCTAATTCTAGTAATAAAATACATAATAAAAATTGCCCATAAATGTTAGTCAAAATACAGTGTATGGTATTATATGTAGTTTATTAACGTTTTGTGTCAATTTTGGGGTGATTAATATTAACAAATGCAGCAGTTTTTGCGCAGAAGTATTTGCTTTATATTTTCAAGGTTGCCTCAACCCAGCCTTGAAAAATGACCAGTAAATGCTTGAAATCTGAAGCATTTACTCCTTTTTATTCATACGAAATGAAGTAAACACTTCTAGTCTAGCGAAAGCTAGCAAGTAAAAATTAAATACTTTTAGCTTTCAACAAATGCTTTCCAGTAAAAGCATTTGCTTCATTTTTATTCATACAAATGCAAGTAAATGCTTAAAAATGGGTAGTAAAAGCAAATGCTAGTTTTTATACATACGACCCACTGTCTTGGCTCCTCATGTTGATTCAAACCTGCAGTTTTGTTCTCTGAATGTGCAATCGATCCGGAACAAGACATTAGATTTATGGGATTTTGTTCATGATAACAACCTCGATGTCGTTGCAATCACCGAAACATGGCTTAAACCAGGTGATGATTGGATAATCGCTGAAATAACTCCTTCTGGTTACTCTTTTCATCATGTGCCGAGACTGCACAAAACAGGTAGAGGGCTTCGATCTCTAAATGTCCAGTCTGTCAATGGAACTAAAATCTGATGTCGAGGAGTACACATCATTAACTCTGTTCATGTGACAATCGCCTGCAACTCCAGAACATTTCGGCTGGTGATCGTGTATCGCTCCGGTAGAGACATGTATGGTCGCCATATCAACATCAGTTCATTTTCTTAGTGATTTTTTTAACATGATAGAATTGTATCCGATTCATCCATCTGGCATCTTAAATCGCAGGAGACTTTAATATCCATGTTGACAACCCATCCTGACCATGCTGCCAATCGGTTCAAGACTTTGTTGTCATATTATCATTATGGTTTAGTCCAGCACATCACAGAAACAACTCATCAAAGTGGCCACACCCTGGATCTAATCATCACACGTGAGGATGCGGCACTCATCATGGACATTCACAATCATCCCGGACTCTCGGATCATTTTGCCAATGTCCGAACTTCGACTGCGGCAACCTGCACTCTTAAAAGTCTCAACATACCCGTCGACTGAAGGGAATCGACATTGACATTTTTTCGTCGTGAAATGGCAAGAGCGCTCACCAGAATTCGCCTATAGACACAGCTAACCTTGTGTAAATCTTTATGACACAACCCTGGGCCTTTTGCTGGATCCTCTTCGAACGAGAAGCGGTAAAATACGACCAGATTCTCCGTGGTTCAACGATGAAATTCGCTCTTTTCGTCGAATTCGAAGGCAACTATGAAACAGAAGTGGCGACGCACTGTGACTAATTGTATTAACCTATTTTTCATCACAAATCCAGTGTTGTTTGGGAGTCCAGAAACAATTATTTGGTATTGTTAATCGGTTGTTGCATAAAAGTAAAATCCTTATTTTAACATCCTATCTCTGACGAAAATCTTGCTACTCAATTTTTCTGAGTTTTTTGTTAACAATATAATGGATATCCGTGGTGAATTTTCTCCAGATAATATGTATGACTTTCCCAAAAATTGTTGTGATGTTCTTCTCACTGCTTTCTTACCAGCCAGTGAGAGTGAAGTTAAGAAGCTCATTTTAATTCCCCATCTAAATGTTGCGAGCTTGACCCAATACCCACTTCTCTGGTTAAACATTATGTTGATGTGATTGTTCAGTTATTTACTAAAATTGTTAATAAGTCATTTTGTACTGGTATTTTCCCTGACAGCCTTAAAGTTACTTACGTTCGTCCTCTTTTGAAGAAAGCCGGCTTGGACAATAAGGTTTTTAATCATTATAGACCAGTTTCCAATTTGAAATTTTTGGGAAAAACAATGTAGCGTATTGTCTCTTCCAGGTTGGCCGCTCTCATGCGTACCAATGAGCTTTTTGATTCGTTGCAGTCTACCTATAGGCCTAATCACGCCAGAGAGACAGCCCTGTTACGTGTTCAAATTATATTTTGAAAGCTCAAGATCAGCAAAACATCACCGCTCTCATCCTCCTTGATCTAAGTGCGGCTTTTCATACCGTGGACCACACCATAGTGCTTTCTAGACTGCGTGACATGGTCGGTCTAGGAGGTCAAGCTCTCCAATGGTACCTTGAGAGCAGACCGCATTTTTTGCGTGTCGGTATAATGCCACCAACACTGTCTATCTTAATTATTCTGTTCCTCAGGGCTCTGTTCTTGCCCCTCAGTGGTTTACTCTTTAGGCTACATATGTCCTCTAAAAGACATCATACTACGTCACCATCTACAGTACCATTACGTATGCGGATGATACGCAACTTTATTTCACCTTCAAACCTTTTCAACAGCTGGCGATACAGTAATCGCACAAATAGAGACCTGCATATCTGATATTCGTCGATGGATGCAAAACAACTTTCTGAAGCTTAATGACGACAAAACCGAGTTCATGATCATTGGTTCCGCGCAACAACTATCAAAAGTTACTATTCCTTTCATCACAATCGGAGATTATCAAATCTGTCCAGTTCCTCAAGCTCGTAATCTGGGCATCATTTTTTTTTACTCTTCCATGTCATTAAAAAGTCATATCTCTCATATCCGCAATATCGGCAAAATCAGAAAATACATTACGCGCAACTTCTCTACTGAACAAATTACCCACTCTTTCGTCACATCTCGGCTAGACATGGGAAATTCACTTTTGTTGGGCCTTCCACAAGAACAGCTAAATCGACTCCAACGCATTCAAAATACAGCTACACGTCTCGTTACATTGACAAAAACATTCTCAAACATTTCCTAGTACTGGCTATACCAGTTTCTTATAGAATAATCTACAAACTCTTTGGGGGTTATTCACAATCACTTTAACCCAAAAATATAACCCAAATAATTGCCCCAAATCTTAACTATGTCAGTTTTAACACGGAAAAATATGCAAATATTTAACAAAAATTGGGTTTTTCGTGATTGCTTTAACCCCGAAATATAACCCACATTCCGTTACCCCAAATCATTGGCCGTGCATGTGATATCATGCCCTGATCTACGTAAAAAACATGGTTTAACCAATTTATCTTGGTAAATTTAGCCATTATAAGGCCAGTAATTAACCGTTTTTTAATGGTCAACATTCAAAGAAAGCTTTGGTTAACTTAATGAAAACGATTTAACCAATACATTTTGGTTATCGCTGACCTATGCCATCGGTTACATTAAGCGACAGCATGGTTAAAATAACCAATTCTATTTAACCACTTATTTTGGTTATCAATTGACCAAGGTTTTGACCAAACGGTTGGTCAAGGTAACCAATATGTCGCAACCCATAAAATAACCAGTTGACCAACCGATGGGTTCTAACCAAATAATGGTTGTAACAACCAAAAGTAACGTGATAAATTTGGTTATTTTTTAGCCAATTTGTTTTAGAAGCTGTGTGTCGCACAAAGTGAACGTGCTTTGCGAAACCCGTGCTGGATGTCAGTCAAGATACACTTCGAGGCGTGCCATTATGTGGTGATGACTGAAGTACGATAGTATTTTTGGAAGGGATAGATGTCAGGGAAATTGAAGTTGTTGGCGGGATCTTTCCTACTATTTTGTTTTAAATAAAGGTGGAACATTTGCATCTAACCTTTAGACACGTGGTACGCTTCCTGAGTCACGTGATAGTTGGAAGATATTAGTGAGGACAGGTGCCAGTTGGAGAATAATAACGAACGCCTTGACCAAGGCATGCGTGAAGATTTCTTTTGAGGCCGTGATTTCTTTTTGAGGCCGTGATTTTCTATTGGCTTCACTAGTCACTTGATTTATAATTGCCCAGCTTAAATCCTTGCATATGTCGACACCGAGATGGGTGATGGTCGACTGCCACTGGTGTAATGTCTGCCCATGTTATTGTCTGAGGTAAGTGATTTGGTCTTGTGAGAGAAATGCATCATATGCATGGTATTGCATATAGGCTATAGCTGTTTTGATTTGACATTTGCCATGTTTTTTTCTCAGTCAAAAAGCGTCAGAATCTTTCTGCAAAGACAAGCTGTCCTCTGGGCAATAATATCCCTATAAGATGATTGCGTCGCGTCGTCTGCGAAGAGGCGAACCCTAGAAACTATATACGTTTGGCATGTTGTTTATAGACAGGGCGGATTAAAAAGAAAAACCCGAGATATTATTGCTAATTGGAACAGAAGTAGGGCACATGTGAATCAAAGGGAGATATCCTCTGTTAGGGTTGAATCTCCTCTTTAAAATGACACCCTGATCATTTCATTACATTCGCGGTTGACTGGGCAGTGACCAATTTTATGAAAGGGTCGATTTAGATATTTGCGTCACTTTTCATGGTGAAATCTCTTTTACCCCACCTGCCTTGATAGGCAACCATAGCTTTTCACTTTGTGACAAATGACACCACAAAAACCACAATTGAAAAGTGGCGCAATTCTCTAAATGATTCACAGTCATGTGCCCTACTTCTGTTCCAATTAGCAATAATATCTGGGGGTTTTATCCACCCTTTATAGGTCTACAGTAAAAAAAAGTATAAAAAAAAAGTAAGAGGCCCAACAGGTAGGCGGTAGCGTATCCAGGTTTTGATGGGGGGGGGACGCACATCCGCGCCGAAATGTAGACATGTTTTTTTTTTCTCCGGACACTCGGCCTCCGTAAAATAAAAAAAGTAAGGGGGAGCTGGTACCCATCTTCTAAATGGGGGCGCTGCATACTGCAAATTATATGCCCATTCACGGCGCATTGTAATAGTTTTGAGCTTTTGAGCGGGTTTTCTTGTGTAGGATTGATGTCAGAACTCGCTAACCATTTATTTAAATAATTGCTGAAATAAATATTTGTTAAATAATCCCCCCCCCCCCGTGGATACACCACTGGGCCCAAAATATCTGAAGTCACTGGTGTTTCTGCAGTTGTTTCTCCCTCTTGTAAAAGTCGCTGGGGTCTTGCTGGACTTGTACAAGAGACGTTTATGGGGGATGGTATCGAACGCCTTATAGGTCTAATATATATCATGTCCGTCTAGCTTTTATTATCAAGTATATCAAGTATATACTTGTCATCATATTATGATCATCAATAAGCCCAGCAAGTTGGGTATCGCAAGTTGGTGATCGACCCTGACGAAATCCATGCTGGTGGTTTGTGAGTACTTTGTGCAAATCAAGATGGTCCATAATATGCCGGTGAATGTTCAAGAAGCTTGCATGGCATCGAAGTAAGGGAAATTGGCCGATAATTAGCCGGGTTTGTCCGATCTCCCTTCTTGTAAATGGGAACGATATTGACATTCAACTTAGCTAGGTTTGTCCGATAATAACTCCATCTTGTAAATGGGAACGACGTTGGCATTCAGCCAGTCTAGTCTTCTGGGAGTTTTCCGCCGTCTTTAGACTTCTGAAAGATGTTTTGGAAGACAGGAGCTATACTTGCTGAGCAGCTCTTCAGAATTCTGGTGGGTACCTGGTCAGGCCTGGATGCTTTCTTTGGTTGGATTTCTTCTAGCAGTTTTTGCACCCAATTTGTTGTTATGTCGAGGGCTGCATTTTTTTGGAATTGGGTTTGAGTTGAGTGACGGGAACTTAGCAAGGTTTTCTTTGGTGAAGACCGAGCAAAACTGGTGGTTTAACGCTTCGGCTTTGTCGGCTGCTACAGAGACCCTGCACACTACATCGATGCAAGGGATGATATTCCAAAAACTTCCTGGCTTATTTACTTGACATCATGGATGTACTCGTGAGGAGCTTTCCTGATTTGTCTGTCAACTGAACGGCGTAATTTCTTCAAGTCCGTCCATGCAGAAGCTGTTCCAGATCTTCCTGCCCGATTGTACAACTTTTGTTTTTTCCTAATTGCTCGTCTAACGGTTGAATTAACCTATGGTAGATTATGTTTGGGTGGAACTCATTTTTCAAGGAATATGACGACTCATAGCCCCGCCGAGAACTTGTTTATAGTCTATCCACAATGTGTTTACGTCTGTTGATGCCACATGATCCTCAGTCAACATCTCATCGAATGCTGATAATGAGCTCATCTATGGCAGTAAATTCGTTTTTTTTATCGAGGAAAAATATCCTCCTCAGAGGTCTATATAACTGATTTAGCTGACACTGGCTTGGACAATAACAGCATCGTGGTCGCTGATTCCGGGTGTTACTTCGCAACTGTCAACAAAGGGGGGATGGCTGATAAAACACAAGTCTTAAATACTTCCGTCTAGTGAGCACCATCTGAGTGAGGTTTATACAATCGTTGACCAAATCCAACATGATCTTGCTACAAGCTGCGTTTCTGCCCCTGAACAAAAGGTGTTGTTTTTCCACTCTATGTCTGGTAGATTAAAATCTCCCAGCAACCACTCAGAAGCAGTCTTTGGAATTTTGGATGACACTTCAAGTTCTCTCATATGTTCCTGACCTGATGACCAGAGGTCGACATAATACCCCAATGTATGTGATTGATGTGTATACTGACCCAGACCACTTCATAATTAGCATCAAGGTCTTTTTACGATGAAAACGCCACCATGCACGAGAGTCCCCTTCTCCTTTTCCCCTAAAATCATGGTAGAATGCAGCGAAAAATTCACCTGCAGCTAACCTTGTTTTAACCAAAATTCGTTGCCTACTAGCACATCTGGATTTTTTTCTGGTGTATATGAGTGCCTGAAAACTTGCTGTCTTTGCTCTGATGCTTTAACAATTGAGGTTGAGAATGTGACAGAGGCCAAGTGTCCGAAGAAATGTTCCTGCTCACATTTCAACACAGATGTGCGAGTGCCCCTTTCGCGAACTTTTTACCCCCCCCCCCCAAAAAAAGACTTCGCTACGCCTCTGTTGCCAGCCTTGCTGCATCTGTTAGCCTTGGAATTGATCTTGACTTGCAGTCCTGTGAGATGCAGTGAAGCCATCATTTGGTGGACGGCCATTGGGTCTTTCTCCTTTGACATTGCCTTCTTTTTAGATATAGTGGATTGCATTTTTTACGTTGCCAAAGTACACACTTCAATCTTTTTATTGTCTGTGTCTAGTAGGTCCAGGTTGAGTGATTCTTTGATGTGTGTGTTAAATAGATCTTGTCCAATCGGCTTATTATCCCACTATAACTATGCGATAGACGAAGGCAAGACATCTCAAAAACATGGAGCCTGTTTTCATCGTCTTTCTTTACTATCCAAGTCTCGGCACAAAACAGGAGTATTTACAAAATCAGAATTTGATACAGCTGCATCTTGGTGTGGTTGCTGATGATTTGGGATATGCAAATGTTATTTAGCTTTCGAAAGATTGCCCCCTCCCCCCCCCCCCAACATTCCTGATTCGTGTTTTAAGTCATATGAGCTTGTGTCTGCTATTGTGCTCGATCCCCAGATACACACAATTTCCCATCTGCTCTAGTTATTATTGTGATGTTGCACTTTCTTTTGCTTATGATTTGAACTCAGTTTGGATGATGTTTAACTTAAGACCATAGTCACTTCTGGACTTGTAAACTCCATCTAACTGCTGTTAAGACGATGTCATCTGCGAATCGTAGGTTGTTTATACAGGTGCCTTGTAGGGTGACCCATATTTTGGTACCATCCAAGACCATGAGCATAACTAGCTCCAGAAGGATGTTGAAGATGACACATCCCTGTCTGACTCCAACAGTTGTTTTGAACCACTCTGTGAGCTCTCCATTTACTCTGACTGCACTCTGGGATTGCTCGTAGAGTGCCTGCAACAGTCTTATCAGCCTGCTTGGATATCAAAAGAAGGCCATCCCCCTCCACAGGCCCCTCTACCAAATGCTTTCTGGAACTGGAAGTCGATGTAGCAGTAAGGCCAAAAAAAAAAGTCTCCGGTTTCTGGTATGCGCGCGCGTCGCCGTAGCCATGCGCGTCGGCAAAATGAAAAAAAAAATTTTTTCAATGAAAGATGATGTCTCAAAACCGCCAAACTCACTAGTTTGACTGGAATCCTGCTGCTGCACAATTTTACTAGCCCGACTCCGTCTGGCCGTACAGTACTATCGCAAGCTGAGCTTGCGATAGTACTGTTCGGCCAGACGCAGTCGGGCTAAATTTTAACGTGTTTTTAGATGGGGTTATGATCGAGAATAAGCTTTATGTGGCCTCTCTGGACTCCCATATATTTTCACTAAGTTTAGTAGGGCACCATTTGCAGTCATCAGCCGACATTTGAAGCAAAAAAGTCAGGTAAAAAAAAAAAAAAGCCGCGTCGCCGCAACACATTTTGGGCAAGCTCCATACCAGAAACCGGAGACCTTTTTTTTTTGGCCTAATAAAAATAGAGACTCTTGTCTTTTTCCAGATATTTCTCCGCCATTTGTCTTAGAGTAAAGATTTGGTCAGTGGTAGCCCTCCCTGGTCTGAGTTATGAGCGAGTTCATTTTTGAAACATATTTTTTCCTGCTGGGGACATGCCAAAGATTCACAAATATACCAGTGACGGTGGGTTCTAGTCATCCTACGAGGAGATCAACTTGCGAATGTACGTACTCCGACAAGGAAGTTGAGCCTGTATTAACTGATAGTCAGTCGTGTAAAGATGGATCTAGTACCGACATTGGTGATGCAATCAAGCTGCATGAGTCGTTTGTCGACCGTGGTCAAAAAAAATTTTTATTACAGATTTGAAAAGAGCACAATCTCAGCATAACTGCTGTCAAAACCGCATGCTGATACCATCCTTAGTTAGAAAATTATGAGAGTTGGAACACCAAGAGATGCAATGAAGTGATGTGATGAAGTGGCCCTATTTTGGCCTGTATCTCCAAATAAGAATTCCCGACAAACGACTCATTTAGCTTGATTGCACTGGATGTTACGGAGACCCCCATCTAATGCCATGAGAAAGCCACAAAGAATGACAGACCACATCAGCTGAACCACCTTCCAAGAATGGTTGGTTATGCCAGTCTCTTGGAGCCACCACAACCATATATAGTGCGTGGATGCTCACATTGGTGCGGTCAATCACCTGTTCAAACGCAGTTTGCCCGAGTCACACTTGCAAATTCGCTCGTACCCCAACCTCGTCCCCAGGGTGTCGAGCAGTACGCGCCCACCACTACCTGCTCTCTAAAACAACGTTGGAAATAAAGTGAGCACTGGGGATGAGGTTGCATCAGTGCATCCCAGCGTCCTGTTTGCAGGGCGGTGGGTACGAGCGAACTTGCGATGTGATCATTATATGGACCATCACTTCATCAAGCTTTCACTATACCAAACATATGCACAGCGCCACATGTGACAAGGGAGCCCCCCCCCCCCCTTGTGTTGGTCATTGTGTTACCAGAATCTCTGGAATTATTTTGAGATATCTAGGGGGACGTGTTGGGTAGCAATAGTCTTAATGTGTGTATAGGGTATAGGAAGATTGGGGGGGGTACCCCGGTGTCACATCTGGGTATTAATTGATTTAAATTAGATTTTTTTATTGAAATCAGATTTTTACATTTTTTTTTTTACTTTCCAGTTAATATGTCTAAAAGAATGGGTCTTAATCTCCCCAATGCACTCTTACACCCATCACTATAGTTAACAAGTTCCTATAATACCAATCATCCACAAAACTCAATAAACTGATATATGCTTTTGAAAATTGTATTAAATCAGTGATTAAAAAAAAATCACCTCATTTTTTTATTCATGTAAACTACACGTACATCATTGGTTCCATGGTACATTATTACTGAAGACACTTTAAAGGTGCATTGCTTGATTGATACAGCTGAGATACCGTGGTACGTGTACATGGTATACAAAAAATATAAGTACAGTTCTCCACGGGCATGTTGATATCATAAAAATGCTTCTAATTTCAAAACCGGCAGCACTGATCCTTGTGTAACGCATACTGTTTGATTGATGGTCCTTCATACAAGGTGGAGAACAGAAATCGGGCCTTCACCTTTAAAAGGTGTTAAATAAATCTCAATCTAAATTTTTATGGAGAAACGTAACTATAGGAATAAGACTATCAACTGGGACTTTAATACACCTTTCTTTGATGGTTCAGGAAAGCCTCAACCAGCACAGTTGAGTCACAATATTACTGTAAACAGATCAAGCAATGATTAAAGAAAAAGTGAGCGTGCTGTTTTTAAAATTCAAAATTTAAAAAAAACGTCTCAACTCAGATCTTGACTTTGATCAAAACAATGATTTTGCGTAAATATGCAAAACCTAAGTTGAGTCCATGCTAATGAAGTAGGGGTGTTTGAATGTGTTAACAACATCTTACACTTTGCAATTAAAGGGAATATACATCATTTGCTTTTGCCGTAATTTTCAGAATTGGATGGAATTGGGGGGTTGGAAATATAAAGCAAATATAGTTGCACTGACTTTTTGGAGGTTTTGGGTTCGAAAATGCTATAAAAACCAAGAAAAACGATCATTTTCCTGTAGTCTGGTTCCCTGACTCCATATAAGAAGAAACAGAGCAGTTTACATACATTGGGGAATTGTAAGGTCAGGGAACCAGTCTAGCTGGCTCGTACCCGTTCATAGGTTTGTAATCGATTGCAAACAAGTGCAATGGTCAATTGGGGCCAGTATTTGAAAAAAAGCCAGTTGTTTCCAACGCTGATCGGCCGATCAGCGTTGGAAATTGATACAAACATACCACTTTTCTTGAAAATGACAGTATACCAGGTGCCATAATTTTACAGGATGCTTCAGGCTGTCATTTACCAACATCCTATTAAGGTATTTCGCAAAAACTTGGTAGTTTTTTTTTTCGATGTTTGCAAATGTTGTATATTCCCTTTAAGTGGAATCAGTTGATTCAAATAATTAAAATGACCCTCAATCAATTTATTTTGCCAACAGATTTTTGAAAAAAAAATGATTCAGTAATTAAAAAAAATCTTTTGATTTAAATCTTGATTTAAATCAGTGATTCAACCCTGGAAGCCGCAGAGAATCGGTAGAATTTGCAACCCCATTAGACTCCATCTCTAATTGGTACAACAGTGAGACTAGCTAGACAAGTGAGCATGAAGCTCTTTGAATGAACCCTACGGAGAACTATTTAATGGAACTGGACTGGAGGTCTTGTGAAAAGAACTTATGTTGATTCATTTTGCAGGGGAGAAATGTAGAGTTAATCAGATAACAACATGCACTTATTTGTAGTATTTTGCTTTGTCCCTAGTTTCATTGTTAGTTGGCTAATCCACTTTTTGGTCAACCCCACTCATTATTTGGATGTGTACCCGTTTCTGTAGTAGTCTATGATATGCGAGCAGATTCGGCGATTAATTATGCAACTAGACTGCATCTTGACCTCGGTATTCTGACCATGCAGCAGGCACTTTTTATGTTCAGTCTTCGGTAACCCATGTTGAAAGCCAATGTTTGGTTTTATTAACCCTAACTCCCTAGCATGATTTCCTAGGAACCATACTCATCCTGGCAAATTCCAACACCATATGGGAAACTGTACACACATATTTCTGACTTTGATTCTGGAGGTGTGCCAACCCAATGTAAAATACTGTCAGTTCAGGGGTACTGTACCCATCCTAACAGATTCCAACACAATATGCCATTGGAATTTGATGGGTTGAGTTCTGTTAGGGTGGATCTCTATGCCCGTTGTTGCGTTACAAATACAATCAACAGCTTACCGAGTCCAGATTTCAGAATGAAATGACGTCATATCAACTGTGGTTGGCTGGCGAGTGGGGTCGAATAAATTTACATGCTTAGATGAAAAACATTTAATATTTGTGTCCAATGTTTTTGTCCTAGTTTTGTCTTAGTGTTTGCCACTAAATGAAGAGTTTGGTGTTGGAGGTGTGGTTGTAGAGGTGGTCCCAGGTAACCTCTGTGCCTGTGAATGAGTGGCAGGTCCCATTTCCCAATGTGCAGGATTGGTCAGATAGCTAATGTTGCAGTAAATCAGCTTATTCCAAGCCTGACAATGAAGAAGTAACACACACACAGCCTCTTGGATGGATAGGAACATCCCACTTGGAGCTGATCCTGCTGATCAAAGAGTGATATAACTTTTTCACTTAGATTGGTCATATTAGCTAATTAACAGGGGGATACATAATTTTAGTGCCTTTTCTCTGTTGATCTAAATATGTTTTGCTTATAAAAGATTCCTTTGAAGCATTAATGCTCCACATTAAATAGCATAAGCAAGTTAAGCAAGTCACATTGTTTCTGCTGTTAAAAAAAGTTGAAATTGACTTGTTTATGCTATTAAAAAAGTTGAATGCAGTGTCACGTAGTTGACCTCAAAACACTTTCAGCAAATCACATCAGTGGATTTATAAAGCTTTTAATGAAATAATCCCTGATAATTGTACTTTACATGAGACAACATTGTTTTCTTTAATCGTTATTTTTCAAGTGTGCATCACACCTAAACTTAAATAAATATACACCAGCATATTTTCTTGAGCTCCCAAGCAAACAGTATTTTATACTAATGCAATACACAATGATCAAGAGGAAAACAGTGATAAATTGCAGTGGCCTGAGACTTTTGTTGGTTGTACCTGGTCTATTTTTCTTCATCTTTCAGCTGGTTGAGCTTGTTAAGTGGCCACGAGTCAATATCATCCTCACTTCCAGCAGTTGGAGATAGAGTTCTTTGGAAACGATCATTTAGTCGCTCTCTTATCAACAAACCAGTAACCAAGGTTTTCCAATTTTTCTCGGCGCGGATCCTTTTTTTCTGTTGAAGGAAAGATACAACATTTGCAAACATTACAAAACGAAATGATCAAATTATCACGAAATACCTTACTGGATTGTTAGGGAATGACAGTCTAAAGCACCCTGTAAAATCGTGGCTTCTGGTGTGCTGACAGTTTCAAGAAAAGTTGTATTTAGTCGGCGGACCAGCATTGGAGAAAACTGGCTTTTTCTTAAAAACAGCTCCTACTTTTTCATATTTAGTTATTCTGCATTTTCTTTGTAATTGATCCCACACCTGTGAAGGGGTACAAGCCTGCTAGACTGATTCCCTAACTTTACAATTCCCCAAAGTCTATAAATTGCTCCGTTTCATCTTAAGTGGGGTCAGGGAACCAGACTACAAGAACATGATTGGTTTTCTGTGTTTTTTGTTCCCAGCATCTACAAGCCCAAAACAAGTCATTTTAACAATATTTGCTATAACATACCTATCCTCCAAATCCACTTATTTCTGAAAAATGCGGCAAAAGCAAATTATGTACATTCCCTTAAATCACGATTAAAGGGAAAAAAGATGGAAGAAACAAGGCCTCAGTACATTGTATATGAAGCCACCATTCCATTCTAAAGAGATCTCTAACGACCTAAAATGCCACATTTTTTGGACCCACTATTTGGGGGACCAAAGTTTTTTGGGCCCAAAAAAAACTGTATTCTGGATACCCCCTTGTATGATGCAACCATACTGAAGGTGCTCTAATCTTATTTTGTGTCACATATAACTTGAAGTTCACTGGGTCAATGGTACTTTGGGTTGTCAGGATTAGGATACCACTTGAGGGTCTGATCTGGACACCAGAGGAGATGGTTTTATTATCCAGGATGAAAATATCTGGTGTTTGAAATGAAGGTGATTAAATATAGAGAACATTTTATGAGGAAAACGTCTTGTATATGTGGTTCCAATAATATAATTCCTGCAGCTTCTGGCTTTACAAGGTGCTGTATAAAGGAAAATATCTTCAATGTCCAATGTAGAACAACAACTTCCTATGGAGCTTTTGTCATGGGTGATGGGACTGACCCAAATTGAGTATACATTGTATAAATCATCTTCAACTTCTCCCTTTAATGACTTCTGGTCTGATGACGTCATTAATTTGAAAATTTAATAAGTAATTTGCTATTGTCCAATGACTGTATGCTCAATTTTGAAAAGTCTCACTTGTGCTTTTTAAGTTAAAGAGTATGAAGTTTCCTTGGCATCGAAGTAAGGTAATGACGTCATCATGTCTGATAAAATCCAATCCAATCCAATACCTTTTGTCTCAATTGGCATTCCAGTTTCTTAGCATTTGTGTTATTTGTTTAGCTGTGATAAACTGCCTCCATAATGATATTATATTTATTTATCATTGGTAACCAAGAACTAAAGTGAAGCCCAAATTACTTTGTGCTCAGGGATCAAAACTGTTTCTTTTGGTATTACCAGTCTGTAACAAATCATCACAGTATGTCACTGTGTTCATGAATTGTACTTGAAAGCATTTTGCCATTTTGACATCAAATTGCTTATAAATAAATCAGTATTTCATGACATCAGGATACCGTCACAAAAATATGCAGGTCTTTAGATCAGAAATTGGGCCCTATGTTTATGCTCATTTTGACTGAGGATTCTGTTCGAGTTTTTTAATCACCTGTGACCTTCAGTTAACTTTTTCAAATGAAGATTTCCTGAGGTTTTGCCATGCAGATTTTACTACATTTTTTTGCATTGTGCTGAAACTAGCATGAGACTTGTACACTGGGTGAGCATTCTGATTGTTGCTCCCCCTTTAAATGTGTCAGATTTCATTGTTTTGAGACCCTTTGAAGGGTTTGTAGCGAGCACTACTGCTTAGTGGCATGTTTTCGTAGTGATTTCGGTGGCTGGAGTTCACCCAAAGTTTGGGGTGAAGTCGCTGTCAGCGCACTATATTTAGACCTCAAGCTTCCAGAGTACATGTACCTAGGGATCCAAGCACAACTGTGCGTTTTTTCCAAATAGTCTTGCACATGTGTTCCAGTGCTCGATCTGAAGGATTGAATGTTGGACCGAGGCTTGTGCAGTGAGGACGTACATGCGATCAAACAGACAACTCCAGATAAATGAATGAATGATTATATTGTTAAGTATTGGATTGACGAAAGAAGGAGAAATCAAGAAGAGAATGGGAACGGAAAAAGTACTCCATCCTTGGTGTCCATGTCACATTTATTTTATTTGTTGTATTGTGCTGTTTGTCTTGTCTCTATTCATGTTAATTTAAGGCTAGCCATGTCGTCCAAAACTAAAGCCTTTATACCGCGATGACTTGTTACAATATTTTGTAGATTTTTTATTATTCACCAATCTCCCCCATGAAATTTGCCCCGGACAACAAAAATCGTCTATCAGATTTCAAAATATGAATATGAAAAACATGAAACAATGTAAATGTATAAATTTGGTCAAGTTTATACCTAAAATTACTTGAAATCATCACAATGTCAAAGTAATATGTGCACCAACTAGCACATATTTTGGCCCAAATGCTGGTCACCCAATTTGGGCCAAAATGGCTAGTGTCAGAGAGATCGACCTGTAAGAAAAATTAAATGCCCAGTAAGGCAAAATAGAAAATCAAAACATGTTTAGCATCCCCACCCGCTTCCTTTTTGGAGGCCGCCTCCTTTTTTTTTCTTTTTTTTTAATTCGAAAAAAATGATACATTTGATTCAGTGACATCATTTTGGCCTATTTTATCTGTTGCACCTAGCCCATATAAAGTTGGTATGTCACTTCCCGAGTCCAAGGCCATTTAAAAAAAAAAAACATGCTGCCATCTTGAAAAAAAGCCTGGTCAGGCAACCATTTTGGAGGAATTGTTTTTTTCAAAAAGGCAGGACGCAAAACACTTTTTTTTATTTGGCCTTATGATAGATCAATGCCATATGTTATGGTAACCAAACTTTTATTTCTAATTTTGTTGAAGGAGAATCATATGATTAATGTCATTTAAAAATACCTGATTCAATTTGTGCTCTCTCTCTGCATTGTCCTTTTCCCAGTTATCAAGGAGAATGTCAGTGAATTCCTTGCAGACAACAAATCCATCAAATCTAGAACAAGAAAAGGTTTAAAAATTTAAAAAAGTATAAAACCAGTTTTGACAAAGTTAAATATTCTATTTGTCGCGTGTTTTACAACGTTCCCTTCAAATTTTGACGAAGATTTGGGATTACTAATCAACAGTCTATAGTAAATTAATTTGCTTTGAATGCCCTTCACTTCACTGCCCTGCCCTTCAGTCCTTACAGAAACAAATGTCCAATATCTCCCATTCCTCTGAAGTCACCCGTTTCAACACCTCAGAGATATCTATTCATGGCCATGAGATGCAACCACCTAACATCTACTCATGGCCATGAGTAGATGTTAGGTGGTTGCATCTCATGGCCAAAAATGCTCCATGCATGGAGCATTTTTCCACTAAGAAAATGTTGAAATTTCTTGAACAAGTCAAGAACAGGAACACCAACATCATTTCGCTCATACCCCCGCCCTGCAAACAGGACGCTGGGAAGGGCAGACGAATTAACGCTCTGATTGGATAGATATTTTGTGACCTGTGACCTGCAAGTCACCACGACCGCTGTGCCAACCATGGGCATCGTCCTCCCGAGTATGTTCGTCCCTGAATAAAAAAAATGTAGCCTACATTTAATTCTATAGCTCAGAATAGCTGATTCAATTACAACTCGAAAATGATGTTTAAAAGGTGATCTTTTGCTTAAACCTTGCCAGTAGTCAGAAATTGCCTCAGATCGCACCACAGAGCGTCTAGAATCCAATATTATATTATTGTCCCCCCCCCCCAGACTTTTGAACTCGTGTCTCATTTACAGGGCCCTATTATGTACTACAATGTATCTTTTGCTTAGAAAATATTGGTTAAAGTGGTCGGAAATTGCCTCAGATAGCACCACAGAGCATTTAGAATCCAAAATTTTTCGGGGCCCTTAAGCGGGCCCCAAACCCCACGCCAAAAGCTTGGAATTCTGGTAGCCGATTCAATGACTCCAACCTCGAAAAACGATGTTCAAATAATTATCTTTTGCTAAGAAAATATTAGTTAAAGCATGGTAAGAAATTGCTTTAGATAACACCACAGAGCATCTAGAATCCAATTTTTTCGGGGCCCTTAAGCGGGCCCCGAACCTCACGCCGTAAGGGCTTCGCGCTCGCATCAGTTCTCATCAAGGTATGTCCCCCCCCCCCCAACACACACACACTTTTGAGAAGCGATTGACGCCCCTGGATTATGTGCATGACTACTGGGTGCGTGCGCAGGCTGGGCAAAGCTCAGCAATCTAATGGAACTGCTGCATGCATAGCTTAGCCTTTGGTTGACGCCTAGCCATGTGAAGTATGTTTGTGTGCGTTCATGCAGATATGTGATGCAGAGAGTACTGTTAATGTGGGGTCCCGAGTTGCAGACAAAAAGTGGGTTACTTGTGCTCTGCATATGTGCAATGCCTTTGCAAAGTGAGTGAAAAGTTGTATGAGCTGATGCGTTGCAAATACATTGCTGTGTTAGCTGTGCTTTGACGATACTGGCTTGCATGGTTGTTATCTAGCGAGTAGAAAGCTATATGAGCTGTACAGTGTACACTGCTGATGTGCATTGCTGATGTGCATTGCTGGTGTTGTTGCAAACTGCTGATGCTGCTGTGCAGTGCCTCTGTGGGCAGTAGGTTGAAAAAAAACACCCAAATTACAATCTCACTACATTGATTATCATTGAATACAGCAGCAGAGGGGGCAGTGACAGAAATAGCCTCAAATAAGGCCCTTTTCCACTCGTGAGAGCCCCCCTCCAGCACTTACCTCTTTGGATCCGCCTTTAAAATAAATTGTTTTCCTGACAGTTGTCGTCAAGGAGTCTTTGTTATAGCTTATATTGAGTCACAATCAAAACAGAAACGCACCCTTAGAGACCACTACGAGAAGTCTCTCATCTAGGAAAGAGCAGTGGTTTTGGAAAGACTGTCTTCTTTCCAACAGGTACCTGCAAGGCTTGATCCTAACAAAATTAGGTAAGGCCCGGAGAATGCCCAACACAATTTATCAAAAGAATGTAAGTTTGATTCAAAAGCATTTCTTCCTTGGTTGGTTCTGTGAAGTGGAGAATTCTTATGCTGTTTCGCTGTAGTGCTATTACTATTAACACATTTGTATGTTAATATGGAGAAAGGCATTACTTACACTGGATGACAAAAGCCTCCATGGTAATCCCATCCAACCATAGCAGGTGCACAGTCTACGCCAATCTTTTGGGCAACTCGATGTAATCCAGGAACTATGAAACAAAACAAAAAAGCAATGGAACAAAAATGCATAATAATTCCATTTAAGTGCCCTTTTTCACAAGTGTTTTAACCCCCCCCCCCCCCATTTGTTTTTTCTGAACAAACACCCTTAAAAAAACCAACCCTTTTTGTAGCTGCGGCCGTTATGAGTGCCTTTTTTAAAAATTCTGTGTATGTGTTGCCGTGAAAAGCGCCATATATATTTGTTAGTGTGCATTATCGTCTGTTTCTAACAGTGCCCCCATTTTAAAATGGTACCAACCCTCCCCCTGTTTGATTTTACAGAGGCCAAGTGTCCGGAGAAAAAAAAGGGTTTCTACATTTCAGCATAGATGTGCGAGTGCCCTTTTCAAGAAATTTTCACCCCCCCCAATAAAAATGACCTTGCTACGCCCCTTGTGTCATTTAGTTTCTTGTCGGAAACAAACACTAATCCAATGGAGGATCCAAAGGCATTAATTTGGATGGAGAACTGGACCTTTCTCCACCTTCCTTGACTGAACAATGTTAATTATTCCAGTCCTGTCTCAGTCCTATCTACGTCCTTCACAACTCCTGCCAGAAGTCCTGTCAGTCATCAGTTTCCAGTCTAGTAAGCTGTGTAAGTCTGACTCATCCAGGAAGTAATTACATTCAGAGTAGCCAGTGAAGTCCATAATCAAGTTCCTCATTAATCTTGGTACTTGGTAGATGGGATGTTGTTCAGAGGTGGTGTCAACTATGGATAAGTAGTCTGAGTACCAACTGTTATCCACGGAAGCAATCTCCTGTATCAAGTCTGATATATCTAGACATGCAGATATATGCAAGCCACGCGCCAACCAATCGGAGTCAATTTTACTAAATTGTGACGTTATTTCATTTCTGAATCAGGAATTAATGGTTCGGTTGGTCAAATCGAATGCAGTGCTTTGTAATACAACAACAGCCAGGCGCGATATCGCATAACATGATGCAGAGCGCGTGACACATGTTTTTTTAATCCATTGTCTATGACGCGCAACGAGTGAATGACTAAAGACCCAATGTAGAAAGCACCCACTGATTGGTCAAAATCTAGGAGGTCAAGAGGCGGGGTCTGTAGTGATATGCATATTCATGTATCCATGTATGCGCATGCGCGCCGGGGAGTTGACCCCAGATAAGTTCTAGAATAAACCTTCCATGCTGGCCGTGCTGTCCACACACTCGCCGTCTTACGAGCCTCCTTTATTTCACCTCCATCTCAACATGGTGGCAGCGGTGAAAAAGAACCAGATAGACATCTGTGATGATCTGACCATCGAGTGAGGCAACTTTCGGGCATCTGGACCTCCCAATTCCCGCTTATTGTGGTGTGAAAATGTGCAACCGCCCCAGATTTGTCTGAGGTCATGCCGCGACGTTTCACGTGCGTGTGCTATACCCACTGCACATTCAACACGTTTCACCGTACAGTGTGAGCGCCTATACCGTGCTCGCCCCATCACTGCACTCAGGAGTTCGCCATAATCGCTGTATTCCCCACGGCTCCATCGAGCTCTACCGGAGACTGGTCATCTACCGACCGGCTTTACAGCATCCAGCGGCGACGGTCCCGACTGTTTCAAGGGACAAGACGGGATGAAAAGCAGCAGAAACCTGGACCTCATCATCGGCTAATTTTGCAAATTCTGCCGTGCGTCCAGTTTGCCGACCGACACGATCACGATCAGCGCCCATCCAGTTGCGCTGCATCCAATTCGTGAGAAATTCAGCTCGTCGTTTTCCAGTAACTGTACCTGCCCGACCTGTTCACAGTACCAGTGCATCTCCAATCTGGGACCTCCAGCATCTTGCCAGGCAACTTCATCTGCCCTACTACCTGACTACTACCCTGACTATCACGGACACTGTACCAGGCAAGACGTACAAGAACTGTTCAGCCACTTCATCTCATCAGAACTGAGACTTTTAAAGCCTAATTGACCAGTGTTCATTGCTATTGTTTACATGTATGAGTTTGGTTATTGACAATTCAAATCAGTGTATTGTTGCTCCCATGTAATATTGTTCTTACATGTTTAGCCATCTCAGTGGTGTTTAGCCCAAGTTTTAGCACAGAAGGTTTCGCACAATTGTTGTTTATCATATTATTATATTACATTGTCATTGTGCACTCAACCATGGCTAAATATCCAGAAATGAATTGGTCAGTTAAGAATGTTGCCGAGGAGTTCAAGCTTTTCAAACAGAGATTTACGTTATGCCTGAAGGATCATGAAGTAAATCAAGCCGACAAACAGGCGGTGAAAATCAAAATAGCTGTAGGCACTGAGGGCCTTAAGCGCCTCAATGCATCTGGCTTGTCCGAAGCAGATCAAGAAGAACCAGAAAAGCTATGGGCTTTATTTGAGAAGCAGTTGCAAATCAGTGTAAATTTCCGCATCCATAGGCTTGAGTTAATGAGATACAAACAAAAAGTCGATGAAACCTTAGACGATTTTGTTAACAGGTGTAGAGAAAAAGCGATGAATTGTGATTTTGCGCAAGCAGAACTAGACGAACGCGTAGTAGAACTGGTCATAGCCTCGACTCCCCTAGACGCGTTACGCAATAGCCTTCTCGAGAAAGCACGTGGCTACCCAATTGCAGCGATGCTTGAAGAGGGACGCAGGCACGAAGCCGTTGCAGCGGGCAAGCAACATTTAGAAACGCTTACAGATACTGCAGCATGCAAAGCCGCGAACGAACCAGCATCTGTAGACACTGTCTATTCTGCACGCGGACGCCGCTCTTGCAAAAATTGTGGTCTTTCGCACAAACCCCGCAGCTGTCCTGCGTACCATGACACGTGCAAAGCCTGCGGTAGCAAAGGTCACTGGGCCAAGCTTTGCAGAAAATCGAAGCGAACTGGGCAAGGCCAACAGCGCAGCAAATCGCCAAACTGGCGCCGCCAACAACCGCGTAGCAACTCAAAATCGCGTAGCAACTCAAAACCGCGCAGCTCTCGCAATAGATCGCCGAGCCGGGGTACTTCCAAGGTGAACGACCTCAAGAATGACCAACAGGGGCAACATGACTTCTTCACCGACGACGATGACGTCTCAAGCCAAGCTGGGGACACATTCAACTCTATCACCGTGTCTGATATGTGCGTCACTCCGCTACATCAGTACGGACATACCGAAGTCTTCACAACACTTGATGTTGTCTGCCCAGATCGACTTGGCAAGCACCACTTGAAGGTCAAAGTGGACACCGGTGCGAGCGCTAACACCCTACCAGTTCGCACCATGAAGCAGATATACGGAGACCGTTGGAAATCGCTCGCCTCCCCCACTGGCACAAGACTGACCGCATATAACGGGTCAAACATCACATGCTATGGCTATCTGCATCTTATGTGCAGATACAAGGAGAGTGAGTGGTCTCGCGAAAAATTCTACGTCGTAGATGTACCAGGTCCTGCTGTGGCTGGCCTACCCATGAGCCAGAAGCTCCAGCTGGTGACGATACACACCGTATCTTCTTCACCCAGCGGACTCCCAACATCACGACCTCGACCAGCCCCACCAGCCATACCACCTGTCGGATTTGTCACCCCTGTAAAAGGAGTACAAGATCTAAAGCAGGCGTACCCTACGCAATTTGACAGCCTAGGCAACTTCAAGACACGTGCCCATCTTCATCTCAAGAAAGATGCTCAACCCAGTATCGATCCACCTCGGAAATGCAGCGTGCATCTCAAGCCAAAACTCCAGGTGGAAATAGACAAGATGGAGCACGATGGTGTCATCCGCAGAGTCACTCACCACACTGATTGGTGTAGCTCCCTCACGACAAGTGTCAAGAAAGACGGTTCACTCCGACTTTGCCTAGATCCAAAACGACTTAACAACAACTTGAAGCGATGTCCTCACAAGGTTCCAACGCTTGAGGAGTTAAATCCTGCGTTTTCGCAAGCGAAGTTCTTGTCCAAACTTGATGCGAAGGCGGGTTACTGGTCGATCCACTTAGATGATGCATCCGAGGAATTGACAACGTTTCGGACACCATTTGGCCGATATTGTTTTTGCCGACTCCCGTTTGGTTTGTCAGTGAGCCAGGACATTTTTCAACAATGTATGGACGACATTGTCAGCCAGGTACCAGGCTGCGTATGTATTGCAGATGACATTGCAGTATTTGGGCGTACAGAGAGTGAGCATGATGCCAACCTCTTCAACCTCATGGAGACTGCCAAGCGAGAAGGGCTTATCTTCAACAGTGCCAAGTGTCGTATCAAGTCGAACCAGATAAAATTCTTCGGTTCCATCTACTCGGACAGTGGAGTTCGCCCTGATCCTGACAGAGTTGCAGACATACATGCCATGCCGACTCCCCAAGACAAAGAGGATCTTCAGAGATTCCTCGGTATCGTCAACTTTGTGTCTCCACACATTCCAAACTGCGCAGACACGGCTGCCCCCTTGCGGGACCTCCTCCGGAAGGATGTTCCATTCCTCTGGCAGGACGATCATCAGGCATCGTTTCGTGCACTCCAGCACTCCATCACTGCCGAGTCATGTCTGCGGTATTATGATCCCAAGATGGAAACCACCCTCGAGGTTGACGCTTCACAAAAAGGCCTTGGTCGTCATCATCCCAGTCAAACTACTCCAACATTGAACGGGAAACTCTTGCCCTGGTGTTTGGTGTGACCAAGTTCCACACTTACCTTTTCGGTTCCAGATTCCATGTACTCTCAGACCACAAACCACTAGTGACCATATGGAACAAGCCCCTCACCAGTGCTCCACCCCGTCTACAGAGGCTGTTGATCAAGATTCAAGGCTATCAATTCAGTTTGGAGTACAAACCAGGCAGCACCATGATAATTGCTGATGCCCTGAGCAGGCTCCCCAATCCGTCTGATCATGATGACATACCCCTCGACATTGCAGTTGATTCCCTTAGTGCGAGGCAGCAAACAACCACTCAACAACTTGATTTGGTTCACTTTGGGAAGAATAAGCAAGATGCTCTTCAGCACGAGACAGCTCGAGACCCTGTTCTCGGAGAGCTACAGAAGGTCATCTACACCGGTTGGCCTGACTCAATCAAGGATTTGCCTCGTGACTTACGTCCATACTGGTCATTCAGAGATGAGCTGGGACTGTCCTGTGGTGTGATATTCAAGGGCCGTCAAGTTCTGATTCCTGAGGTTATGCGACAGGACATACTCACCCAACTCCACGTTGGTCATCTTGGCATCGAAAAGACGAGACGACTAGCCCGTAATTCTGTGTACTGGCCGAACATCAATGACAACATCACTCAACTCGTCAAGTCATGTCAAGCATGCCAGGAACACCAGACTCGTCAAAGAAATGAACCACTCCAACCTCACAAGATACCCAACACACCTTGGACGAAACTGGGCACAGACCTCTTCGAGTTGGGAAAAGACAACTATCTCCTCATTGTGGACTATCACTCTAAATACCCTGTTATCCACAAACTGTCCAACACATCCAGTGCGTCGGTGGCTCAACGAACAGCAGCAACCTTCAGCCTTTTCGGTGTACCAAAGGAGATAGTCTCCGACAACGGACCACAATTTGTTGGGCAGGCTTACCAAGATATGTGTGAGGAATGGTCGGTCACCCATGTTACCTCATCACCGAGGTACCCCCGATCGAATGGGATGGCAGAGCGAACGGTCAGGACAGTCAAGTCCGTGATGAAGAAGTGTCATGAAACTGGACAGGACATCAACAAGGCAATGCTTCTTCTCCGAGCAACACCAATCGACGCTCACTTACCTTCTCCATCAGAAATACTGTTTGGAAGGCCGCCCCACACCACACTGCCCAGCAGGGACCCTACAGGGACTTACCAGAAACCTCTGGAAGTCAATGACCGACTGGCATCACGCAGAGATGAAATGAAGGCCAATCATGACAAACATGCTGGCCCAGACTTACCTTCACTCTACGTGGGACAGAAAGTCCGTATTCTTGACCAGCCGAACAAGTCTTGGACTCCGGGTGAAGTAACCAAAGTTTGCAAAGAGCCTAGGTCGTATGAGGTCAGAACACCAAATGGATCTACTCTCAGGCGCAATCGATCACATTTGCGTGAAATGCAACCTCAGCCGCGCGAGGCGCACAGGCAAACAAAGCAAGCTAAGTGCGTTCATTTTGATGAACAATCCCCGCGAGTTCTATTCCCACCGAGACAAGGTTCTGACCAGAACAAGCAAAACAGAGAAGCACAGCGGGATG
Organism: Patiria miniata; assembly: GCF_015706575.1. Taxonomy (NCBI): domain Eukaryota; kingdom Metazoa; phylum Echinodermata; class Asteroidea; order Valvatida; family Asterinidae; genus Patiria; species Patiria miniata. The sequence goes on from NW_024037049.1 coordinate 829,728, forward strand.
GAAAACCCACTGACGGGGAAAAATCTCGCCAAACCAAAGCTAAACCTAAGGCTACCGGTACCTTTCTCCAAACCCCACAGACTACAAGATCTGGTCGTGTAACCAAAATGCCAGCCAGATACCTCTAAAACCAAGTTCTTAGTTACTCCAGTGTTGAAAGTTAACAGACTCGAACAAGGGTTTCATAGAGTTAGTGTTTATAACAAGTGTTTCAAGTGTTTTGTTGTTTACAAAACAAAAAAAACAAAACAAAAAGTTTATAGTTTTCTTGTTGTCTAAGTGGACAGTCACAATACAATTTAAAATAGATATGTTTTGACTACTAGAAATAAGGAAACCACGTTTGAACATTATTATACATCTCCGCATTCTTTATGCCAGCATATATCTACCTTACCAGGAGATAGTCGACTGTGAAAGGACTGAACGATAATACAACTTGAGTATTAAACTACCTTATTTTTGTTTATATATTTCAAAAAGGGGGGGGGATGTAGTGATATGCATATTCATGTATCCATGTATGCGCATGCGCGCCGGGGAGTTGACCCCAGATAAGTTCTAGAATAAATCTTCCATGCTGGCCGTGCTGTCCACACACTCGCCGTCTTACGAGCCTCCTTTATTTCACCTCCATCTCAACATGGTGGCAGCGGTGAAAAAGAACCAGATAGACATCTGTGATGATCTGACCATCGAGTGAGGCAACTTTCGGGCATCTGGACCTCCCAATTCCCGCTTATTGTGGTGTGAAAATGTGCAACCGCCCCAGATTTGTCTGAGGTCATGCCGCGACGTTTCACGTGCGTGTGCTATACCCACTGCACATTCAACACGTTTCACCGTACAGTGTGAGCGCCTATACCGTGCTCGCCCCATCACTGCACTCAGGAGCTCGCCATAATCGCTGTATTCCCCACGGCTCCATCGAGCTCTACCGGAGACTGGTCATCTACCGACCGGCTTTACAGCATCCAGCGGCGACGGTCCCGACTGTTTCAAGGGACAAGACGGGATGAAAAGCAGCAGAAACCTGGACCTCATCATCGGCTAATTTTGCAAATTCTGCCGTGCGTCCAGTTTGCCGACCGACACGATCACGATCAGCGCCCATCCAGTTGCGCTGCATCCAATTCGTGAGAAATTCAGCTCGTCGTTTTCCAGTAACTGTACCTGCCCGACCTGTTCACAGTACCAGTGCATCTCCAATCTGGGACCTCCAGCATCTTGCCAGGCAACTTCATCTGCCCTACTACCTGACTACTACCCTGACTATCACGGACACTGTACCAGGCAAGACGTACAAGAACTGTTCAGCCACTTCATCTCATCAGAACTGAGACTTTTAAAGCCTAATTGACCAGTGTTCATTGCTATTGTTTACATGTATGAGTTTGGTTATTGACAATTCAAATCAGTGTATTGTTGCTCCCATGTAATATTGTTCTTACATGTTTAGCCATCTCAGTGGTGTTTAGCCCAAGTTTTAGCACAGAAGGTTTCGCACAATTGTTGTTTATCATATTATTATATTACATTGTCATTGTGCACTCAACCATGGCTAAATATCCAGAAATGAATCTCAACAGGGTCTTGCCTAATTAATCAGTGAATCTGTTCACGCATAATAGACCACGGCAAATACATAGACTAATGGATAATGTGCCAAAAGTGAAAAGAAAAAGAACAGGAAAAAAAAGGTGCACGTTTTATGGGTGAAAGAGAAAGAACAATATTGCCACAGGACAATATTGCCATGCAGGGGCTGCATCGCTCTGAAGGCAGGGATGGCTGGTGTTAGGAAGGCCTGTGCGGATGGGGCTAGGATGTGTAGAACGGCAGATGGTGGTAGGCTGGTAGCCTGTTCAAAACTGAAAAATTCCTTGGAAAAAAGGCGTATTTGACGCATTGATAGTTGGTATGATTAGAGAGGTGTACTTAAGTGGATGATCCATACATTCTGAAATATGTGTGGCATGCTGGACGCACTGTGGGAATAAATACTAACTAGGTTGTGGTGGATTTCATAGTACGGAGTGCACTGTTGAAACAAGCGACGGGTGTGAAGTAGATCCCAGTTGAGTTCTTCTATGAGTGGTGAGATGTGAGTTGTTGTTCAATAATCAGAAAAGACAAATCTGGCAGCATTGTTTTTGATCTGCTCAATGTGGTTTGTGTCAGTAACTGTGTTGGGATTCCAAACTTTACACGAGTACTCGATTTGTGGAAGAACCAATGTTATAGGGTCTTGCCTTAACCTGTAGTGAGCAGGACAATAAAGTTCTTGTTATGAAGTGTACGGCTTGTGTTATGTATAATTTTGGAACAATGGTCTTTCCATCTTAAGGCGTGTAAAATTGTAACACCCAGGTAGTCATGTTTTTTGGACACAGGTTAATTTCTCACCCAGGAGAGTGTACTGGTATATCTTTGGGCTCATTTGTGAGTGATGTTAAATGCTGCACAATTTTTTATATTTAATTTTTTAATCACTTATTTGATCACTCTTCAAGGGTATTCCGGTCATCCTGCAGAATCTGTTGATCATCTGCTGTCTTTTTCTCCCTGTACACAATACTGTCATCTGCAAAGAGTTTGATATTTAATTGAATGTGTTCATTTACATGTATGTCATTAATATATAAGAAAAATAGCATGGGCCCTAAGACTGATCCTTGGGGACACCTGAAGTAACGTCAGTCCATGAAGAGTGTGTTGACAGAAACGGCTTGTTTACGATGTGAAAGAAAACCAATGATCCAGCTTAGATACCAGTACGTGTTGTGTGAGATGCCATAGTACTGCAACTTCTCTGCAAAAAGCTGATGGGAGACTTTGTCAAAGGCCGTACTAAAATCAATGAGTGTGACATCAGTTTGACTTTTACGATTGAGTTTTTCAGACCTGTTGTTTGTTGAATTTACCAGTTGTGTAGCAGTTGGGCACTCTTCGTAATTCTAATCATTTACCAAACAAGGGGCCATTCAAAATTTTCGATGTTATTAAATTTCAATTTTTTTTCTCGAAAATGTAGGTGGGCGGGTCAAATTAATTTATTGAAATTTTAGTTAATTGAAATTAACTTTTTTCAATTAAAAGGATAGAAAATAGCTCTTTTGACTTGCCAATTCAACTCCTGCATGCGTTCCGATTTGTAAACTCTTTGCCCGTACCGTACGGGTACAGTACGCATCTGGTACATGTACCGGTACAATGTACCGTATCATGTGTATACGTCCATCGGAGTACCATATGCATGGGGACCAGTTAGACTTGAAGCATGAGTAAAATCAGTGTGCCGTGCAAATGGAGCGGGATACCAGGTTCATTTTGTCTTAATACATGACACGAGTGTCGGTTACGAATCGCGACAATGAAATAAACCTACTTATGTTCAGGACTATACTTAGGCAACCTTGCATGTATGTGCATGGAATACCTGCATGCAATGAACGTGGCAGCGCCCTAACGTCTGAGAAGTGCAAGTTGAAATTTCAAATTTGTTTATATCAATAACGACTGAAATTTCTAAATAAACTTCATGAATAATGGTAGTTATTACACCTCTTTACGCCAAGACAAAAGTTAGGTTTTTTTAGAGCGAGCTGATATTTATTATAACCGTTGAGAATGGACTACTTTTACGTGTTTCCAGGTTGATTCCCTATATGTACGGGAATGGCAGTGGGCCGTGTTGTTGCAAAGGTACTGTATACGGACTGCAGCTGCATTCCGCCGTCACCGAACTAGACATTCGTTATGTTTTTTTACTGAATGGAAAATCAATATTTTAAGATCAAAATTAGGGTGGGTGGGTGGGTCAAAACAGTTTTGAAAAAAAAAATTCGAAATTTAAAAACATTGAAAATTTTGAATGGCCCCTAAGTTAAATCCGTTTTGTGATAGGCAATAGTATTAGTATAAACCTGTTTAGGCAATTATTTAGACGTCACTTAAGCCTACCTACGTGATATTTGAATAAAGAATGACTCCATTTAGATACCACACTGCCAGATTGTTGAATGTCACACTGTAGGATCAGCAGACTCCAGGGTCTATCCCCTTCCCCTGTGTCCCTCATACAACCCTTAGTTTCATGTTGAGTACAACCCTGGCTATGTAAGAAAGTAGCTGCGACTGCCTGGCAGTAGACTGGCCCAAAATGGACCTGTTCCCCATGGCCATTTCTACAGCCGCTCATTGGGTCAGCCGAGGGCAAGCCTAGGCAACGTTGACAAGACCGTCACATTTTTTTATTCACATGAATGGTACAATAAAAATGGTCATGCGTATTTCTTACAAATAAAAACCTGGATCAGATTAAGATAAGGAGTTGAATAAGTCCATGAATGGACAAACAAAATCAATAACTAAATGTTAACTACTAGTTCATAGTTGTATACATCACACACTTCACAAACAAATGGGGAAATATATACCGGGATCAAATAACTTACTCATGTAACATTGAAATACTATTCATTTGTCATCATTCTTTAATTTGTATTGAATAGCTTAGTGCTTTTACTGACAAACACATGGGGTTGTCTCATAAGTACTTTTATATTATATTACTGTTTTTGAGCTAAAAATACTGGTTCATAGCATGCTATTTACAAATTTGTTACATCTCTAAATACATACTTGTGGAGGATATTTGAAGTCAGACTTACTTTGAAGATGCACTGTCCCCATGGGCAACATAGATGGCTGAAACAGTTCTACATTGCCATACTCGTTACGTGGTACCTTGCCATCTACTGCTGCTGGTGGGATGTATAACTCAGTTTGCCATTGACCATAAAGTGGTAGGAGTGGCTCATGAGACTTGTTCTGAAAAGTAAATGTGAAGAATTGTTAAAAAAGGATCAGCAATTGAAGTATTCCAAAGCAAAGATCTGCATTTGAATGGAAGCAAAGGTGTATGACATTAGGGCGTGGTGTATCAGGCAAGTGCAAGTAGCAAGAAGTACATGTACAGACAAAAAACTATCATGCCAAAAATTGCAAGAGGATGCAGCGTATTCAGCTGCCAGTCGTTTTTGTTCACTGTGTATATCTGAATGTTTATTCATGTGAAAACATCTTTCATTTAAGCCATCTTCTGTTATTTTTCTTTGGAAAGACTAGATCTTCTTTTTGGGGGTGTGTCTTTTGCTTTCCTGTGGACTACAGAGTGCTATTATTGATATTTTTTTTTTACTTGGATTGACCACTATTGATGAAGCAACAATACCCAACAATTCCATGACACGGGACTTCCGTGACACGGGACTGCCGTGACACGGGACTGCCGTGACACGTCTGCCGTGACACGGGACTGCCGTGACACGGGACTGCCGTGACGTCTGCCGTCGGGACTGCCGTGACTCGGGACTGCCGTGACTCGGGACTGCCGTGACTCGGGACTGCCGTGACACGGGACTGCCGTGACTCAAGACTGCCGTGACTCGGGACTGCCGTGACTCGGGACTGCCGTGACTCGGGACTGCCGTGACTCAAGACTGCCGTGACTCGGGACTGCCGTGACTCGGGACTGCCGTGACTCGGGACTGCCGTGACTCAAGACTGCCGTGACTCGAGACTGCCGTGACACGGGACTGCCGTGACTCGGGACTGCCGTGACTCGGGACTGCCGTGACTCGAGACTGCCGTGACTCGGGACTGCCGTGACTCGGGACTGCCGTGACTCGGGACTGCCGTGACACACTGGTGACTGCCGTGACACTGCCATGACACAGGACTGCCATGTGACATGGGACTGCCATGACACAGGACTGCCATGTGACATGGGACTGCCATGACACGGGACTGCCATGACACGGGACTGCCATGACACGGGACTGCCATGACACGGGACTGCCATGACACGGGAATGCCATGACACGGGACTGCCATGACACGGGAATGCCATGACACGGGACTGCCATGACACGGGAATGCCACTTCACCTGCATAACATGTCACAAAGTTTTGATGGCAAATTGCCACTAGGTATAATTTTCTGCGTGATACTTCATATTTTTGGATCTCTCTCCAGCTACTGAGAAGATTGTACTTCACCACATGCATACCCAGCTTGAAGGTATTGTAGTATCCTTGCATGAAAGCTGTGTATATTAGGCACCTAGTGATCTGAAACCACACACTCAAACCCAGACATTACTTCATCCACATTGGAATGCATGAACCCGAACTTACTAAATGAATAATGAATAAGGCCCCAACTTGGATCAGATTGCACCCTAGAACAATGTAGCCCTTTGATAAGCATAGAACCTCATGTGATGTACTGAGATGTATTGAGACACAATAAACCAAGTAAGCATTGAAGCAACAACTATTACCTGTGTGCTAGTGACAAGCTCACTACATTACAGGTATGTACACCACATACCTACAAGCTGGTAATCACAGTTGCCAATCTTTTTTCTCCCTGCCAATGCCACAATACAGCACTGTCCTGCAGAACTCTCCTAATAAAGAGTACCTCTTTGTATTAAAATGAATTGTAACGTTGGTGCCGGGCCACCAACAGAGGGCGCCAGCACGAACCCACGGTGCAATCGTAGTGTTGGGATCCTTGCTGCTTGGCTAGGGGACCCCGTTGACAAACTGCGCCGACTCAGTAGTGTGACATTTTGTATAACATGTCTTTGTTGTGAGTTGTTAAAGGAGAGAGCCTCGTGTAAGAAAGTAGAAAGAATACATGGCCTAGAGCCCTGAAACCTGTGGTTTCCTTCGTCTGGCGTGTTAAAAACCAAGATTGGTGGCAGCTGTGGCATGTCTGACGGAGGAGCAAACAGGTAGAATTTTAAGGTTTTTCACTATGTATACACCAGGTCAAGTTAGTCTGGGGTCCGTCTCGCCACACGGCGGGTATACACAGGCTGGATCAGGGCCTCGCAGAGCACAGGCCAACCTATAGTGAGATGGCCAGCAAAACTTTTGTCACGTTGGATGACTCGGATAGGGCCCCCCCCCAAAAAAAAAAAATTCATAAAAAACAACAAATGGCAGTAGCCAATTGAAGAAGTTGATGTGCGAATTATCTCGCCCCCCCCTCCCAAAAATATTTGTGAGTAGGGGGCATTTGTACACTATATGGTATTATAGGGTGCATGGTTATAGGTTTTATCAGCACTCCCAATTGAAAATGTGGTACGAGGCCCCCCCCCCCCTCCCTTTTGATTTTCAGAGTCCTAAGAGTCTGGAAGAAAAAAAAAACGGTCTACAATTCACCCCTGCTAGCCCCCCAAAAATAAAGGCTCTAGAACCGCGCCTGGATGGCCCGTCCGAGGTGTCAAAGCCGGAGACAGGGTGAGTGAAGCCTCGGAAGGAGACCCCAGTCGAGACCCCAGAGGAGACTCCAGAGGAGCCCAGGAGACCCCAGCGGAGACCCCAGCGGAGACCCCAGCGGAGACGCAGCATTGTTCAGGGATGAACAAGTGTCCTTGGAGAGGGCGATGTAATGTTGGTGCTGGGCCGCCGGCAGAGGGCGCCAGAACGGACCCACGGTGCATCCGTAGCGTTGGGATCCTTGCTGCTTGGCTAGGGGACCCTGTTGATGGACTGCGCTGACTCAGTAGTGTGACATTTTGTATATTTTATATATGTTTATTACCGGTTGGGAGTCGGGATGTTGGTAATGCCCCGAGCCGAATACCTTTTCGATCACAAATCAAATAGCTTTGGTCCATAAGTCATAACAAGTCAAATTAAAAAAATTTCAACGGTTTTGTTCAACAATTTTACCTCATGTTTTCCAAAACACCCCTCTAGTTATGTTTTGGCATGGCCCTCTCGCGAGAAGTCATAAACAACTCCTCATATGGAGAGTGGCACGGGCACTTGATGCAGAACGCAGCTGTGCCGGTGTAGAGGAAATTTTGGACTATGAAATTCTAACCCACGGGTAGTATTGCATATGCCCATGTGAGGATTGTGAATGTTCAACCATTAAAACGGTAAAAGGCACCCGCTTTCATAGGAGTCAAAATTTTATGTGACACTGGTAAAGTGTTTAAGACCAGCCAGCCGGTCTTTATCAACCATTTTAAACCAGTCACGTGACAGGCTCTCGACCAAAAGAAATGGGTAACTGTCTTAGGTATTCATGAATGACGACTGGTATTTTGGGGAATTTGAGCCATCTTTCTATTTATCAATCTGCTGTAACTTTGCGAGAGTCACGCGTGCAATGCACACACTATTTATGCCATCATGTTTGGTGATAAGTGGACAGAGCTTTAAAGCAGTGGTTGTTTTTAAAATACTGTAACTTGATAAGTACATAAGTGATTTGAATGATTCTTGTACTAAAAGAAAGCTTACAATTTTGGCTTTCATATCCTAGATTTTGAAAGTTCAACATGCAAAACTTCACTAAAACCAGGGTCCTGACATTTGGGTTTCACTTTTTTTAACTCACTCTGTATGCCCCGCTTTGATTTTCAAGATGGCATACCCTGATAAAGGCTATCAAGTCTGGGAAAATAAACCCGATCATAGCGCAGCCATTTCTCATGGTGGGAAATTCTTGCCATGAGGAAGTTCGGGCGAAGACCATTAGTCTAGTGGATGGTTCATGACATAATTTATGCCTGCGCACAAATAGCAACGTGCAAACGACCCCAGTCAAATGAGGGTCAAAAAAAGATCATCACAAAACTCCTTGGTCCTGGCCATCCACTGCCTTTTATGATGCAGGCGGCTATTACTAACCAGCCATGCAATCATTCCACCGGTCCCATTCAAAATAGATGACTAGAGCAGTCCCACCTTCGTTCGAGCAAAGTCAGTAAAACTATGGTTAACCATAGTTCTAGCCTAAATATGCTCAAAGCTGTATGTGCATCGTGCTTGACTGATATGATTGGCCAATATTGATCTGATTCACGCAACCAGGATAGAAGCTGGTGACAGCATTGGCAAGTCCGCCTGAACTTGCTCATGGCAGGAACTCTTGGTTCCAGTCAAAGGCTGTTGCTGGCACATTGTAGACAACTGCAGTGGGGACCTGTGAAAGCGCCCTGGCCTTTTCATGCTGCTTCATGCTACAATAACATTGTGTACCTTATTGACAGGAACTAGAAAGAGTAGTGAATCAAAGTGGCAAATGAAATTTAATGTCCAGAAATGCTACGTGAAAGTGTCCCATTGAAGATCACCTCATAATTACACATACATGTACACACATATTAATACACAATTGGCTAAAAAAAATAATACCCCTACCTGGGTGTAATGCTGACTGCAAAATGGTAATGGAACTCCACATGTAAACAAGATAGTGGCTAAAGCAAACAGAACTCTTGGGTTTATCAAGCGTAACTAACACTCGTGTTCAAAAAGTGTCAAAAATCTGGCATATAAAACACTAGTACGTCCAACAATCGAGTACTGCGGATCTGTTTGGAATCTGTCAACAAAAGAACTCACAAAAAGCTTGGAGCAATGCAAAACAGGGGTGCTCGGAGTGTAAGCAGGGATTATGGTAGAACAAGAAGTGTGTCAACAATGAAGCAAGAACCAGGATGGGAATTGTTAGAAGTCTGCAAAAGAGTGAAAATCTCCATATTCCAACAAGACCTGTCGGGTCGCCTCTCCATACAGCGCAACAGTTCCTACGTCCAGTCCAACAATCATCAAGCCACAACACTCTGAACAGTTGGCCTCCGTAAAATATATGGTGCTTTTCAGGGCGATACATGTGTGACATTCTGAAAAAGGCACCCAAAACGGCAGATGCCACAAAAAAATGGCACCACTTCCTTTTTGAAAAGAGCACTTGTTCAGAAAAAAAGGACACTTCGTAAAAAAAAAGGGGTACTCTTTACAAATTATTGGGGGGTAAGCCCGTTGAAAAAAAGGGCATTTGAATGGGAAAAGGCAGTCTTTACAAAATATTGGAGGGGTAAATACCCTCCTTACCACAACTTTTCAAATGAATGGAGTACCATTCTTATTCTTTGTGATCAGTTACACAAATTGAATTTAACTTGAAAACGGAAGAATTTTACTACAAAAAAAAAATGAATTACGAAAGTGTTGAGTGAGGAACATAAAACATTGCATTACGTCGTTATCACCTAAAGTAATGCCCTCTAGTGGTACATCAAATAAGTTGAACTTGCTGAAATTTAAAATTCATTCATCTCTTTTTTTCTTTCAAATTGCTCCGACGTATTCTTTGGACAACCAACCACAAGTGACTTTGCAAGGTTTCTGAATCATGACGTCATCAGAACAGAAGTTTTTTTTTTTTTTTAAATTCAAATCAATCATTTGATTAGTGTCCAATTACTCTGTTCGTATGGCGAAATGATGATACCCAGTATGTTGACCTTGGGCTTCAAAATGCTGTGATGTCATCAAACTGTAAATGAGGAGTTGTTAATACATACACTTAACCATTCATAGTAATTTGCATATTTTCAGAACTTTTTTCCCACCTGATGATGATGACAATGTATTCTCTCTGGACTAAATCAGTTTTCAGTATGCACATTTTTGCTGCTGACATCATCAAACCAGAAATAACGTGAAATTGTACATAAAATGAACTGAAACTTATCATACCCTAAATGATGTATTTTTTTCTTGAATTAAATGAATGGTTTTACTGTAAAGGCTGAACTTCATGATCCTTTTTGATAAAAAAAAATAGTCACAACTGGGCAATGTCATATGAGAAAGTTATTGGCCTGATCACCCAGTGTTTGTTACTCAATAAATGCGAATCTCTAGTTGCTGTTATGGTTACTTTTTTTGGGGGGGGGGGACCACACAATGTTGACAGCACTGAATCACAGAACATCAATGGAGATAGCTCAGCAAGCCGTTTCAATAATTGGTTCTTCGGAATGGAGATCTGTATAATGTTAATACAAATCTCCATTAATATGCAGCAGATTTTCTATAATGTGTGTGCATGTGTGCATTAATAGAAATGGCCCCAACATTTGGGAGGTATTTCTAAAAACAAAACACATTATGGATTATTCCCACAACAAACAAATTGACAACCTCAGAGGAAAACATCTGCCATTTTCATTGTGGACATTCTCTTGTACGTACACATGTGAAGCTATCTGATCAGCTACGAACCATCATTTCATTCAGCGGTTCAGATTTTCCAAAAAGGTTTCACCGACAGATGAAGGAACAATGTAAGGCATAAGTTAATTATTGTCTTACCTTTCTTGGTCTGGCTTTGACCATTTTATAAGGTTTTTCACCATGCTGAATAGCTAAACCTTGTTTCTTCCAGGTTTCTTTTGTGTGCAGCTGAGGGGAAAAGGGGACATGTACTTATTTTAAGTCTATTCTCTTTAACTATGTACAAATTTGCTTCCAAAGTACGATTATTCTAATGTGACATCTAAAAGTTTAAATTCTATTGACTTTTATAGTAGCATAAGTTAACCAGGGGCATTAAAGCGATGCTACTTTAAGAGTCTTTGGAATTCAAACTTTAGTTTTAGATGACACTAAAGAAACTTCGGATCAAGAAGACCAGGCTTAACTGCTACTTCCATGCAGTCAAGACAGTCATGTGGTTGCTAAGGCAAAACATCTGCTGTTGTTTAGCAAAACTAATCTGATTTCGTACTTAGACGCTATAGCAGAGCAATGAAATTCATGCACCACAAAAAAAACATTGCCTTTTGAACGTTGTGTTTCTCAGAAAATATGCACAGTATGATTGTAAAGTTATATTATAACGAAAGAAGAAATTCTAAACTTAATGTCAGTGAAATAATCACTGTCATCGATGCCAAAACCTCAATACTGGTTACTGTCAAAGCTGACCTTCAAGTCTGGAAGAAATTATTCGAAAACTACTCCAAATCTCTGTATTTATATCAATTTCTAGGAATTTCTCAAAATTATTACTTCACAAGTACTTGAACACTTACATCATCTAAGTATATTCCGAATTTCAGCTTAATCTGTTGTTGCAAACGCTAGTGTTACAATTTGAACCATCTCCATGGAAAATTTTGACGATGATTTCTGCCGACCCAAGCCACATGCATTGTTCAGCAAAGTGCCTTAGGCACTATGGTTGACTGATTTCGGCCAAGCCACACAATAACGTATGTAGATTAGCATATGGGCAATTCCACAGTTACTCACGTTACATTTTTGATGTATTTTTGAGTTTCCTTGGACTGTAATTACCTAACTGAAAAGGTTTAATGACTGTTATCCCCATGGTAGATAGAGTAGACCTAGCACCAAAGATGACATCCAGAAAAATGTGTTATGTATGATAAACAAGACGCACAAAATCAGTTACTCGCGTTACATTTTCAGACATGCATAAAAAGCAAACATGCTTTGAGCAAAAAGTGTCCTCATACAGGCAACCTGTGGAAGTTTCTTTTAAATGGATAAAAGACCATGCCATGGGGCACACATAATAAGAGTAAAACAAATCCTCTAGAATCTCCCATTTTTTTGCAGTCCACAAAAAACATGGTTAGTCACGTTACGGTTACTCACGTTACATGTTGTCCGACCCATCTCAGAATTTTATGGCATGATGTTTTTTGACTAAATTATCATGACGAGTATTTTTCTACCCAATAGGCATCAGAACTACTAAAAACTCTGAGTTAAATTTGCATTTTGGATCTCCGATGGCAAGTACTCCAAGATAAAGGTTTTCATCTGACATTATTCTGATACTGTTACAGTGCATACTGATCCCCTATCAGGAATTTGATGTTTCCTCTTAAGTCCAGCTGTAATTTAGTGTTATTTTTAAAAAGTGCTGAGCCACCAGAACAAACCTCTCATGTTCTGAGAGTCTGCTAAAACTTAATGTATGCCACAATAGCACAGAATATTGGGTGCATGGAAAGGCCACACTATCAGAGACCATGATGTGGAAAGTGGGTTCCAGGGAATCAAGGGCATACCTTAGTGTTAAGTGCCTACATGTAATGTAATTTAACTTTTGTTACAAAAAAAACTTAAACTTTACCAAACTTTTTGAGTTCTTTGTAGTAAAAACAAATATTTTTCACTTTACGACACGATTTCTCCAAAAAAATTTGATAAAATTGGGTTTTCTTTGTTAATTTCTCATACTTGAATGCATAATCTATAATAAAAATGTGAAACTGGGTTGAAAAATAAAACTTTTTATTTCTTAGCCATGTCCATCAAACCGTGGAATTGCCCATATTCATTAGCATCACTCAGCGTGTTTTGGCGTGGGTCTCAGTATCGACCAATAAAAGCTGGATAAAAATGGTGATATTTATCAATTAATTACTCGTGAAGGAGGCTTTTCTCAAAATTTTTACTGCACACCATAATGGAAAGGAACCTTATTAATATTTGTGAGGCTTAAAAAGATTGACAGCTATTGCAAATGTCAGTGTTACAACTTTCAAAAATGCACGTGGCCAGGCCTATTTTCAAATGTCAACGAAAAGTAAAGAACATATCACAACGATTTTTAGCTCGTACTTGGATCATTATAGGGGAAATAAATCCTGAAGGTTGCATGAAGATACGGTCTTCCAAACTGGAGAAATTAATTTTCAAAGATTTCCCCACCTACGTGAACATGTGTGTGCACATGTAGTTTCATTCAAAATAAAGTGTTACATAACTTTTAGAAATCGCCCTTCGCAACCACTGGACTGAAGATACCAATATTCAATCATCCATCAAATATCCAAAATTGCAATTTCTCCAATATGACTATTCAAAAAATGTGAGTGTTCTAAAAAAAACTGAAGAAAAAGGCAGTGACATTAAGTTAATCGTATAAATTGTGTTGTTTTATTTTGTTTTAGTCCAGTGGACGTGGGTTCAAATACTACTGTTCAAATTGTGAATTTTTTCATAAAAGTGGCATATTTTGTACATAGAAATTTTTACATTAAACATACTTAAAGATGCCGAGCTATCAAAAACAGAACATATTTTCCACATTTTTGATGCCCGTATTTTGTCAATGAAAGCCCTTGTTTGAAGTTGCACCACAGTTGTAACCAGTGACTGATTTTTGTGACTCAAGTCGAGTTGAGTCATTTTGAAGAAGTGACTCGAGTCGAGTCATTAGGTCAATAATATCGAGTCGAGTCAAATATTTAGCGACGCAATTCGAGTCACAAATACTTGAACACTATATAACAAATAAAGACAATGGAGAAAGTCATTTGTATCACTAACAGTTAACAAAAAGTAAAACTTCTTTTTTATACGTCTGGTTTGGCTTCGGGTCTAAAACTGTTTTCATCTGATAAAAGGTCATGATGGTTGACCGACAAATTATCATGAAAATGCAGGATTTTTAATATTTGTTTTTGAGGTTTTAGGAGCCAGCAGCAGACAAAGAAATATAACCCCCCAAAACCAGCTGGAGTAATTCAATAGGGGCCAAGGAGCATGTATGCACAAACAAATCAATTTCAGGGGGGCCTAAACCCTCACAATAAAAAGATACAATAAAATCTTACATTTGTAAAAGTTGTGTATAAAACTATATACCAGTTAGGCCTAGGCCCCCTGTAGCCACTCTGAAAAAAAACTACTAAAAGAGGTAAATAAATAAGGAAAATCTGGGTCAGCAGGCGACTTGACACTATCATCTCCAGACAGACATTTTCTTCATCGTTTTGGTCAGATAAATCCCCTGAACCGGAAGTGGGAAAATCCTCAATTTTGAGCAAAAAAGTTCAAGGAACATGACGGGCATCGAGTCAGACTCGAGTCGAGTCATTGATTCGAGTCATTACAACTCTGGCAGCTGTTTTGTAGGTTTTACACCTGGGGGGTTGTGAGACTTTTAATGGGAGGTCAAATCATTGTCCCATGGGCAAAATCATCAGCACATATCTAAGCCGCAATGAATAACAATGCCCCACTGCGCACGAGTGTCTAGTATCCTATGAATTGAAGAGCATCCCATTAGTAAAATGGTGCCTTGTCCTCCAAAATGCCTTCCCCCGCTATTTTGTGGCGGCCAAGTGATTGGGAAAGGATTTCTGGCTACCTACCAGCACGAAGTGGTAACTGGGCTGTCGGCAATTTTGTCGGCAATTTTGTCGACACTCCCTCCCCCCCTCAAATTGGTGTAGTGACATCCTTGCCTACACTTCCCTCTCCAGGTACTCACAATGCGCCACGCCTTCCGAGGAGGCAATATTAGATCATAAATATGCATTATAGTTACTCACGTGGCCATGAATTGCAGTCTAAAGTGAATACTTAATAGGTTTCGGAAATGGAAGTTACGTGTTTTGACTTATAAAAAATGCACAATGTGCATATTTTCATCCAAAACAGACTAAATTTATGAGTATTGATGCTTTAAATCAGTTACCATTGCAACAGTGGACAGTGGACATCCAACAGGAGTAGTTTTCATGTTGAATAGGGTGCATATTGTGCCCCCACCTAGGTCCCCATTTCACTTCTTATTTCACCATGTTCCTTCTTATGTCCGAAAAAAAGTCAACTTCACTTTATTCAGCTGTGTGAAGGTTGTTGGTGTAAATTGTAAAAACTTCACTTGCAAACTGACTTTCACTTTACAGTTTCAATTTATGTAAATAGAAATCAAAATCTGAATTTGGTAGCAAGGGGAGGGTGTGTGGCCTAGCGGGGTGGGGAGGACTGATCAACTGACTACAAATGGGTTGCTCTGCAATTCAGATGACACTGGACACTACCGTTTAATAGAAGGTGCTACTATTCAGCTGTTCACAACTGGAGACCAATATTCAATAAAGGGATGGCACCCTGGGATGTGGGTAAACTGGCCACCACACTTCTATCCATACATGCTCTTGAAGCCTATCATGAAACTCATGTCACAATAAATGACACTTTGGTGGGATTAGCACACTTGCAAGCGGGTCATACCAAACAAAAGGGGATTTGGGCTATTTTCTTCAAATATTGGTGTTTTTCGTCATATAAATAGAACAGTTTTCATTGATTTATGTACATGGCTTGTGCTACTGGAAAAAGAAAAGGGTTCGTATTTAAGGCAAATTCAGGGTGCACAGAGGGTTTGGCTTTGGGCAACTTCCACCACAAGACTTTGTGCATACTGTAGATATAGGCTAACAGCCGTCATTTGTTCTGCAATGGAAAAAGAATTCTTCCATCATGAGGCCAGAAGGGGGGGGGCAGAACATTAAAAAATCTTTAAAAAGAAAACCTTTATTTGCCAGTGAATCACAGCTGATTTTCTTTGAATTCTGGCAAAAATTGCCAAAGACATCATTTTACTGCGATAAATATTTTTAAATAATATGCAAACTCTTCCTAATTAAATGTTAACAGGTATACCGGTACATATACACAAAACAAATAAATATGATAATAACCATTAAAAACTTACAGTGTGAACACAGTTCCTTGAATATACTGCCTCACCTCTACAGTAGCCCAAAATAGTAGCAGATTCAGGGTACAGGGCCTCAAATTTCAACAGGTGCCGCTTTAGTACATATCTGTTATATAAAACATAAATGTATGCATTTTCATCCAAAGTCTTTGTGTTTTGGATTATTCGTTTACCATATTTCAAAGGTTTGCCTTTATACAGAAAATGTGCACCATGTCTTACATCTGAAGAGAAGAAGTTGAAAAGCCTAGTTTGTTCAAATCTGATGCAGCAGCTATTAATGATATACCTTTGTGTATTTTCAACAGTGAACATTTCCACATTACACACTAAGCAAGCAACAATGCACTATGGGATATCTGGTCCTTGAAAGTGTTTTTAAAAGAAACATGTGACAAGAATCAAGATGAGAACTAAAAACTGCAAATTTGTAAGGTATGAGCTCCATGTGCCAACAAAAGAGGGCGCATTTTTACCTCTTTTGAGAGCTTCGTGGGCAGGACGCACAGCATGCGTGTACTGTACTGTACTGTACTGTACTGGTTCGCTCGCAAAGTACGGGTGACTTCCTGAATGTGCAAAAGCTATAGCCACCGCATCTTCGCGTAAGCACCAGGCAGTGTTGTTGACTCGAGTCGCTGACTCGGACTCGAGTTGGACTCAAGTCTGACTCTTTTTTACTTGAGACTTGACTTGACTTGGGGAAAAATGACTTGAGACTTGACTTGAAAAAATATGACGAGACTTGACTTGACTCGAATAAAGTAAACTGACATTAACACGTTTCTTAAGGTTAGAAAAAAAAACACACGAACCTCAGGGCGTTCATGTGCACTACAGTGTAGCATAATGATATCGGTTGAAAAGAATGCAGATATACATAATGAATTAGCAACCACCACGCAATAGCTGGGCATCCTGAGCCTGCCACAAGTTATGTACATAACTAGCACTGTGCGTGTGTTATGGCGAAGTTTGTGCCGTGCGTAGTCTGAGTACCATCCGTTTTTATAGACAGTCATTCCATAGAGATCATAGGCTACAGGTACACATTGAGTGGTTTACCGGTAAGCGTGCTACTTGCAACTAGGATTTAAATGACTGGAAAACAGCTGCTTCCCCAAATCCACCATAAAACAAAAAGAATTCACATCATGTATTAGCTGAAAATGTTAAGAAGGACATTTTGTCAGACGTTCTTCAAACATTCAACATGACGGAACAAGTTTGAAATATTATATCAAAATGCATTTAGATACAAATAAGGTGTTTGAGAGAAGACATTTGAAAAGTATGATTTTTTTTTAAATCTCCTTACATGACTCACACTTTGATAAACCCCATTCCAATCTCTACTCCGGCTCTGTCGTGGAACACATAAACTGGTTCCTGTACGTAGTATGTACTTCTATTATCAAAAAAAATGACTCAAGACTTGACTTGACTTGAGAAAAAAATGACTTGGGACTTAACTTGTGAACAAGTGACTCGAGACTTGACTTGACTTGAAAAAAAAAAAAAAACTTGAGACTTGACTTGACTTGCTCAAATTTGACTTGGGACTTAAATTGACTTGGAAAACTTGGAAGAAAATGACTTGGTATCAACTCTGACGCCAGGCGTCGTCAGCGGGGGAATGCATTCAAAATCAAATTGCGGTGGTTTTCAAGACTAATCCCCCCCATCCAATAACTTTGGAAACATTTGAAATATGCAGTGGATGGATCGGGAATCAGTCTAGGTCACCCCAACTCTCCTTTTCTGGCTGCTGATGGGTTACTTGTGCACAAAGCGGATAGCTGTGTATTCTACTTTTGTATGATCGTTCCAAAAATAATAATTTTAAAGGAATTGTTTTTAAACCTAAAATGACACATTCTCAAAGTGCTCCTTCAACAAACAAAGTGATTAATAGATTGTTATCGCCAGACTACAAGTTCTATATAATTTATGTGAATTAACGAACCTTCATTGCGATTGATTCTGTGTGATGCAGTTGACAGGAAATGCATCACAATGCAAATGTAAAGAATGGAACTGCATAAACTGTACGTTCTCATTTCTACAGCAAATATTTTTATCATTACTGCATTTAAGTTGGTAAACTAATATCACATAGACATTTCATTCCGCTGGCCTAACTGATCTGGTACTGACCATGTCTTCTACACCTACAGAATGATAAAAATGCAGAAAAATGCAACTTACAAGTGATGGTTCTTGAACTCTGAAATGCTTGTTGGCATAGGTTTTTCTTGAAGTTGTTCTAGAAATTAATAGCAGAAAAAAATGTTAAGTCTTCACATCTTCAGAAATAATGTTTGTTCTGACTTTTATGGTGATAAAAATAAATAACTATGAGAACTGTAAAATACTGATGAAAATTCTAAACAAACCTGGAGAAAAAAAATGATATAAAAACGTATTAAACAAGTCCATACAGTAACTGCTAAAAATAATAGTGAAGCTGCCATGGCTAAACTTTAGAGTCAAAAGATGGGACAATACCAAATGATTACCATCAAGTGTGGTGTGTGGGCCAGAAAACTTGCAATGTAAAGGCATTTCTCTCTCATGTGTCACTCACAGGATGGGGAAGAAAAATGGGTGGATGCCACTCTTGAGTTAGTCTGGTGAAGCCTTAAAACTAAGACAGGCCAACGCATTGTTGGCAGAGTGACTTATAATGCCCTACATTGGTCAACTAAATATGTGCATGCGTATGAACATGGTGGTATGTTCAATGTGACACTTGTGGCTCTGGTGGGCTAATCAGACTACACAGGAGGCGTTACAGCTGAAGTGCATGGTGACAAATACAATTTCAGAACTTTTTGGCATTAATTCCGAGATATTTCAATGATATTCATAAATTTAATTCAGTGTTTGCAACCCAACACTGATTTGTTCACAATTCTTGAATTTTACCCGTCCATCCTCTCAATTGGCACAGTGCACATGGACCAATTAAATCACAACTTTTTATTAGGTAACTTGCTGAACTTGCTATCTACTTGACCTGCCATTAGCTCTGTCAAACTCGGTAACATGCCCTGTGATAAATGTACACTAACCAATTGGTACACTGTTATTTTCATTGTAAAATGACACAGCTGCCAACTTTTAGAAATCCAAATTAGTAATCAATCCCCGCGGTCATTTTCAACTGCGGGTACATTAACCAAGTATATAACCAGCTTTACGAACTTCGAGTACAGGTACATGGTTTACATGTACACATACATGTGCATACCCTTCTTGTTGTGATTAATAAATATACTGTGTAGGCCTTGGATAATTTAAAAAAAAAAAATTAATAAATAAATTAATTAATTAATTAAAAAATTAAAAAAAACATAATTTTTTTTAAATTAATTGTGTTTTACTGTCCGTATTTGTTTGTTGAAGTCAGATAAATAATAACAATAATAACATGTGCGCATATTTTTCGGAGATGCATTCTATATAGATGTTGAGTTTCCAGTTGGTATCCCGCCAACATACCTTGCAAACGCATGCTGATTTATCTTTTCTGGACGCTGTGATAAACTCCAACTTTATTACCGATTCTTCCAACCATACCCTTAAATTCCACGATCAAAAACTTGCACCAAGGCCAAAAAAAAAAAGTCTCCGGTTTCTGGTATGCGCGCGCGTCTCCGCAGCCATGCGCGTCAGCAAAATGAAAAAGTTTTTTTTTCAATACAAGATGATGTCTCAAAACCGCCAAACTCACTGGTTTGACTGGAATCCTGCTGCTGCACAATTTTAACGTGTTTTTAGATGGGGTTATGATCGAGAATAAGCTTTATGTGGCCTCTCTGGACTCCCATATATTTGCACTAAGTTTAGTCGGGCACCATTTGCAGTCATCAGCCGACATTTGAAGCCAAAAAACAAAAACAAAACGGGTAAAAAAAAAAAAAGCCGCGTCGCCGCACCACTTTTGGGGCAAGCTCCATACCAGAAACCGGAGACTTTTTTTTTTTGGCCTAATGGGTCTCATCCCAGTAATAAGTGACCAATGTGCTCACGATCGTCACCGAACAGTAGTCAGTACACACGTACACATCCACACATATCCACGAGGTGCACGCAATCGACACACCATTGAAAAATATTTCTAGTCTCGTCCTCAAGTACTCCACACTGCGCACACTGCATTAGACTTGTCACAAGTCCATCAATTATCATAACATTTCACCACAAGTTTTCAGACAAAAAGGATACTTTACAAGTTTTTTTTTTTTTTCATTAGGTTGAGAATGGGAAATTCGTAATTTTTTTCGTGGCAATACGTATTTTTGTAATTTAACCAAAAATTCATAATACATGTAATTACGAAAAATTTGTAACAGTTGGCAGCTATGAAATGAGGCTGCATGTGGCCCATATTAAAGGCAATAGGAACATTGGTAATGACCAGAAAATTATTTATTTAGATAAAAAAATGTGCTCAAAGTGAAGAAAGAACTGAAACCAAAACTCTATGAAGTGAAATGATGTTGTTTGGAACTTTTATTGGAAGTAAACAATTACTGAAGGTGGGTTAAAAAATGTGTCCACCACCACACATAAAAAAAGGATGGTGTTTGTTACCGAGAGGATTACCCATCCACTAGAACCGCGACATCACGTACACTATCTAGCTGAATAGGAATAATGTCCCTAGAACTAATTTAGGGATTGTACATTAGAAGGTACAATTTAAAATCAGAATTGTTTCAATTTTACCCCCATTTATTAAGGGGAAGCAGAGGTCAGTGGGCCTTAGTACCAAAGTGGAATGGTCCATGCAAACTGAAAGGACCGGAGCTAACAATCGAGGACTTCACCCAAATATGCAAATAACATTTATGTACACGTACATGTAAGTTATATTCTCCATGCATGATGCATACATATGTACACTTACATGTATGTACGGTACAAACGATCTTTTCCCTATGCCCTTGGCTTTTCATGTATATGTGTAAATTAAAATGATGCTAGCCAGTGGTGTAGCCAGGAATTTTTCAGCGGGGGGGGGGGGGGGGGGGGGGGGGGGCGGGGGGGCGGGGGGGGGGGCGCTGGGGGGGCTGGAACATTTCATGGGGGGCGTCATGTAGATCAATGATAATTTTTTTAGAAACTCAAAATCTCAGTGGGGGGGCGACAAGGTTTCATGGGGGGCTGTCGCCCCCCCCCCCCCACGCCCTCCCGTGGCTACGCCACTGATGCTAGCACCACGTATAATGAGCAGATTTATAAGTGTTGGATTTGCAATGAAATTTACTTGCATTTGCAAGGCTATTAATGACCTGCACTCACTTTGTAAGTGTTCATCTTCTTCTTTATCTTTTTTGATAAGCTTTGTGTGGTAAGGTTTCAATGTGTTCTCCCACCAGACTAAGGGCGCCCTCAGCTTTTCTGTCTCATGCATCCACTTGGATGCATAGCGCTTGGTGACATCCTTTACACAGTTTTCTGCAAAATAAAAACAATTCTTATAAACACTTTCAACACTTTAGTTCAAAACCACCAGAGTATCTTATAAATTTTAACAGTAGTTGTTACTGCTGTGCCACATACTGTCCTAAACATTTTGAGATATGGACTTTGCAAGAAGCTTTAAAAAATCATTCTGTTAAAAAAAGGTAGGGGCAGAGTTAATCGAATCTATATCCCCACTTTAGCAGAATCAGGTGACTAGAACTAGAAGGTGTTACTTTGAGTTTTGTCCATTGCAACCTTCAAATTCAGGAATACTTTGTATTAATAACTAATATGAAACGGACAGAAATGTGATGATATTTGGCCAACAGAAGCTTAATGTCTCCATCATGCAACCATTGTGGTTCTTGCATTATTGAGGCATGAGGTTGAATTTTAGGTGTTCTCTTTCCTTTACAGACAGAACACTGAGGGTTGGAAACTATCTGTTTTGCACATGACCTCACAGACAGAGAGAGCTTTTTGTGGGCAGGGGCAAAATGACGATTTCCTGGTGTCCCAAGTCTCAATAAGCTACTGAAACCCCAATACTCTAAAATCTTCACCTTACATATTCACAATTTCAGAACCATGTGTAGCTTTTTTATTATGTAAACCTTTAACTCAACAACCATATTTTCTATGTGCAGGCTTTGGCAGACTGCTTTTGATGTAAAAATGTCAATCCAGCAATTTGACAAGAGTGGAAATATCGTTACTACATGTATATAATCTATTTAGTCCTCTAGAATATTCTTACCATTATCAACAGCTATAATATAGCATATTGGATTAGTTGCACTCTGCTCACATAAATCTGGTCGGTCGATATGGCCCCCAACACAATCCACACAGATCCACTTCTTTTCTTGAGGAAGGTAAATTTCAATCCAACTGTTCAACTCTATACATGGGTGAACAAAAAAAATATTTCAAACAAGAAGTAGTGCTTAAACCACATGTTTAATTAATTATGACCAATAAGGTAAAAAAAACTTTTTTAAAGAAATTAACAGAAACTTTTGACATTTCATGAAATACAGACTTGCTCTTCAATTTCCAACACAAAGAAGACTGAGTAGCTGAAAGTTTTAGCTTGAATGAAAACTATTAATTCAGACTAAGCCAACACAAATCAATCCCAAGACCAACTCAGATCCAGGCCATCACAACCCCAAGACCAACTCAGTTCCAGACAATCACAATCCCAATACCAACTCAGATCCAGACCATCACAATCCCAAGACCAACTCAGACCCAGACCATCACAATCCCTAGACCAACTCAGATCCAGACCATCACAATCCCAAGACCAACTCAGATCCAGACCATCACAATCCCTAGACCAACTCAGATCCAGACAATCACAATCCCAAGACCAACTCAGATCCAGACCATCACAATCCCAAGACCAACTCAGATCCAGACCATCACAATCCCAAGACCAACTCAGTTCCAGACAATCACAATCCCAAGACCAACTCAGATCCAGACCATCACAATCCCAAGACCAACTCAGATCCAGACCATCACAATCCCAAGACCAACTCAGATCCAGACCATCACAATCCCAAGACCAACTCAGATCCAGACAATCACAATCCCAAGACCAACTCAGATCCAGACCATCACAATCCCTAGACCAACTCAGTTCCAGACCATCACAATCCCAAGACCAACTCAGACCCAGACCATCACAATCCCCTGACCAACTCAGATCCAGACAATCACAATCCCAAGACCAACTCAGTTCCAGACCATCACAATCCCAAGACCAACTCAGATCCAGACCATCACAATCCCAAGACCAACTCAGATCCAGACCATCACAATCCCCGGACCAACTCAGATCCAGACAATCACAATCCCAAGACCAACTCAGTTTCAGACCATCACAATCCCAAGACCAACTCAGATCCAGACAATCACAATCCCAAGACCAACTCAGATCCAGACCATCACAATCCCAGAACCAACTCAGTTCCAGACCACCACAATCCCAAGACCAACTCAGATCCAGACCATCACAATCCCAAGACCAACTCAGATCCAGACCATCACAATCCCAGAACCAACTCAGTTCCAGACCATTACAATCTCAAGACCAACTCAGATCCAGACCATAACAATCTCAAGACCAACTCAGATCCAGACCATCACAATCCCAAGACCAACTCAGATCCAGACCACCACAATCCCAAGACCAACTCAGATCCAGACCATTACAATCCCAAGACCAACTCATATCCAGACCACCACAATCCCAAGACCAACTCAGATCCAGACCATCACAATCTCAAGACCAACTCAGATCCAGACATCTTAAACCAAGAACAATTGGGACCCAAACCATCTGAAACCAAGCCCAACTTGGACTCGGGCCAACTCAAACCCTGGCCAACTCCAATGTAGATCAACTTTGATCTTATACATATATGCACATTTCACATGGTGTCTTTCTAGCAATCCTAAATTCTTTATAATGAAAAGGCATTCTTGAAGCTTGCATATTTTTATCCTTCGAGTATTTAAACTTGAACTTCTTTTTAAAACCATGGGGACCATGATTACAGGATTTGAATGTAGGAACACACTTTCATATTGGTTTCAACAATAAAAACCGTGTTCTTTATAATTTCAATTCAAGAACATCTGATCTTGGGATTATTACCTGAATATTTATGTGTTTCAAATCCACGAATTAATATTATGTTTTTAAAATTCTTGCAGATTGTTATCCAGCCTGCCATACCTGCTGAAAATAATGAACAAGCCTTCAAAAACTGGTTACTTTGATTGGTCAAGTGATGTTGCTGCATGTGCATGGTGATGGTGTTGCATATGCATCAATGAATAAATGCGTGTACACGCGAGTGGGGGTGCTGATGGCAGATTGATCAAGTCGGAATTGCTAATTACTATACCTCATACATATTCATGATCGAGAGCCGAACACTCACTGGTCAATTCACCATCACGTGCCAGATTTTATTTTTGCTGTTTACCAAGCGCGCGCGTGAGGATTCACGCACAGGGTAAATACGCATGCGTAGTAGACTGTCGCACGGGTTACCCGTGCGACAGTCTAAACATGCGCTTTACAAGCAATCGTGGAACTGTCGCACGGGAGTAGTAAGCACGCGCGAACATCACCCAAACGAGTTACACACGATGAGATGGTTGCACGGCGCGTTATTTTCCCGAGCGAGCTCAATGATGCCGAACTAAAAAATATTTATGGACAATTAAGATGTCTCCTGTACAAAAGAATGTTGTACACAAACTATTTACAGCTGCACTGCATTGTAAACAAACTGAACTAGTGAAGGTGAGCAATACAATTCTTTTGCTGAACTGGTGAAGTTTCCCCCCCCCCCCAAAAAAAAATTGAGGTGCATACTGCAAAGAAAAAAACAACAAAGCGGCGCTGAATATGTATGAGGTATAGTAAAACAAATATAACATGGTTTATTTCGGGTGGACAGCCGATATTCGCTCCCCTCGGTATTGGAAGTTGACAAACTAGTTCCCTCGGCTTCACCTCGGGAACAAGTTTGTCAACTTCCAATACCGAGGGGAGCGAATATCGACTGTCCACCCTCAAACCATGTTATGTTTGTATACTGTTGCACCACATGTGCACATTCTCTGTGCATACACACACACACATGTACGTATAACACGTGTGGCATTGTTATACGGGACTGAAGCGTCGTGCTCGATTTTTGTGATTTTCTTAACTTATCTTTTAAGATACCGACTTAAAGCAATTTTGACTTGAGTCAAGTCTACATCATGCATTGCTAGTTAATTTAGAGAACATCGACAAGCTGGTGTTGGCTTCACAATCCACAACACCACTGTGAAGATTATGGATTCTTGACCAATTTCATCAATTCACCCCTCAAGCTGATGCAGCTTAGCATCAGCTATCATTGCTTAGGTAAGTTGCTACACCGTGACTTTACAAGCCTAACAGATGTCAAAGAGGTCTTCTACCAGCAACTGGTATTGTTGATCATTATGGAGGATTTTAATGCTTGAATTGGACTTGACCACTGCAAGTAGCAGAAAGTCCAAAGCCATCATGGTATGGGTGGCATCAACATGAGTGGCCTTTCCCTACGCTACCACCATGTTCCATTTACCAGAGAAGTCAAAGGACATCTGGGTCATGGGCGTCACAAGGATTTTTGTCTGGGGTGGGGGGGGGGGGGGTTAAAGCACATTTTTCCCCAAAAATCCTTGTACTTTAGCTAAATTTATTATTTTTTCTAAAGGGGGGGGGGAGGGGGCCAGTGTTGCCCACCCCACCCCCAATGACACCCCTACAGACACATATTTTGTTAAAATATGTATTAAATTAATGGCAAATATGACTTCACACGTCCTTTTCCTTTTTCTTTCTACTTTTTTGGGTGCTTTTCCGGGGGGGGGGGGGGGGGGGGGCTAGTTCCCCCTTGCCCTCCACCCCCCTCCCCCGGCGACAGCCATGATCTGGATGCATTTCAACAAAATACGAAAATGCAGGGACTTATTGTACAGGGAAAAAAGTTGTTAAAAAACACTGAAAGAAAGACAAACAGAACAAATTCCAACAATTTCAAAATGATGATCGAGTTGGAACATAATATCATCATTTTCTTGCAGACGCCTTCAGAGGAAAATATTTAACTATTTCTAGTATCTGATCTGAAACAAAATCAAAAATGAATAGATGAATTCATTCACTGACGGATCTACAAGATTGAAACAAATCACTTACCTGTTCTATTTGAGGGCACAACATCCTTTCTGCAGTCATCTTCTGAGTCCGAGGATAATATATGTCTGTTGCTTGTCTTTCTACAAGCAGAAGAGGTTTTTGAAAGTACTTGTACTTCTGTTTTCAAAAGCACATCAGCCTCACAATCACTACCTGGACTCGTTTCTCCCATTTTCTTTTTGTTTCCATACTTGCGAAGCACTTTGTTCATTCCAAGGTGGGCCCCACTGTTTCTTTTCGGTTTACTTGAATTCAGGTTGGTTTTTGACACTTTTTGTTTCTTTTTTACATTTCTCTTCGGCGTGAAATCTGCATCAAATGGTTTTCCTTTCGGTGAGTACTCTTTCTGTGGGACTTCTTTACTGAGTACCTATACATTAAAAAGAGTGGAAGATTAAAAAATAAGTTACATAAAAAAAAGGAAGCTCACTTATATCCTGCTTAAACTGGAGATTTGCCGCAGAAGCTGATTTGAGGGCATCATTATTTTGAGACTTAAACTCATCCCTGTTAAACTAACAGGTTTATTCATTATTGTGGGTTACTTTTATCTTTTATATTCTGAATAGACGTAACTGAAACAAGATATTTTTTTAGTACGTCTTTCCATAAAAGGTTAGATAGTTCTGACATCAACTCCCAAACAAGAAAACCAGCTCAAAACCATTACAATGCGCCTTGAAGATCGGCATAGATTTTCCAGTATGCACAATAAGGCCCAAAAAAAGTCTCCAGTTTCTGGTATGGAGCCTGCCCAAAAATAATGAGAATTAAGATGTTTGAATGTCACCCGGGTTCACCGATCAACTGCAGCTACTCTTGTGAAGTGAATAATGTTTGGTTATGAAAAGAACTCGTTTCAGTTATAGTTTACTCTGACTGTCATCAGGTTTTTGATACTTGACACTAGCTGTGTTTGCCTACTGACCAGAGCTGTAACGACTCGAGTCAACTCGAGTCACATTTTTTGGCGACTCGACTCGACTCCAGTCCCGACGGGTAAATGACTCGACTCGACTCGAGTCACTGCGGGCAAATGACTCGACTCGACTCGAGTCCCTCATCATAATGACTCGACTCGACTCGAGGAAGGCTAATACAACTCGAGTCCCAAAAATAAAAGCAAAACTTATTTGTGAAAAATATTTGCAATGACTTACGCTGCGCCGTTCGCGTTGCCAGTTTTTGTTCACGTCACGTTATATTCGCGAATAATGTACGCTCATATACAGCGGCCATCTGTTTTCCTTCCTCCATAGTGATACAACAAACACACACCGTGTCGCGGACTCCCACCTTGTGGTTCTATACCTGTAACATGTAATGCTAAACCCGGAACCAGACTTAAAACGCATTTCTCAATCCGTGGTTTTATCATTGGTTTCGGGCGATTTCTTATTAAGCTCTCGGTGGAACGCTGGCTAAATTTATGTCCCGATTTCACAAAACAAAATGGATAAGGACGGGCCAACCTTTAAATAATCAGAAACAGTTTTGTATAATGCAATTAGGTTTTGACGTTGTCAGGGATCATCGAACAACAAAATCTAGACCCGAAGCCAAACCAGTTATAAGACCGATGTTTCACATCTTCTTATCTGTGACGTGAGCTAGCAACTGTTGGTTGGGTACCATATAGCATACTTTATGTCTTTGGATTTTCGCAATAGACTGGTGCCTTGTATTCTTTCTCTCTTGTGTTTGTTGCTTTTTATTGTAATTTATAATATAGTGTTAAAATATTTGTGACTTGAATTGACTAAATACTTGACTCGACTCGACTCGACCACACACTGTGACTCGACTCGACTCGACTCGACCTTGTTGATCTAATGACTCGACTCGACCCGAGTCACTTCTTTAAAATGACTCAACTCGACTCGAGTCACAAAAATCAGTGACTCGTTACAACTCTGCTACTGACAAACTGTTCTCACAACAGTCCTCACAGCTTGAATTCAGGTAGAGAATCTGCTGATTTCAATGCCAATATACCCCCATTCCTAATATCCAAACAGGGCAGGTGGAAACATAGGAATGTGTATTTTCAGGTTTATAATTATCCTACTTTGCTTGCCACAAAAAAATCTTGGCATTTAAAACATAAGTTTTCATAATACTTTCCAAGCTCAAAACTTGAATCTCTTGGCATAATTAGTTTGAACTGAATTTCTGATGGCATTTTTTCAAGACTTACTCCAGATTAAATAAAAAAACATATAAACAAAATAGAGTAGCGATAATAACAGAAAATTAAAAATGATGAGACAAAATAAAATAAAATAAAATACAATAAAAAACTTCTTTTCATTTGTGCAACAAATTCAATAGAATATATATCTGCCCGTGAAGATTGTTAAGATGAAAGATAGACTGTGGTGTAGTTATGCTTTGACTCCATTTGGATACATTAGATCATGCACATTAAAGAGCAGGGTTTGCTCACGGCAGATCCCAATGTTCACTCTGGCAAGGGGAATCAGTTGTCAGTTTTATCATTTTGTTTAATTTTGTTGCATGCACATGAGGTAAAAAAAAACAAAGAAATGTAACACGGATGAAGAAAGTATTATTTTCAAGTTTGTGGTTTTTTTACGTTTATTCGAATAACTAGTTATAATTTATGAATCTAGATATATGCCCTCGTCTCATACAAGTTTGTGTTTTTCTAGGTTGTGTCTTTGTGTGTCTCACTGTTGTCCATTTTGTCCTTTGTCACTGTCTCTGTTTTTCTCGGTCATGTCCACTTGTCTGTTGATACTTTAGGGTACAAAAGCATGACGCTTCACCTTATACCTAAATGTTGTCGTAAATTTGTTCTAGTATTGATCCATGTACATTATTATACACAATTACATAATTCATTGCATTTTGCTCTGTATAATATGTTTACACGGCATTGTAACATTTTATTGTGTGGAAATGGCAACATTGAAATAAATGTTTCTACTACTACATCTAGCTACATGTAGGTTGGGGACAAATTCTCTCCATCGGCAGCAGTGGCCACACATAAACTTCAGTGAGTGACAGAGGTTTCGCAAGCCTATTATTTTCCATCAATATCTAGAAAAATGCCAAATGTTCATTTTGAAGTTTAGCAAATTACATGTACTTGCATTCTTAACCCACTCACCTTTCTCAGCATGTTATACTTCACAGGGATTGGTTGGAGAGATTTGATCAAGCGAGCTTGAAGACCAAGTGCTCTCGTAGTTGTCAAACAAATCTAGATAAAAAAGGTACATTATAACTATAATTTCTGACACAACATGACCTCAGCACACAAACCAAGTCATGCTCAAACATGACTTGGTTTGTCTTACAATTCGATCCCTTGAGAAGACATCACAGAAACATCTGAATTTTCTGAACCGAGTCCAAACAAAAACTAAGTTGGTATTTTTGTTTGATATTTTATAAGGGTGTGGCATAATTGTTATAAAAAAAAGGGCACACGACCAAGAATGATTTTTACAGTTTTATTTAAGTTTGAAACTGGAGAGATGATTTTGCTGAGGCCAGTCATTTTATTTGTTAATAATTTAATTAAGAGATTTAATATTTATTATCCGTTGTTATTAATAGTGAACACATAGTATTTATCTCTCCTTCTATCCAGAGATAGCATAACCATGGCTCACAAAGTAATTTCGGTGAGGTGACTTAGAAAACAGTCTGAAACTCTGACCTCAGCTCAGTCTGTCATTTTGCCCTCAAAATTTACTCTCACAATTACAGAAACTTTGAAATTCTGAAAGTGTGGTTTCATTGTTTTTTATTCAACATTTACATACACGTAAAATGTCGGTGATTTTAATAAAAAGGGCTTTTCAATAAGTTTTTAAATTTAGGGTTAACTTTAATCTGCTGAAAGGAGGAGGGTAGTGAGACGGGAATAGATGGCATGCAGCTTGGCAGTATGGGTACTGGGTAGGGTGACAGTGTGACTGCACTGTGGTATTCACTCACTCCGCAAATATCCACAAGTACGTCTGAAACTGCAGTAGTATCAAATATATTTCTGTAATAAAGACGAAGAGTCATGCTGGGATTTTTTTTAAACTTTCGGCATGTATTAAATACAAATCAGGAATATTGCCTAAATCTGTCTAAATTTATCAGAATCTGGGCGCTCTTCAAAAATTACCATTATTATGCAGATTATTATGCACATTACATACCCATTTCCACGGCACATTCTAATGGTTTTTAGCGGGTTTACTTTGTTGGGATTGATGTCAGAACTCTCTAACCATTTATTGAAATAATTGCTAAACAAAAAATGTTGTGAAAAAATCCGCCGGGGGGGGGGGGGGCACTCTGCCACTGGCTTGTATTATATGCATCCGAAAAGGTATTTTTTTGGTAGATATACCAGTGTATTGTAAGATTTAATACAGTTTTCGAACTGTTGTCAAGAGTGGCTGTTAATCTTGACATTACAAATGCTTATACTTAAGTTAACATAAAAAGGAACACACAAAAAAGAATGACAAAAAAGCATTAACATCTTTGCTTACGTACAAGGGCCTTGTCGCTTTCTTTAGATACTGACATTTCCTCTATGCATTGATGAAGGACTTCATCTACTGATTTTGCTGGTTTTCTAGATGCAGTCTTGCCTACACAATACGATGCCCTGAACCTAAAATAAGAAAAGAGACGACATTTTCTAATTAAAATGCATACCATACGCTTGAGAATTAAAGGCTCTTTTTGTGCAAATTTGTTTGTCTTGGTTCTTCAAACCAGGCAAAAGGTTTTTGAAATCCAATTAATACATTGCTTAGATATTTGCAATGGTGTTGGTTTACCCTGCAAAGAATTCCAGTAAGAAGTAGTACATGTAGCATGAGGAAACACCATGCTCACTCTTCTGCTAACATGGTGTCAAGGCTGGCTAGTCTTCACTATTAGTCCAACAAGCAAATTGTTGGCAAATGACCCATTAAAAAGTGTTTTCTCTTTATAACCAGCTCTTGATTTTTAACAAAATCCACTCCTTCCAGGGCCCCCAGGGAGAACAGTTCATTGACAAATGATGGGGCTACTCTGGTAAAATAACACAAATTATATAAACTAAATAAAAACTTCACATCTTACAAGAGTCTCCTGTATGTTTAATTTGGGGGGGCAACTGCCCTGGCACTAGTCTTTATGAATTCGCTTTCTTGTTAGCACATATGTGACCCGCTCCGCAAAAATGAGTCTGTTGTGGCAAAACTGACATTTTGAGTTAACTACATAAATAAAATGGGAATGAAATAAGCTTTCATTTGGTATATCACGGACCTCTCTAGGACATTTGGTTGCATTGTTGTGCTTGTTTCATTCTGTCAAGTTTTTGCAAAGCTAGAAGTGTCTCAATGGAGAAAAAAGGCTTTGAAAAATGACAAATACACTGTAACTAACCAAGAAAAGCACCAAAGATTCATATTTTTTTTCTTTTTCTTACAATATTTACATTTCTGTGTAAGATATTGGAACTAAAACTATCAAACAACCAAAATAAAACAAAAACAAAAAATCGAAATTTTGAGCAAATTGTTTACTGTTTCCATTTCAAAATGCGAGAAAGCTTGAATTCAAATTATGCGACATCAGACTCATTTTTGCAGAGCGAGTCACATATGTACTTCGATGTAACAGCACTCCCTCGACTTAAACAACTTGTCTCTCCCATCAGTGGGTTGTCAGGATCGGTTGATTGCGCTTCCTCTAGGTAGGATCTTTTCAACAATAGATTCAATGAATCCATGATATAGAAGGCCAAGCAGGAAAGGCAAAGACATGCTAGATTTTTACCAGTGTTTACTGCAATGCCTTTAATTGTCTACGACAGGCAGGGTCCCCAAGCAGACACCCCGGTCCCTTACAGCCAATCTACATGTAGGTTCACCTCAACAGTCCCGAAATAATCCAGATTATCCATTCCACTTAGTGACATGGATAACAAACTATAAAATAACAGCGTTGCTGTTGAAACCCCTCAGCCAGAGTCAAGTTATCATCCGGAAACCATTAACCTTTAACTCAACGTGGTGACCTTTACCTTTGGCCTTTGACCCCAGAACCAGTCCCAACATGCCTGTACCAATGGGAAACCCCCTACCGAAGTTAGACACCAATATTTCATTTCTAACTCAAGTTATCATTCGGAACCATTTACATTGAACTCACCACGGTGACCTTGACCTTTGACCTTTTGACCCCAAAACCAATCCCAACTTGCCTGTACCCAAGGGCAAACCCCTACCTCAGTCAGACACCAAAATCTCATTTCTAACTCAAGTTATCATCCGGAAACCATTTACCTTTAACTCACCATGCTGACCTTGACCTTTGACCTTTTGACCCCAAAACCAATCCCAACTTGCCTTCTCCCAAGGGGAACCCTCTTCCAAAGTTAGACACCAAAATCGCATTTCTAACTCAAGTTATCATCCGGAAACCATTTACCTTTAACTCACAATGGTGACCTTGACCTTTGACCTTTTGACCCCAAAACCAATCCCAACTTGCCTACTCCCAAGGGCAACCCTCTACCAAAGTTAGACACCAAAATCTCATTTCTAACTCAAGTTATCATCCGGAAACCATTTACATTTAACTCACCACGGTGACCTTGACCTTTGACCTTCTGACCCCAAAACCAATCCCAACTTGCCTACTCCCAAGGGCAACCCCCTACCAAAGTTAGACACCAAAATCTCATTTCTAACTCAAGTTATCATATCCGGAAACCATTTACCTCACCATGCTGACCTTGACCTTTGACCTTTTGACCCCAAAACCAATCCCAACTTGCCTTCTCCCAAGGGGAACCCTCTTCCAAAGTTAGACACAAAAATCGCATTTCTAACTCAAGTTATCATCCGGAAACCATTTACCTTTAACTCACAATGGTGACCTTGACCTTTGACCTTTTGACCCCAAAACCAATCCCAACTTGCCTACTCCCAAGGGCAACCCTCTATCAAAGTTAGACACCAAAATCTCATTTCTAACTCAAGTTATCATCCTGAAACCATTTACATTTAACTCACCACGGTGACCTTGACCTTTGACCTTTTGACCTCAAAACCAACCCAACTTGCCTACTCCCAAGGGCAACCCCCTACCGAAGTTACAACCCCAAACAACATTTCTAACTCAAGTTATCATCCGGAAACTAAGCTGCCCGGACGGACGGACGGACGTTCTAGCCAGACGGACTTGTGGGGTGATAGCATTGTGTTCCCATTATCCCTTTTTCTAAAGATTCCCTTCTGGGGTGATGTTTTTCCATTGTGTAAAAAGTGGGGTGATGTGTTCTGAAAGGAACATCACCCCACAAGGGTGGTCTGGTCAGAACGGACACACACACATCCGGACGGACGGACGCCCTAGGCGATGACAATACCCCTCGAGCCTCTCGGCTGAGGGGTAAAAAGGGGCTTATAATGACAACAGCATCTTCATACCCTGCCTCGGTTAAGCAGGTGCATGGTTGTTTGTAGAAATTTCATCTGAGATGGTTCTCCATGACCTCATACAGATGGGACCTCCAGACACTTTCCTTATCTTACCTTCTGGAATTTACCAGCAAACCTCAAACAAATTACATCATCTCAGCAGGTACATCAAACCAAAACACTTCTGGTTGGAAACTCTGTCTACTGTCATCCAGGCTCTGAATGTTCGGCTGGTGGGCAACCTCCATCCATGCAGATCACCAGAAGTACCTTCATCAGTTTGTGTACCAGGTTACATTATTTCAGATTTGATGCCTACCCACTGGCCTCTCAACAGCCCCTCAGGTTTTCACTAGGAGCATCAAGCTTCTAGCAGCATTTTACATCACAGTCAGATAAACTCTCACATACCTGGATGATTGACTTATATTAAGCCCATAGAGCTATATTAAATTAGTAGAGTGCTAACTTCTCATTCTTGCGCGCAAAGACGCTTTGAAGCCGTCCTGGGAGCAGACATTTTGAATTCATGTGCGTGTTTGTAGAACATAATGAAATTAGATGGACTGAATTTTGAAAGTGTTTTCTACATGCAACATGCAAGTAGAACATACGCAAACAAGTTAAGCGTGTCATAACAGTTCAAAAAACGTCACAGCAGAAAGCATCTGCAGCAAATACGCACATGCGTTGCACTGTTTGCGTAGAGCAAAATGAAATGCTCATTTGCTGATCGTGCGTTTCGGTTTTGGGCGTATCGGCTTCAATGACGCACCGGTATGAAAACGCAGATATGCAAATAGACGTACAAAATACGTACAATATTTTCTAGTTCTCCATAGGTTTGTGTACAAACATGGATATGCCCATCAGGCATCTCTTTGTACATCGAGTTATAGCGCACTAGTAATTTAAAGCTATCGTCCATCATTTGCAGCTATCTGAAAAGTAACTGGCATAACGTTTGTTGAAAAACATACTTGGTTGAAAGATAGTAAGGGGCCACTAAACTCCCTGTGAAATTATTCTTTCTGGCAAGCTATCAGTGAAAATTGGTGGAAAACAAATGGGCCGGTTGAGTGTGCAGAGAAGTCCTGGGAAGCTGCCAGACCAGGTTGCTTGAGCTGGATACTGAGCAGGTGTTCAGTGAAGCCGTCAGCCAGACAGTTTGAGAGTTTACTACATTTGGCCCACATTAAACAGTAAATCAAGTTGGATGTGGTACACTTGAAGTTATCCCAGATGTTGAAGTTACCATAGGGGATGGTGACTACTGTACAGTTATTGATGTATCGGTAAGTGTGACAACTGAGCCAATGGCAGGGGGTAGTAGTGTGGAGGCTACGCCTGGAGCTCTGGAGTCTTGAACAGTGACTATATGCTTTCATTGATGGA
This sequence comes from Patiria miniata, assembly GCF_015706575.1. Lineage (NCBI taxonomy): Eukaryota > Metazoa > Echinodermata > Asteroidea > Valvatida > Asterinidae > Patiria > Patiria miniata. Next base: position 865,198 of record NW_024037049.1, read on the forward strand.
TTTGTCCATTCTGAAGGCGCACAATGGAGTTGAAGACTCACCAAAGATTTCATGGGTACCAGGGTCTTCTTGAAGCACCTTGAAATGTCTCAGGATAACGTTGCGAACTGGCAAATTAAGTGGATGGTACACGAGGACAAGCGGGATGTGGTCCTTAATGCTGGGTTGGGTGTGGGACATAGCAGTCTTGTTGCTGAGAGCAAACACTTGTCTGAATGGAGAACTGGTGACGGTGCATGGGTAGCCACAGCGAAGAAAGAATTCTTCCATCACATGGCCGTGATGTCAAAATTCTTCATCATTACTGCAGAGACATCAAAAACGGAGGAACAAGCTGTATGGAATTGAGTTCTTGCCTTGGGTGGGAAGATTTGTAGTGGAGGCAACTGTGGGACTCCATAGATAGATATAGATGGATAGATATAGATGGATAGATATAGATAAAAGATATATATATATAGATGGATAGATATAGATGGATAGATATAGATATAGATGAATAGATATAGATGGATAGATATAGATGGATAGATATAGATATAGATGAATAGATATAGATGGATAGATATAGATGGATAGTATACAAATATGGAATGCTTCGAGTGGTGTAGTGAAACTAGCCTCCTGAGGTGATCCATGGACCATTCTATTTTCCCGAGGCGAAGCCGAGGGAAAATAGAATGGTCCATGGATCACCGAGGGAGGCTAGTTTGACTTCACCACGAGATAAAGCATTCAATATTTGTTTTATAACACTTCTCCCACAGATTCTGCTTGATTTTAGTATTTTACATTATTTAAATCTGAACACAGTTGAAATAAACTTCAATTTCAATACAAAATGACTAAAATAATGACTCAACAGCAGATTAATTCACAAAGCAGGATGCACCAACAAAAATAGGAGCTAGAAGTTTGTGTTTGTTGAGTTAGTTACAAATGCAGAGTGGTCAGGCAGATAACAATTTTATTACACACTGCCCTGTTAACTAAAGAATATTTTTGTGTCAGAACTAAGAATCACCAAGTTAACCTTTCCAGTACAACCAAATTATTATTTTATTTAAAAACAAATGCATATGTTGAGGTATGATAAATTTCAGTATATATTTTATGTACACATGCAAATTATCTCTGGTTTGATGACATCATCAGTCCAGAAAGGGGAATTGAATACTAAGTTAGTTCAGAGAGGATACATGTTCATTATGAAGTTAAAATAACAAACCCTAAAAAGTAAAAGGTAAAGTGTTCGCAGGAACACAGGTTCATCCCCTATACCTTTTACCTAGGGTTTGTGATCAAACCCTAGTAGGTAGAACTCATAGGTCTGGGTAGGCATGCTGCCTAGGAGAGGGAAAACTCCGATCATGAACCCAGGTTGGTCAAGCTCATTCAGCCGCTACCTTGTGGATAGCCCTAGGAATGGTAAAGGTTAAGGGAGTAAACACCTACAGAAAAATCAGGAGTGGAGCCCCTAAGGTGGTTGGTGGTGATACAAACCATTCCCCCATAGACAGTGGTATTAAATCATGATTAAGTCCAAAGTGGCCTGGGTCCAAGTTGGTCTAGTTCTGACTTCCCCAATTCAATTTGAAACTATGGATGGCAGCATTGTACCGGTACTTACCATTTTATGAATACTGAAAACCAACTAAGATCGAAGGTACAAGAACCAGCAGATGAAGCACCAAGCACAAGGTGGATTGGTACTTGTGAGAGTGCCCTTGCCTGCAACTCTGCATCGTTACATGTCTTATTGTTGTGTAAAGCACTGGCAATGAGACAAATAAGGTGAACCTGTAAAAGGAAATACCAACACAAATTAATTGAAGGCTCATTCTCGTGGGTTCCTTCCAGGTGCCACTTATACTTTTTAGATAGCGCCATAGCATCATCAAGCAACCCCAGTGTAATTTAAGTGGAAAAGCTGCTGCTGTGGTAGTCCCAGGAACCTGAGCCACAAGTTGATGAATGCCTGGGGTATTTGGTCTGGTTAGCCATGGGGATGGTTTTACAACCTGTTATACAATACCCTGGGTAAAACAAGCAAGAGAACAGCCACTTGGTTTATGAGCACATGTACACATGTACATAGGGCCGGCTTATGCCTGGTGATTTTCTGCTGGTTGTACCAACAACTTTAAAGACAAAACTGGTAGGATTGGTTTAAAGAAGGACAGAAGTATTAGAAATTGTTGGATTACAAGAAAAAGATTCAGTTTCTTCTGATAAATAGATACATGTGTATGCCTGTGAGTGAGGTTTTTTTTATAACACACAGCTTTACCATGTTTACCCTTTCTCCTGTCATTTGCACATGGTTACTTTTGACTGCTGTCAAAAAGAAGTGAAAAAGTTGGATTGCATGCGAATTTCATGCAATGTAGGATTGTGCTGTACCATGCCGTGCTGCCCGGCACCCGCATGTCTTGCTCGAGCAGTTTATTCCAATTATTTCAATTTTGATAAGCTGTGTAATTGTTTACCCACTTACAGAATGCTTTCACTTAAATTGTCACTTTACTGTAGACCAGGCCTCAACCTTAAGCTTTTTTTTCAACTAGCCCACCAGGCAAGTTAACCAAGTGTTTAACTAGCCCGCAGGATTTTATTAATAGCTCACAGGATTAAATTGATTTAGACTGTAACAAACATGGCTCATTTAATTCAACTGTCACATTGTAACAAGTCTCATTGAATAAACAATTGACCAACTAGGAAAGGCAATAATAATAAACACAAGTTTTCCATTAGAAATCACTGTCACCGGTTGTAGAGTGTGAATATACATGTATTTTCAGATGGCTCAGCATCATCATGTGTGTCGTCATAACCATCTTATGTGTCATCGTAATCATCAAGCTCAAGATCTGAAATGGATGTTACTGATGAGCTGTCATTTCTGTCTAACGAAATCTTCTTTCCCTTGACTGTTTTGCCCTTTTATGCCCTTAATTGCACATAAAAATCTGTCCATAGCTCTGAATAAACCATCTGCAGATCAGTGACAAGACAAATTGTAACGTTAAAATTAAACACACATTGTATGCGATCTGGCGAACGACGGAACATATACGTTGGTGATTGCAATATATATTTCCAAATGATATAACATTTAAGAACGCTAAACTAAATCCGCTGCGAGGATTATACGACAGTAGTTTAACTTTTAAGCAACAGCTCTCATTGGTTTTGTACATGTTTTCCAACCGAGGAGTCCTCGATTCGGTTTCTGTTCTTGATTCATTGATGATGTTGCACGTGATCACAGATTACAGCTGTGCAAACACCGGCAATCGTGGACCATCCATTGTTCCTCATAATCCTCATTCCTTTGAACTTAGCAAAAGCTCTCATTGGATTTGTACACGATTTTCAATTATTGTCCAAAGCTGTGTTTATTTGAATAATAAGACCTTGGCAAAATCAGTAGTATTGGATATGCCAATTAAGTAGCGGTATGGAAATTTATTCCCTTGTATATACCTTTCCTTGACTTTGAGATTTGACATCTTATTGAATGTACGCAATGGTGCAATCAACATACAACATTAAGAAGCATATGTAGAGCATACACTGTGTTTGATCTTGGCGAGCTAGTTACAATAGAAATATCTGACAATGTTAGATCAAACACAATTTTATTTTGAGAAAGTTATTCCCCATAACCCTTTTCTTGATATTAGGATTTTGATGCCTTATGGAATGCATCACAGAGGATATTTGTTTTGTAAATGATAGTATTGCATATACAGTATATCATTAGGTTTTTCTATTTTTTTTTCTTTTGCTGCAAGGCAAGTGGGCCATGCTAATTTACAAGGGCAGTTGGCTTGAAGAGCCTGTGAGGCTTTTGCATTGTCAGACATGGCTAATTACTAATAACATTTTGTTTTGGAGCTTACAGGCCGAGATGGCCTAGAGATTGACAAGTAGTTTATTTTGTTCTGTTGTTCCCAGGCAAGAAACCTGAAGGGCCAAGGGGTCCAAGTGAAAGCAGACAGGCAGTTGCCATGTTGAGCCATGTTAAACAGACCAAGCACAAGGACCAGTAGAGGACAGAGCAGGGCGCTACAGCTGATACCCACAAACTGCATTAATTATTGGCGAGTACAGGACAATGGATTATATAAATATAAGATAATGGCAGATCCCTTAATTTAATGTAACATAAGTTTCCATAAAATTGCCGCCAAACATGTAAGCCAAAAAAAGGTAAACTGACACAGATATCTTCCCTCAAATCCAAACACTCCTGAATGTCATTTACATTATAAATCATGTCACCCATGGAAGAACAAGGAGGAAAACAGAAGGTCTCTGGGAGTTTGTTGAAGTACAGAAATTGTGTACTTATACCTTGTGAAGATGAAGCTGAAGAGCTCTGTTGAAGCGGTTAACATGGAACTGAATTTGCTTTGACCAGTCACAGTTTTCTGTAGACCTGAATAACAAAAACAATAAATAAATTTATCATTTTTTTGAATGCATGGGTTTAAATCAGAATTCATAGTTAGTAGCAACAAGCACGTGCTGTTGGGCACTTGGGCTGTCATGTTCGGTTTGATGGCAAGAAATTAAAGGAAAAAAAGGTTTCATAGGCACATGTTTTTTTCAGGACCATTGCAGTATTGTGACCCATCCACAACATTCAGTATAGTACCCTGTCTACAAAAGATTACGGTAGAAATTGAATACCACTGTACACATACAGACAGACAGGGCAAAAAAAGAATGCCCCTTCCGCTTCACTGATGGTGTATACATGTACACAATGAAATTAATTTGTTCAGCTCAACACAAAACTCATCATGAGACGATTATTGCAAAACTAGGACAAATCAGAATGCCACATTTGTGAATTACATTACACCAACAAAATTGAATCTACATTGTATTGGTGCAAATCTAATCGAAATTGCAATTAGCAATGGAACGAACTTAAAATAACTTTCTATGGAAATTGATTGATAAAGTGGTCAAGTATCTGGGGAAACCTATAACATACATTATTTGCAACACCAACTGAAGAGTAGTACATTTTTTAGCACTGCTTATACATTACTTTTGAGGGAAAAAACCCATCGGAATAATAGTTTTCAAAACAAATATTCTTGGAATTGAAAATAATAGGCAACTCACGAGACATGAGTCAATTAGCTTCAAGTCTTTTGCCTATATGACTCCAGTCACAGAGACAGAGACGGATCCACTACTGACGGAGAATTGTTTTCCTCACCGAGTAACCGGCCAAAGTAGCCGGTCAATTTTGGCCGGTAGTGATGGCGTATTTTGAAACCCCTGTAATGGCATTAAACTGTATGAATTTATACTTTTCTGAGTTTCTCCAAACCTTTCCCTGAAGAGATTACCCATGTCCAGGACGCCATCATTCCAAGAGGGGAGAATGTCGGGACCCATTATTTGGGCCCTCCTATTTGTAATTGAATATGCGTGAAGAGCCAGTCTATTTTATTGATGTCAAAGACAAGATAAGTTTTGCGGTAACACCATAAGAATAAATCTCTTTTGTGAGTATGTGTGGTTCTGAAAAGAACCGGAGGGACTCAACGTATCGAACAGTATGCTCTGCCCGTCGTCAGGACGACCAGCAGAGCTACCACAAAACGTTTGTTGTCTGAGTATCTTTCCACCATGCAAACCTTCAAATCTCATTTCATTGATGTCATCGCGCGCTTCTAAGTCCATGTCTGTTCACTGCGTATTTTTAAATATTTTTTCTATGTTTTATTAGACGGTTTTTATTTGAACGCCTCAAGAGTGAATTTAGATGTGTTTGTGAAGGTGATGACAAGTACTGTTTCTTGCTGCTGGAATATTTATTTATATCAGTCACCACCTTTGAGTGTTTTCACATCTCCCGTTTCAGGTAGGCCTTTATATTGCTTAAAAGTTTATATTTTGATGAACTGTATGTCTATTTATAATTTCGATGATTTGTTTGAAAATTGCATGACTAAAGTTAACCCTAAAGGGGCCGGGTTATTTTGACCATCTCTCAGCCGGGGGGGGGGGGGGGGGGGGGGGGGCGGATTCTGCCCCCCCCTAAGATCTCGGCCATCGAGTGACGAAAAATTTTGAAACTCAGCACATGCATAGAGCAACTCTTCCTAAACATGCCCACGAAATTTCATGACTAAAGGTCTAAGGGTTTTGGAATTATGGCTAATTAATTATTCATATGTATGAATGGCAATTCTGCTCGGTGTACACGACGTATATGCGAAAATTCAGTTTTCACGGCGCGTAGCGCCGGAAAATTTTTTGCTACGTGCCAACCCGTGGTCTGATTTTTATGTTTTTGGTATTAAAAGATGCGCAAAGCTCGAGGCTAAAAAGTCATAACAGCTCAGGTCGCGAAAAAAATTTTTTTAGAAGCTATCGCGGAAAATGTTGAGGGGGGGGCGGATTCCGCCCCCCCCCCCGGCCCCTTTAGGGTTAAAGCTTGTACATACAATTCCCAATACCTTGATCAATTTATTAGTAATGCTCTTTCTGACATGTGATGTAGAACGCGAGCGCAAGTGATAACTGTAAATTATACGCATCTCTTGACAACTATATGTATGAAAAATATGTCTTGTTGCAAATCATCTTGATATACTGTTTTGATAATAGTTTTTTTAATGTTAGTTATGACCCATAGAGCGAAATTAGATGTGATGGTGATGACAAGTAAAGTTTCTTGCTGCTGGGATATAAGAAAAGATATAACAAGAACTTGGGCACCTTCTTCAAGTGCATTCTCTCGCATTGCATCTGTCGTACTGCATACTGCATATGTTTTCTTGTAGCTAGCAGCAGTCTTGTCCATGACAGTGGTGGCAACTTCATGGGTTCTACGCAGTCTTTCTTTTAGATCCGCTGCATATTGTTGATGAGATGTATTCCCTGTTGGTGAAGGTAACCAAAACAGAATGTTGATGGGAAGGTGGGGCTGACGTCCAAACATCAAGTACATGTAGTTCCTGTCGACGAATGCTTTGTGAAATTGCACATATGCACAAGGGGGCCTACATGTAGTCACCATTTTTTCCTTCTGTCAGTGTGCCTAGCATCATCAGTAAGGTTTGGTTGAAACGGCTACACTGACCGTTTTCCTTGGAAATGATAAGATGTGGTGCGACTCTTCTTTATACCACAGCTATTATAAAATTCTCCGATGGCCTTCGCTTCAAAATTGCGACCTTGATCGGAATGTACCTGTAGACGTTCAGGGAACCTGTAATACACCAAGTACAGGGGTATTATAAACATATAAACCTTGGCAACAGTACCAGATGTCCGATCCTTGGTCAGGAATGCCTGAGCATATCAGGTATAATGAACTGTCACCACAAGAAAGTTCTTTGTGTTACTATCGTCGGGCTCTAGGCTCAGGAAGTCAATGCATCTTAATTCTACTGGAGAAGTGGTCTTGACGGAAACTAGCGGTGCAGCCTTCACAACTTGCTTCTTTCGTCTTACACACCTCTCGCACATCTGGCATTTTGTTTCAACATCATCTGCCATGCGTGGCCAGTAAAAACTGCAACGAGCCATGTCCAACGTCCTCTCCACCCCAAGATGGCCATCAATGTCAAGTAAGCCTTGTGGAGCTTGTCGTCGGTGACTCTTTGGCAAAACCAATTGTAGCAGTTGCCTTCCATCGTGATCATTACTCTTCCTGTAAAGAATACTGTCTCTGAGGAAAAATCTTTTAAGTTGTCACAGAAGACTTTTTGTCTCCTCCTGTAATGATGCTCGGTCTTCAGTTGATGGTTTCTGATCGTTTTGGTTGAACTTGATGACTTGCCGTATATCATCATCTTCATGCTGAAGTCCTTGCCAGTCAGCAGGCTCCATAGCCGGCAAAGTTGTTGGTCCTGTCTCTGCAATGAATTATGTCGGAACAGCTCACGTTGAATCAGTCAAACTTTTGACGAGAGGTTGATTCTCGCCTGGTTGACTATTAACCAAATCATCCGTTCCAGATTCAACATCACGGCTTTGGTACACTGCACGAATGACATCTGTTGTTTTCATCTCTGTTCATTGGAATCATTCTTTCTTGAAGCCGGCAGATCTTTTCTTCAACGCGGTTTGACTCTTTGTCTTTGGATGGAGGTTGCTGATGGGGTCGTCGGGACAATCCATCTTTATGTACATCTGCATTTTTGTCACCGCGATGATACTTAATCACAAAGTCGTAGTCAGCTAGAGCAGTTAACCACCTGTGACCAAACCAGTAGCATCTAACTTGGCAGATGTCAACACATATGTGAGCGGATTGTTGTCAATCAACAAGGTGAACTTAGTTCCATATAAGTAGTAACAAAAGTTCTCAGTGATTGCCCATTTGAGTGCCAGAAATTCCCATTTGTGAGCTGGGTAGTTCAAATTACTCTTAAGAGAGTCCTCGGCTTGCATAAACAACCACTCTGAATTGGCCTCCATCATCTTTCTGATATAGGGCTGCTCCCCTACCCAGATCCACTGGCGTCCGTGTGTATCACAAAGGGTTTCTTGTTGCTGAACAGCTCGTTGGATTTTCTAAGTTTAGCTTGGTTGGTCTTCTTACCAATTGACTTGCTAAACCTCTTCTTAGAGAAGTCACAACCAACCAGTAAGCTCAATCAATGACTTGGCAATGGAAGAAAATCCTTCAACAAACCTGCAATAGTAGCCTGCAAAGCCAAGGGATGATTTAAGCTCCTTCATTGATTGGAACCGGCCAAGTCTTGACTGCATTTATCTTGTCAGGATCAGTGCTCACACCATCACTTGAAACGTGTCCAAGGCACTTCACTGTTGATTGGAAGAACTTGCACTTCCTTGGCCCAAGTTTCAAGCCAAACCTACGGAGCTTCTCAAGAACTTCTATAAGTCTTTCTCCGTGTTCTTCTGCAGTCTTGCCAAAACGATGATGTCATCAAGACAAACAAAGACTTCTTCCAATTGAGATCACCCATACACTTCTCCGTCAGGCGTTGGAAAGTAGCTGGAGCATTTGTTACACCTTGGAGCATGCGGTTGAACTCATAGAAGCCAAGAAGACACCGGAACGCCGTCTTGTGTTTGTCTTCATCAGCAACTTCAATCTGGTAGTAGACTTCAAATCCAACCAGGAAAACCACTGTGCTCCACTCATGGCATGAAGTATGTCCTCAATATTAGGGATAAAATATTAGGGATATAATACTGGTCACATATTGTATGGCTGTTTCCTGTAGTCGATACACATACGAGTACCACCATTCTTCTTGCGGACAAGAATGTTGGGTGTCATCTAACAAGATGGCCCCGATACATGGCGACACGGTTTTGCGAGCTCTTACTTTTTTACTTGTTGTGTGTTTTTTAGTCACGGAATCGTCAGGAGTACTAACGTACACTAGAGATGAATTACTTGTGCTTCAACCTAGTGTTAGTAAGGTGAGCAATGAACTTTTGGCGAGCCTGAATTTGGTTGAGAAATGTCTGTCTGTACCTTCGAATCCACTCAGTGACAAAGGAACTGGCTTTGCACGTTCACAGAAGTCTCGAGGGCGTAGGCGGGGTAAGCGTGGAGGGGTGTTGATACGACTACGAAAGCGGAATCATAAACCACCTTTACCCAGTATATTCCTCGGACTCCTCGTATCGTCAGGAAGTCAGTAACTTGGTTCAATGGTGTCAGGACAACAATTTAGAATTGAATGTTAACAAGACCAGGGAATTAATCGTTAACTTTAGAAGAAATCCCTCTGTCATTCAGCCTTTGAGTATCAATGGATCTGAAGTGGAAATTGTTGACTCCTTCAAATTTTTAGGTGTACATATATCCAATGATCTGAAATGGGTGACTCATGTGGATGTCATTGTTAGAAAAGCCCAGCAACGTCTGTTCTTTCTTAGGAGATTGAGGAGTTTCCGTGTCAGCCAAGGTCTGTTGGTGAAGTTTTATCGGGCAGTGGTTGAGAGTGTTTTGACACTCTCAATCGCTGTCTGGTACGGCAACACCACGGTGGATGACCGGAGACGTCTCAATCGTGTAGTTTAATACTGCCAGTGCAATAATCGGTTGTGAGCTTCCGGCATTAGACAAACTGTATGCGTCCCATGTACTGAAGAAATCTAGGTCAATCATTCATGACGAATTCCATCCTGCTAGTTATTTATTTGAGCTGATGAGAACAGGCAAACGTTACAGAACAATCCGGGCTAATTCCAATCACACTCTCAACAGTTTTTATCCCAGTGTAGTACATCTAGTAAATGAACAAGTGTTAATATAGTTTTAACGTTTTAGTATTAATTTATTTGGTTTGGAGTATCAATGCATTTTTTAAATAGTAATTGTATAAGGTGTTTTATCAGTAATAAGTCGTTATTAACACATTTTACTCATTGATTTATGTATGTATGTATTTATTATTATTTTTTTTTTTAACAGCCCGCAACGCCATAATGAATTTCAATGTATGTTTTTTATATACAAATGACAATAAAGAATTCTATTCTATTCTATTCTATTCTATTCTATGCACAAACTCGCTCTCTTCCACCGCTCTCTTCCATGGATTGCACTCTTCCATTGCACTGCTCTCCATTGTGTGCTCTAGCTGTAATTGTGGCGTAGCACAGTTCCTGCTCAGAGCTTTAGAGTTGCTGAAGCATGTGCAGTTCAGCTGTGGTCAGTCTCTCACTCAGGAAGACCACTAGATTAGTTCCAGTGACTGCAGGGATTACGAGATCTGATTGGCAAGGGAAGCAATCCAGTTAAGTTCTTGACAATGATTGGAAGGAGCCAATTCCTACACCTGGTTAGGACACACCTGTAGGACGCACTTAAGTAGGACGCACCTTATTAGGTCTTCATGAGGTTATAATAAAGCAGTGAAACCCTGGTACTGAAGTGAGATGAATCAATGAAGAACTCAGAGGAGATTATTCTCAGGTTCTGTGCCACTGCAGCTTTATTCATCAGACATAATGTAAGAGTGAGCGCGGGCGAACTGTTCACCTAATGTGCTTGCGCGCATACAAAGTAGTGCTCATGAAGTATCACAACATCCCTCCCCTTTTGAAAGTACAATTTCAGGAATAATTATTGGTGTACACATAAAACTGGAATTTACTTAATTAGCAAGCATTTACATGAAATGTGTAGTGATGGCTTTTCAATTGACAGACATATGAAACATTGGTGGTCATAGCTTACTGCCAACTACAACTTTTGTTTCTCTGCAATAGTTTCTCTGCAATATGTGGCACACAGTCTTAGTACCTTCTTTTCGAACGGTAACAAATTTAACTTTAACAGTAACAAAGTTAACTTTAGTACTTTGAACAAAGTGAACAAAGTGAACTTTTAGTACTTTCTTTCTTTTGAAATTTGACTTTGGTACTTTCTTGCTTTCTTCCTTTTTGAACGGTTAACAAATTTAACTTTAAACAACAATAAATGTACTGAAACAGGTTTAATAAACATATGAAACTTTGAGTTCTGTTTCAAATCGTGTGGGTTATTTTTTTGTTTCCATATGAAATTAAATGTGTAATATCGTTTCTGAACCAAATTGTTTGAAGTATCTGCTATGTATAATCTGGGTGTGTGATATTATTCAGTGTATCTGGCTGGTTTTCGGATTGTGCGTCCAGATTTTGTTTTGCGAGTGACAGTCGGAGACTTGTTTCGATCTGTGTTGTTTCGGTCTGTTTTGTTTCGGTCTGTTTGTTTCACAGCTTCTGTGTCTAGCTTCTTGTTGGACAGTGGAAGTGATTCATCAGCGAATCGAACTCGTTTGGGCGTAGCCAGGGATTTCATCTGGCTGGGCATCTCACGTAGGTGCGAACGGTTGCGACGTAGTCTGTGTCCATTGGGTGTGGTGACTTCATATGATCTAGGTTCCTTACAGACTGTTGTGACTTCACCAGGCAACCAAGTGTGGTTCTGCTGGTCCAGGATTCGCACTCGTTGGCCAACATAGAGTTGCGGGAGTTCTTTTACTGCTTGTTTGGCATCATGGTCGGTCTTCATCTTTTGTCGTCTTGCCTCTAGCTGGTCTCTGATATCCTCAGCTTTCTGGGGGTTTGCTTGCAGGTGGTTGTTTGGCAAGGTAGTTTGTATCGGTCTGCCGAAGAGAATTTCAGCTGGTGACGGTAGTTTGGAGTCCACAGGGGTTGCACGGAGGTTCAAGAGTGCTATGTCGACATTTTGTCCAGACTTCTGGCATTTCTTGATCACTGACTTGACGGTTCTGACTGAACGTTCCACGAAACCGTTTGAACGTGGATAACGTGGAGACGAAGTTGTGTGCCTGATGCCCCATGTGTTACACATGTCTTCGTAGTGTTTCCCTACGAATTGGGGGCCGTTGTCTGACATAACCTCAGCTGGTGCTCCAAGGAGGCTGAATGTGTGTGAGGTGATGCCAGCAACTGCTGCACTGGTTGTGCTGTTCAACTTGTGAACGACAGGGTACTTCGAATGATAGTCAACTATCAGTAGATAGTTGTCTCCGTGGATTTCAAACAGATCAGTGCCAAGTTTGGTCCAGGGGGTCGAAGGTACTTGATGTGGCTCCAATGGTTCCTTTTGCTGTTTGGGTTGGGATTCCTGGCAGTAGGAACACGCTTTGACAAGTTCATCAATATGGCGATTGATGTTGGGCCAGTAGACCGACTCTCTGGCTAGACGTCTTGTCTTCTCTATACCCATATGGCCTGTATGGAGCTGTTGTAAGATATCCGTCTGAAGTGAGTCTGGAATGATGACCTGTCTTCCTTTGAAGATTATTCCCCAGGAGATACCAAGCTCATCCCTGTATGGCCAGTAGACCCGTAGGTCTCGAGGTAGTTCCTTGACGGAGTCTGGCCAGCCACTGTATATTATCTGACACAGTGCACTTAGTACAGGGTCTCTTGCTGTTTCTCTCTGCAGTTGCTCTTGCTTAGACTGCCCAAAATGCACAAGGTCCATGCACATGGCGTCTTGGCCTTCATAGACATCAAAACTGCCGACCAGTCTGTCTAGGGGTATGTCATCACTCTTTGTCGGGTTTGGCAATCTGCTCAGGGCATCTGATAGCGTCATTGTTTTCCCTGGTCTGTACTGTACGTCAAAGTTGTATCCTTGCACCTTTATTAGCAAGCGTTGCAGACGAGGTGGTGCACTCGAGAGGGGTTTCTTCCAGATCATCTCAAGTGGCTTGTGATCAGTGTGGAGTGTAAACTCTTTCCCGAAGAGATAGCTATGGAACCTGGTGATGCCGAACACTAGGGCTAGTGTTTCTCTCTCTATGTTAGAGTAGTTGGCTTGTTCCGGGGAAAGACTCTTCGACGCGAATGCTATCGGCCTGTTGTTTTGAAGGAGACAGGCTCCCAGACCCTTCTGTGATGCGTCGACTTCCAGCACAGTGTGTATCTCTGGGTTGTAGTACTGGAGACACGCTTCAGTGGTGATGGAATATTTCAAGGCTTCGAATGCTGCTTGATGGTCATCCTGCCACAGATATGGCACATTCTTCTTCAGAAGATCCCCGAGGGTCGCTGCTTTGTCTGCTAGGTTAGGGATATATGCAGAGACGTATGTGATCAGGCCTAGGAATTTTTGCAGGTCTTCCTTGTCCTGAGGTGTTGGAATGCTGTGGATGTCCTCAATTCTGCCTGGGTCCGGCCGGATGCCGGTGTCGGAGTACAGTGACCCAAAGAAGTTGATTTGGTTGGTCTTGATGTGGCATTTGTTGCTGTTGAAAACTAAGCCTTCACGGCTGGCTGTTTGAAGTAGATTCAGGAGGTTGGCATCGTGTTCTTCCTCAGTACGGCCATATACAGCAACATCGTCAGCAATGCCGACGCATCCTGGGACCTGTTCTATGATGTCGTCCATGCACTGCTGGAAGATGTCTTGGCTGATGGAGAGACCAAATGGAAGGCGCTGGAAACAGTACCGGCCAAATGGCGTTCGAAAGGTGGTCAGCTCTTGGGATTCTTCCTCGAGCTTGACGGCCCAATACCCAGCTTTAGCATCAAGCTTCGAGAAGAATTTGGCTTGAGAAAATGCTGGGTTGAGTTCCTCTAGTGTGGGTATTTTGTGCAGACATCTCTTGAGGCTCTGGTTCAGCCGCTTAGGATCCAGACAGACCCTAAGTGTCCCATCTTGTTTCAAGCTCGTGGTTATCGAACTACACCAGTCGGTGTGATGGGTGACCTTTCTAATTACACCTTGCTGTTCCATCTTGTCGATCTCTATTTTGAGCTTCGGCTTCAGGTGTATGCTACACTTCCTGGGCGCGTCAATGCTCGGTTTAGCATCCTCCTTTAGATGAAGAGTTGCTCTGGCTTTGAAGTTTCCAATTGTGTCAAATTGGTTGGGGTACAACCTCACGAGGTCGTGGACCGACTTGATGGTGTCATGTGACAGATTTTGGGGTTCACCCACTCCTGGTTCTTTGGGTGATGCAGGGGGTTGAGGTGACGATTCAGTGGAGTGGATGGTGACCACTTCAAGCTCGCTGCACATGGGCAGGCCGGCTATGGCTGGTCCGGGTACATCTACGACGTAGAATCTGTTCTTTGTCCACTTCGGTGTCTTGTAGCGGCATAAAAGCTCAATGCACCCTAGGCATACAATCTCTGTACCGTTGTATGCCGTCAGCTTGGTCTTCACAGGCTGGACGAAAGACTTCCATCGACTTCCATACATCTGTTTGATCGTACGGAGTGGCAACGTGTTTCCTCCGGCTCCAGTGTCAACTTTTGTGATTAGTCGGTGTTTGCCGATGAGGTCGGGGCAGATAACGTCAAGCGTTGTGTATGCCTCCCTGTTGTTGTCTATCGAGCTCATGCAGAGGTTCGAGACAGTAACTGTGTGGAATACTGTTTCATATTCCTCTGAAGCTTCTGCTGAATGGATGGGTTGTTCATCTCTGTTGGTGTCATTTGGCTTCTGCTTGCCGGCATTGGATCGACTTTTGGATCTTGGTCTGCGAGTTGTATTTCCTCGCGATGGGCTGCGGCCACGTCTGGACGGAGATTTGCCCTTGCGTTTACCCTGGCTTTGGGTCTTTCTGCAGAATTGGCCCAATGGCCCTTGGAACCACATGATTTACATGTGTCCCGGTAGGCAGGACACCGTCTTGGTGGGTGGGATAGACCACAGTTGCCACAGGTTCTGCCAGTGGGTCAGAAAGCATGGACAGCTGTATGTGACGCCTCCAACGTCTCAAGGCACTTTTTGCCAGCAAGGATGGCTTCGTACTTCCGTCCCTCTTGTAGCATGTCATCGATGCTAAAACCAATGGGTTTGTCTAGAAGATCTTTCTGGAAAGATTCAGATGTGGTAGACGCAATCACTAATTCGATGATGCGTTCCGTCATTTCCTCTGGTCCGAAGTTACATTCGTGTGCCTTTGCTCGGCATCTGTTGACGAAGTTGTCCAGGGATTCATCTGGTTTCTGGCGATACCGCATAAGCTCCAGGCGATGTATGCGGAAGTTCACTTTGATGTGTAGCTGCTTCTCGAACAACTCCCATAACTGGTTGGGGATCAGTTGTTCTTCTGCTGACAGGCTTGAAGAATTTATCATTTTGAGGCCTCCAGTTCCGACTGCTATTTGTATCTTAACAGCACGCTTGGCAGGATCGGTGATTTCCTGGTCCCTGAAGCTCAGGTCCATCCGTTGTTTAAAAAGCTAAAACTCTTCTGCGATGTCTGTGGCACCCCAGTTCATTTCTGGGAACTTGGCCATGATGCAGGGCTGTGGGATAGAAATCTCTGGGATACAATTCAATATGCTACAGCACACGAAATTGTAAACAATAGCAACTGCAATGTAGCTTTAAAGGTAAGTGCTACGATTAGTGATCACAATAAATCACAACAATATAATTATTTCAATAATAATTTTGACTATTCAACAATGTATTTGTCAAAACACATATTATTGTTCATATATGAAATGTCCAGAGTTCTTTTGGTGAGCAGTCCTTTCTCCAAGAATGTCCAAACACAGTTTGTCCTGCTGTTCCACAGAAATGAGCGATGTACTGTCAGATTTCCAACTTGACTTGATGTCCCGTACAGGCCTCCGTAGATATGATTGATGCACAGTTCCGGCACTGGCGGATGAATACGGCGAATGTTCACTGTGATGAGCGGGAAGCGCACAGTTCCGGCGATGATGCGGAGTGATAGGGTCAAAGGTCACACTTGACGTAAAGATGCGTGAAGCGGTTCACAGGGCTTGTGATGTTCACGGAACTATTTGTTCATACGCACAGCTACAAGAATGTGTGCATGATAGCGAAACAATGTTTAACAATATGAAGGTGATTCAAAGGTGTACATTGTTACGTGAACTGGCTGGGGGGGGGGGGCCTGATGATCACTCCCGTAGATCAGACTTTTGACAAAGTTATTGTAGTGACTTGCCTTGGTCACGCGATGGTGCGACGGGCTGGTCCCTGACCGGTCGACCGTGTGTACGGGTCGAGTAAGCTCGGTCGAGTCCCGGTGCGGTCGCGTCAAATCGGAGCTCGATCAGCTTTCACTCAGCTCCACGAAAAAGACGAAAAAGTCCTCTGTCGCTATGATGCCGATGGTCGACTCGTGGCGAGGGGTTTTCTCTTGTCCGTGCTGTCCACAGCACGGTGTAGCGGTCCGCCTCAGCGTTGGCTCGGTGATGGCTTAGGCTTGGCCTCAGTCCGGCGATGACTCCGGGCTAGGCTACGCACGCAGCTGAGTTTCAGTTACGTTGCGTGCGGTGTGCAGTGGGCTTGGCGACGGTGGGTGTGCGGCATATAGTGTGTGGTGTGGTGCGCTGGATCTATGCACGCAGCGATGTACAGTTCACACTCAGGCAATCACAGCGGAAATGTTGTTGTTGCGAAGACAATTTCTGCTGCTTTCCGGTAGTTTTCAGTTACTCTTCTTGGTTGAGAGTGATGGGTGTTCTCTGGCCTTTTTCACCTCCGCTGCCAGCATGAAGTGAGATGAATCAATGAAGAACTCAGAGGAGATTATTCTCAGGTTCTGTGCCACTGCAGCTTTATTCATCAGACATAATGTAAGAGTGAGCGCGGGCGAACTGTTCACCTAATGTGCTTGCGCGCATACAAAGTAGTGCTCATGAAGTATCACAACAGGTACCTCAGTGTCTGATCAATACATAAGAGGTCATCCCTCCCCCGATTGTGTTCATGAGGTGTGCGTGAGAGCACGAGGGAGTGTTCCCTGTGTGCCTGGTGGTAGACTGCCCCGCAACGAGCTTGCTCCCCCGGCCTTGTCAGTTTGACCGCTCGCTGGCAACTGCCTCGGAATGACTGAGGGTCACAGTCAGCGCAAAACTGTCACAGTATCCAAAAACAGGGTAGTTTAATAACAACAATAATAATAAATAATACCGGAGTCTTATAGAGCGCACATATCTGCCAGTAATTAGGTACTCAAGGCGCTGGTAATTTTGTATTTTGCAGACAGGTAAATGAAGTTTATGAGAAATGCGAGACCCATTATATAACACCTTTATAAAGGTTTAAAATAAATAGTTTACAAGTGGATCTGAGTGTTTACAACCTACATGTCAGCTTTATTTAGAAGTGTGCAATGCTGACTTCATTTGGATATGAAGTGCATCATCGCTGCACTAGGTCAGTCATTATCGTTTCAAGCCTTTTCCACCGTGGCTTCCGCTAAACCCACCTATTCTCTTAACAAAATTTGTGGTAAAATTCATTTGTTTTTCTGAGGTCATTTAACAAAAACACATTTTGCTTTTGTGTTTGCGATTTTCCAGTATTTTTTCTTGCTACACCTTTTATTTGCACATCTTCATTTTGTCTATATACATGAACATAAATTCCCATACTGCCGGAAGATTTCCAGGGTGAGAGATAACCACTGCATATTCTGGATGAAGCAACTGTTGTATATGTACATGTATATCTAATGCCACATTGTTTGCACTTCATTCTTACTTTCGCCCATTGCCATGGGAAGTTCCAGGAAGGTCAATACTAATCGCCACCACTTTCCCATGAAGATTATCTTGATTATGGCAGATGGCTCCTGCTGCTTCAGGTTTGTAGAAAGACTCTCCGAGGCTTCCATCTTAACGGTTAATAAAACAAAAACAGTAACAAAAATTACATAGCAACTAAAACTGTACAAAAATATAAGATTTTTTTGCAATTCACTCTGCTGGAATTTCTTTTTCACTTTACAAAAGTTGACAAATTGTACCAAATGTGAAGGAATATTTTGGAGTTTTCACGTTTGTTAAAACAATTTAACATACATGTGGGAAATATTATTGACTTAATTTTATGAAATGCCTGGATTTGTTGCTGGTCCAAGAGGGGCCAGCCTACATTCCTCTTTGCACATGAATGACTGAGTGGCTGGCTGACTCACTGACTGAGTGTCAATTAAGAAGTAGATTTGCTTAAGTCTCACCTCAGCCTACTGTTATGTTCTACAGTTTCATGATTTAACCAATAAACAGACTGCAGACAAATTGCTTTTATCTCTGCAAATCGTGTTCGTTTTCAGTGTCACATCGCACACAAATTACAATGTCAGCTACTACACGAGTTAACCCTTGACCTTACTAGACTGGTTGCCTGTCACATGTAAACACCACATATACAGGTTTGCCAATGGCAATAAATTGGCAAAATCTGGCCCATTATGTATACATGTACATAGGTCACATGCATGAAAAGACTACCAGTGATTCGCCAGTACAAATCAACTATACATAAGTTTCATGTTATGTTGAGTTTCATCCTGTGAAATTCATTTGGTTTATAGTTTGTTATTTTTCTACAAAACAAATTGTATTCACTTTTGAATACCAAACAAAATGAATTCCAGCATCATGGATATACTAAATCTGACAACGTTTGGTATTTTTTTTACATACATCTTAAATTGTTAAAAGTTGTCAAATATATTATACCAACAATAAACTGCAATCACACAACAAAAGGACTGAAGAAAGAACAATTACCGGCAGCTTTTGATTAATGTTTGCTACACATCTTCCCCACATTTTACTTTAAGTGCTGACCAAAACAATTTGTTGTGGTTGTGGAAAAACAAGTGTGCGTATTCTTATTTCTCATGTATTTATTTTGAGGTCTTACATGTAAATAGCGATTTAGCGTGGCACATTTTCAACATTTTCCGCTGCTAATGCACATGGTTGTTAATAGGTCCATGCACACTAATACGGCATCAGCCAATATACAATTTTGTTTTCTCCTTTAAAAATACAGGTTTCTTTTATTTTTTATTTTTATATTTAAAGAAAATAACAGGGGAGGGGGGCAGTTTTGATAGTTGTCATCGAATAAATAGTTTATGACCTACTTATCCCATTATTGAAACGGCACTCACAATCATACTAATAAAGCATTTTTTTCAACCTTTCCTTGTCCTATTGTCCAAGAATTGTTCAGGTGCAGATGATTGGCCTGATAAGGCCATATGTGCACTGACTCACAGTCCAGACAATATCTTTAACTAACAGTTGACCTATGTGGTCCTCGTCATTTTGACAGACGAACAACAATAATAATATAGTGTACACGTTTATATATATTCCTGCCATTAGGTACTGTTGAAATTACCTATAAATGTGGGTGGTGAAAAAGCATATCAATAATTTACTCTTGAATTTCAAAGAGTGAAACAAGGGATAAGACATTTTAAACTGAAAATCATTCTTATTTTAGAATAAGTACTTTGAAAAAAAATAACTCAAGAGGAAACTACATGTACATGTGTAGAGTGAAAATGAAATCTATTCAATATCTAGTCCCTAGTATCAGTTGATGAAGTCAATTTCACCCTTTGCGACTAAGAGGATACATGGTGGGGAAAAATGTGATTGATCTACATGTATACCAAAAAATGGGGGGGGGGCCAACATGTGCCTAATTCCCCCAGGATTACTGCCCATGGGTACATTGTTGGCATCCGTCTGTCTCGGAAGACAATGGAGTATCTGTGCCTTGGTCAGTCCGTTGTACTTGCACAGTGCCTGCTGTGGCTGTAGAGCCCAATGCGGGAGCTACAGGTCCTTTGGCATTTGCTGCAGGTGTAGTTGGTGGTGGTGGCGACGGGAGCTGCCTGAAGCCTCTGCCGTCTGTGGGTCCTCCTTTCTTCCCACTGATTACAGGACCCCCGCCGTGACAGTAGATGCGATCTGATGTCGCTGATTCTAGGTCTGCTGGACTGACGCTGCATACCTTCAGATCACGTTTGCAGACGTCTTTGTAGTGGAGGGTGGGCCTTCCTCTTGGCCAAGTCCCTATGGCAAGCTCGCCATACAAAACGTCTTTTGGGATGCGTCCGTCATCCATGCGGCAGACATGGCCCAACCAGCACAAGGGTCTCTGGGTCAGGATGGCAAACATGCTGAGCACACCCGCCTGAGACAGGACAGCTTCATTTGTGACGCGATCCTGCCAGGTGATACCCAGGAGTCGTCTAAGGCAGCGCATGTGAAAAGCATTCAGCCTGCATTCTTGGCGGGAGGGCAGTGTCCAGGCTTCGCTACCGTAGAGAAGGGTACTCAGAACACAAGCTTGGTACACCTTCATCTTTGTGTTGGTTGTCAGCATGGTGTTGCTCCATACTCTTTTTGTCAGGCGAGCCATTGCAGTTGCTGCCTTTCCTATCCGCACATTGAGCTCGGCGTCTAGGGATAGGTTGCTTGAGATGGCAGAGCCGAGGTAAGTAAAATGGTCGACCACTTCCAGGGTGTGGTCGCCGATGGTGATTTGGGGATTGCTACTGACATCCTGGCCCATGATGTTAGTCTTTTTCAGGCTGATGGTGAGGCCGAACTCAGAGCATGCTTCCGCAAAGCGAGTGATGAGCCGCTGGAGTGCATCCTCGCTGTGGGCAGTAAGGGCGGCGGCGTCTGCATAGAGCATCTCCCTGATGAGCACTCTGCACACCTTCGTCTTTGCTTTAAGGCGGGCCAGCTTGAAGAGGTTCCTGTCACTCCTAGTGTGGAGGAAGATGCCATCTTCAGACTGTTGAAAGGCAAAGCACAACAGCAGGGAGAAGAACACGCCGAAGAGTGTCGGGGCCAGGACACACCCTTGCTTCACACCGCTCTTGATTGGGAAGGGGTCCGAGGATGATCAGTTATACTGAACGGTGCCAGTCATGTCGTCATGAAAGGATGTAATCATCTTCAGGAGCTTTGGGGGGCAACCAATCCTGTGTAGGAGGGTGAAGAGGCCGGTTCGGCTGACAAGGTCGAACGCCTTGGTGAGGTCGATGAAGGCAAGAAACAAGGGGCGTCTTTGTTCACGGCACTTCTCCTGTAACTGCCTGAAGGAGAACACCATGTCAATTGTCGACCTTGCAGCTCTGAACCCGCATTGCGACTCTGGGTATACACACGATCGGCAAGCAGTTGGAGTCTGTTGAGGACGACTCGGGCAAAGGCCTTTCCCACAATGCTGAGGAGGGAGATCCCGCGGTAGTTGTTGCAGTCACTGCGGTCGCCCTTGTTTTTGTAGAGCGTGACGATCTTGGCATCACGCATGTCCTGCAGTATTGTGCCTTCCTCCCAGCATTGGAGCAGGAGGTCGTACAAGTGGCCGAGGAGGGAACTCTCTCTGCCAGCCTTGAGGATCTCCGGTGGGATTCCATCACTTCCTGGAGCTTTTCAAGCTAGCGAGTCAATGGCCTTGCTGAGCTCTTCGATGGTGGGTGGTATATCGAGCTGGGCAAGGGAGAGGTGTTCTCAATGGCTGTGTAGGTGACTATGATCTCTTTGGAGTACAGCTCCTGGTAGTGTCCTACGCATCTCTCCATCTGCTTGCTGCAATCTGTGATGATGTCGCCTGAGGTGGATTTAAGGGGAGCGATCTTGATGACACTAGGACCAAACGCATTCTTCATGCCCTCGTACATGGCACAGATGTTACCACAGTCTGCGGAGGTTTGAATATCATGACACAGGTTCAGCCAGTAGTCATTGGCCCACTTGCGCGCAGTCCATTTGGTTATGTTGCGTGCTGCTCTAAAGGTAGCCAATGTTTTCCCGGAGGGCTGTCTTTTGTAATCAAATAGTGCGGCACGCTTGGCAGCGATGGCAGGCTCCATCTCCTCAATCCCCGCCACAAACCAGTCTTCGTTCTTCCTCACTCTCTTCCCAAAAATGTCCGAGGCGGCCTCATACACGGCATCGCGGATGTGGTTCCATCGCACTGTGGCGCTGTCTGTTGGGCAATCTTCAAGGGTGTCGTCAATGGCTTTGACGAAACGTTCGCACAGTTCGGGAATTGACGTTCTGGCGGTGTTGATTCGTGGGCGGCCCTTTTGCTTGGAGCGATGGATTCTTTTGGTCGGAGACGCACCTTGCTGCTGACCAAGGAGTGGTCAGTATCGCAGATGGCACTGTGGTAAGTGCGGGTGACAAGCACGTGGTTGAGGAGGGGTCTCCTGGTGATGACGAAGTCTAACTGGTGCCAGTGTTTGGACCTAGGGTGCCTCCAGGACACTCTGTGGTGTAATTTGGTGGGGAAGAATGTGTTGGTGATGCAGAAATCGTGGTAGGAGCAAAGCTCAAGTAGCCGCTGTCCGTTCTCATTGAGCTTGCCAATGCCAAAGTGTCCGATGCAACGCGGCCAGGAGCTGTGGTCTGAGCCAACTCGGGCATTAAAGTCTCCGAGCAGGAACAGGTCTTCTTTCGGAGGGATCTCTCTGATTTTGGCCTTGAGCTCTTCGTAGAACGCATCTTTAGCCTCAGCTGCAGAGCAGAGTGTGGGGGCGTAGATGCTAAAGATGTTTGTGGGACCAGAAGAGGTCATGAGGCGGAGAGAGAGGATACGCGCAGTCCCCTGAGATGGAGGCTCAACTGACGACAGGAGGGAGTTGCGTACTGCGAGGCCAACCCCAAAGAGTCGGCGCTCATCTGGCTCCAGTCCTTGCCAGAAGAACATGTAGTCCTTCTCCTTGAGACTACCACTGAAGGGGAGGCGTCTCTCCTGAAGGGCGGCGATGTTGATGTTGAACTTCGACAGCTCGCGGTCGATGATGGCGGTTTTCCTGGCGTCGTCAACTTGCTGGAGGTCGTCAGAGAGGCCAGGACACATTGTTCTGACATTCCAGGTGGCCAGCCGTATGGCTGGTGGTTTCATACTTCGTTGTTTGCCTGGTGCTGAGTTTACCATCTGCTCTTCGGTGTTTAACCTAAGCTCCAAGCACCCATTGAAGCAGGCAGACTGTGGCAGGTCAACACCTAATTGGCTGGGGGCTGCCCAGCTTGAGGCGGGCGGTAGTTGACCAGTGAGACGCGATGGTCCCTCCCACAGTCGGAGACAACCTGTAGCGCCCGAGCTTACACCAATGCGCTCTGGGCTTATCACTCGTAACTGTTGTCTCCCGTGTTGGTTCTGTCGCTTGGACAGCGACACTGAAGTGACCTCTCCAGGGCGCAGGCCTGGGCAAAAGATATGGAGATCCTGGGGTGCCCAGTCATCAAGATCCCCCTCTCGGCCTTGCTGGAAGGATCCGACGGAAAGGACGAGCCGATACGGTCGGTGTCAGCGTGGCTGCAGGAGTTGCCGGAAGGTGTCATATCGTTCACCAACCGCCTTAGGGGCTCCACTTCGGATTTTCTATCTGGGTAATCCCATAGCCTTGTTCTCTCCCGAGATAACCACAAGGTAGTGGTGCTAATTTACCCATAGCTGGGGCAGTGGTTGACATGGCGCCAGGGCGTATCCACACGCCGGTGGGCCTGCGCACCATGTCTCTGGGGCCCACTACTGCTCCGAGATCCACTGCAGATTCAGCCTGGGGTCGCAAGATGCCCAGTTACCGTGTGTTACCATGAGGAGGCACTGCAGCAGTCTTAGTGGTGGAGAGGCTATGTACTGGCAGGGGAGACTTACGCACTCGGCTCCCTTTTCACCCCAAGACAGAACTAGCCAGCGGCAGCAGCTGAAGGTAGAGAGCGGGGTGTGCAATACTAACTACAACTACACTACTGCACTAGACGCATCACACAGACTCTGTGGTGAACATAAAGGCCAAGATAAAGGCCAGTTGTTAAAAGTGAGAGACCACACATACTTACTTGACTTTGTATCTTCTTGAGGCAGTCAGGTTCCTCATGCAGTGAGGCAAATTTTATACAAAACAGTTTCAGTGACCATGGTGACACAAAAATGTGTGTTCACAATTTTGACAGAGAAACCTCCACACTGGAAAGTGTGTGCCTAAAGTGCGGTTGTCAGGAATAGTATGGAACTACTAAAAAAAACACTTAAAAAGTGCACTTTAAAAGCTTTTAACAAACTGATACTCGCACAACAAAGGTTATAAAGCAAATTTCATGTCACCTTTGTGGCATCATTGCCGGGGAAAAAAATGATTTGACATGTACTTCATGTGCTCTCAATCAACATCGATGTACAAGAAGTACATAAACCCATCTTATGAACCCTTTAAACTACTTCTGCCATGTGCAGCTACCACTTTCAAACTTTCTGCCATGTTGCCAATCACCAAGGCTTCTAAATAATCCTTCACAGTCAACCCAATGCCAACATCACCTGCGGTGAGTTGTCATGATAATATTCATCCAGTTTTCAATTATCATTGGATTCTAAGACAAGATTCTAAGACATTGGATTCTGGAGAGAGGCCCTCATTATTCTACTGCTGAAGAAAGATTGAAGCTTCAAGAAGTATCGCCCAATTAGCAATATTCAGTTTGTGTCAAGGCTGGTTGACATGGCTGTATTCAAGCAGGCGCACAATCACATGACTACCCATTCACTTCATCCCATGTTTTAGTCATCAAAGGGGAAATGCCATAACAATGAAACAGTTCAAAATCATTTCAAAAATGTTCACTGAACATATTTCACGGTGTCAATGTCATTCCTAATTAGCATGTTCCCGTCTTTGAACGGTTCCAGTTTATTATGATATGGCAGGAACCAGTCAAGGAGCACATTTTTAAAAGCTGCAAAACTCTTGCAGTCAATGTGGAGTCACTGCCAGGAACAAATAGTTTGACATGTACTCCATGTGCTCTCAATCACCATCGATGTGAAAGAATTACATGACAGTCAAAATGTTGTTGAGATGCTTTATATGGACGTGTTTTTCAAGTACATGTATGAAACTTGTCTCTCAAATTCTGCACTTGGAGCACTTGCAAAATATGATTTATCATTCGCAATGTTCTAAGCAGAGGTAATATGACATGGCTGGGATTATTCTGGCATGGAACATTCTACAAAGGTCTGTAAAGCAGGTTTCTTACGTACGAAGACGATTAATAGGTATAATCCCGCAGCAAATTGTGTTGACATTCTAAATTGCTGCCGAACACGAAACAATTCAATGTTCGGATAAAATTTGCCCAACCGAAACCTAACCTGAACCCGAAAATGAGCACGAGAAATTTCAATTTTCATCTCAATCAACAGCAAATCCAAGTACCTGGACCTTAATCCTCAATCTACTAGGTATCTCTAATGGCGTATCTATAGGCCTAATCTGATTTTTTTGGGGGGGGGGGTCATTACCATGAAATTGTAAATGGCAAATCACAGTAGAGCAGGTATGACAGACTTAAGTTTTAATCTACAAGATTATCCCAATTGACTTTTTCCATGCAGAACCTCATTATCTTTAGCTTAATCCATTGTAAAACTTGTGATCGCTGATGCAAACTGTAGTGTTTACGTGACAAGCAACAAGTCTTGTAAGGTCAAAGGTGAAAACGAACACGCCAAGTGAAAACGAACACGATTTGCAGAGATAAAAGCTATACCGGTATGTCTGCAGTCTGTTTTTTGGTTTAATCCAGAAACTGAAGAACATAACACAAACACACATGCTGACACTTAACACCAAAATCGAAACCCAAACAAACAACCAACCAACCCAAACTTAAAATAACTGAAATAAAAACAAACTAGAGTTTCGCGTTTGTTGAGTTACAAACGCAGAGTGGTCGGGCGGACAGCCTTCTCATTATACACTGCCCAGTTAAGTTAGGAATATATGTAGAAAAAAGGATCACGAAATTAAATCCCTTCAAGTACAATCAATGTTTCAAAAAGGTATCTTTAATGGTGTGATAAACTTCAGTTAACATTCTATGTGCACAAAAAGTTATTTCTGGTTTGATGACGTCATCAGTCAAAAATGGTTAGTGAATACTGTTAAAGTTCGGAGAGGATAATTTGTCATTTTAAAAATAAATAACGTATGAAAATATGGGAAATATAATTGTTTGTATTAATATCACCTAACTTCCGGTTTGACGACGTATTTATAACACCTAACTTCCGGTTTGATGACGTCACAGCATTAGAGATCCAAAGGTGAACATTGTAATGGATATCATTATTTGGACTTCGAAGATATGACAGGGATCAAATGATAGAATTAAATTAAAACTTTGATCTTTTTCGAATTCTCCTTAAAGTAACTTCCGGTCTGATGACGTCATGAATTTGAAACCTTGCCACCTTATCTGTGGTTAATCAGAGAATGTCAAGGGGCGATTTGGTAAAATTTGGACAAATGGTTTTACAATTACAGAATAGAAACTCTATTTTATGTGCAGATAGGGGGCGCCCTTTCGGATGATGACGTCATCACACTGTTTTTTGCGTCTTGCATTCCTCACTAAACACTTTCATAATATATATGTCTGTAGTGAAATGCTTCCGCTTTTGAGTTATATTCAGTTTTTATTGCACTTCCGGTAACACCGGAAGTAAAGGTCAAGCGGTTTTGCGTCCGGGAACACGAAATGTTTCTCACGGCATAGTCTACAACCTCACGAAAAAACGAACACGATACTCTATTTAGTTCAAAAGATATAAAGCAAACTATTTTGTCAAAGTTTGCCCTTAAATCGCTTGTAATTTGATACCGGATGACGTCATGATGACGTAACAAAATGTACAACATCTTCGTAACATGGTACAAGTTCACACAAGGTTCTGTGATCATACCGTGAACTCTTCGGAAGAAATGCTGCTTTGTTTTGATATCAGGCTAACGTCTTCATTTTGAATTCACCTAACTTTGACCTTCCGTTAGACCCGGAAGTAAAGGTCAAGCGAGTTCACGTACACTACAAAAACTGTTTAACGATTAATGGTCTATCTGATTACAGAATACAATCATCATTGATTGTTTAGTTAAAGAGTTATAGGTTAAAGTAATTGGTCACTTTTTCAGATAAAATCACTTGTAATTTGACACCCGATAACGTAATCATGACGTCAGAGTAATATGCACCACTTCGGATGAGGGTCGATATATATTGATAGTTACAAGTTCATACCATATACCGTTTAAGAGAAAACCCGCGGAGAAGTATTGTCCGGGAAAAAAAAAAAAAAAAAGAAAGAAAGAAAGAAAGATTAATCGTAACAGATCCAAAGAGTGGTCGGGTTGTGCCCGACCACTCAACAAACCTTCAACATCTTCCCATTCTTCAGATTCAGCATCACTCCCGGATGAATTTGCATCAAAAGTAGACGAACAACCAGGATTTTCAATACAAACGTTCCGTCTTTTCAATGGAGGATGTTCTAAAGTACCGGTATCACTATTAAAATGGCAAGAGTTGTCAGAGTCTTCTTCTATAGTAGGAACTTCAACTTGTATCTCCTTTCTTTTCCTCCGATTGTTTTCCTTCTCCATTTTCCTTTTCTTTTGCTGACACTCTCGGACCTGCAAAACATTTCAAAAAAGAAAATGCAATCATTATATGGGGCATAATTTCACATATACGTTTTCTGTATTTGCTTGTTTGTTTGTTTTCTGTGGAGAACTCAAAGCCAATTTGTCGGGATCATTTCACTAAGCCTAACTGACAATACAAAACCTACATGTATCATCACCGTTTTCACGAAGAGCCACATATGTCAAAAATTACAATTTTTTCGATTTTCATTTTTTTCAATATTTCACATTAAAACAATGTACTTATTGTAAGCAAAACATCATTAATTTCTAAGTTACATAAATGTTGCAAGGGGAAGAAATCTCGATAAATGCATTTTGCGTTTTCACGAAGAGCCACATATCTTTGTTACATTTTCAGCTGCGCACGCATACTCACGCCTGCCTATGGAAATACACGTTGAACAGAAAGGGCCAATATGTCGGAAACCTGAATTTGCATTTTCACGAAGAGCCACATATCTTTACTAATTAATTTTCACTAATTAACTGCAGTATTAAGTCTTATTACCAGGTTTATGTAAAACTTCATCTCTCATAGAATCGTGTGATGGTTTTCTTGCTGCACATAGTTGTTGCAAATAGTATTTCTTGAAGTTTTAAAATATGAGAAACTTCTTTTCCAATTATCTCGAAAACACTTTTCTTCAAAATCAACATAGTTTGTGGCTGTTCGTGAAAACGGTGACGGTATGTGTCTGGCAGGAACTAAAAACCTGCGGGTGCTTCAAATGCGAAGGAAATAGATATTGTGGTGGTTTTACTCTATCTGCGCCCCGACACCCACACGGTTGAGTGCAGCGCGTGTGAGCAGAGTGCAGAGGCTGTCTGTTTGGAGAAAATATATCCCCGTCTGCAGGCAAGATAACTCAATGAGTCAGTATACAATGCAATGACAAGAAAGTGACACAAACTACTAGTTTCAACACTTTTATTGATGAAGTCCCCAATACACCGAACAGGAAATGGAACCCGCTACTGCCCAAATTGGAGTCTAAAAAGAAAGCCATGCAGTGCACCCAAGCAACTCGATACAATCCAATCCAATAATTAATCCAAAATGACGTACACGCATGCTCACAGACCCAACCAATACACATGCCCACTCGTCACACAGAAGTGGCTGTGCAGTCCAGACCTATACACATAGTACAGCGTATGCGCGCCTCATATATGCTCAACAGCGAGTAGATTGTGTGTGTGCTCCACGCCCTGCACCAGATTTCATGAAACTCATCGTAACTTACGATGCATCATAGCGCGCAGCTGCAACGCATCCTGCGATCAATTTCACAAAACACGTCGTAAGTGCGACGCGTCGTAGGTGTATTTATAGCATAACTCCCTGACTGTTTATGTATTTAGTCAGCTTACAGTAAATAGTCGTCCGATATTCAACAAAGAGTCGTCGGATCTCCGCTCAAAATTTGTTAAAACGTAAAACAAAATGGCGGCCGAGTGATGCCATTTCAAAGGAAACAAGCTCTCAGTTGATTGTATAGCTACATTGAAATTTCAACTGTAATATTCCAGGCTAATTCATAATTAATCAATGGAGTATTTACAACTTTACACACATTGCCTCGGTATTATAATCTCGTTTATGTAATGTTAATGGCATAAAGTGGCTAAGAAAAGGACTCTTCTTATTTTGTTTTAAGCCGTTGTCAAGGAACTTACAACGCATTCAACTCATCGCATGTTTCGTGAAAATGATTGTACAATGCGTTGCGAGGTGTTATACAGCATAACTAGAAGTGGCGACACGTCGCATCATTTAGTGAAATTGGTTGCTGGCTAGCAACAGACTGACTGTGACTCTTCGCGAAAATACGCCCTCAATGATTGCACACTATACAAGTGATCACGTGATGCGCTTATCAACGCTCACAGCAAAGTCATTTGAAAGCTTAAACACAGTAAACTGACAAATTACCTTATTACAAATTATAATACAAAGGTGCCTCTTGTTAATTTTTAATACTGGAGGTTTCTCAAAGTTTATAGTTTTCTTATAAGAGCACTTTAAGGGAATACTTTATGAAATATTCAGAACAATTTAAGGAAAATATCAGAACAATTTCAGTAACAATTTAAGACCATTTTTAGAACAATTTCAGAACATTTTAATAGCACTTTAATGACACATTTTAACTATGTGAAGTCTGAAACAGGAGCATTGATCAAACAGAACCAGATGGGACCTAAAAGGCGACTGATCTTGGGTTGGAGTTGGGGACGACGTCAACATGGTATGGAGCCATGGTTTTAACGAGAAAATTTAATGCAGATAGTTGCAAAAATGTGACGTTGGTGATCGGAAGGAGAGTGGGGGAGTGAGTCTGAGTGAGCGAACGGCAACTTCACCATGCGACCTAAACGCCTGTTCAAATTCTGCATTGGGCACATGCGCAGTAAGGTGAAACTCATTCGTGTGATTACTGGTACTCCCTGTGATAGTTTGTAATGGGAATTTGTGGAATTTTGGGGGTCAGTGGGAAACCAGATTTAGTACGCATATTAATTAGGCAGATTTTCCCAATATTCGCTGTATTCAGTATCTTTTATTTGCATAATTGAAGGCACACAGATTATTACAACTAGAAAGAAGAAGAACAATATTAGTGCACAGTTTGAGAGCCATAGCAGTCATAGTAAGTGAGATATTGCACTTATGCATATTAATTAGGTGGGTTTTCCCGTATCCACTGCACTTTAATAAGGAAAGCTGAAAAAAATTGGAGATATGGTGTTTGGCATAAAGAACTATTGTACAGAATTTCAAGGCTGGAACACTTATTTTAACTAAGTTATGGCATTTATGCATACAGTCGTTTTCCTAGTTCCGGATAGCAAACATCATTCAGGCTGCTTTCGGCTCAACTTCTCCAGGAATTCAAGTGACATTGGTTTCAAAGTTTACCTTGAGTGATGGAGATACTACAATATAATTTTCAAAATTTAAGCTCTTTTTATTGTGACTTTACAACGACCGATGTCGCTTTTCCTAGTTCCAGATCGGTTCAATCAGTTCCGGATCGATCAAAAAAAATCATGCGAGAAAATCCATTTTTCAGCCAGAACCACCCCAAATCAAACACATTTTCTGATAACGTATTATTTAATTTTCCAAAAATAGTTCGTTCAAGAGAATTCCAACAAATTTTCAAAAGAGAATTAAGTAAATAATTTTGAAACTTTTGTCTGCAGCGCAATGGCACAAACTCACGCACGGACCGAGAACCTTGCACACGGCACAGAATTACGTCACACAAAATCGATTAACGCGCGTGTAGTTGGGTTGTGCACGCGCGATCAGGAACTAGGCAAAAGCATACGGTCATTCGTTGCCGAATTTTCAAATATTAGAGACGCTACAACTTATTTTGACTGAACAAACATTCGATGGAAGATTACATGATTGTAGTGAATGAAAAAAATATTTGAAACCACACGATACGAGAGATATACCAAGGAGAAAATTTATCGCTGATTCGCAGTTCCCATGATTTTTTTAAACCGTCCAATCATGTCGGAGTGCAAGATGGAATGCGAATTCTGGCCAAAATTCCTTTTCTAAAAATTTTATTGAAAAGATCTTTCGGTATCAAGAAGCTTAGGCCTACATTTTCCTTTTCAAAATTATGCACTCTGTCAGAATTTTTTTTATTGGAGACTAATCAAAAAGAGGTAGGTTTTTATTTGAAGCGATCCAAAACTAGGAAAAATCCGGAACTAGGAAAACGACTGTATTTATTAGTTGGACTTTGTTTTTTTTTCCAATGTTCACACTCGGTCCATTTGCCAAAATTGGGGAAAATGGCAATTTTGAGTGATCACCATTCCAATATGAACTTGAGAAAATGCCCTCTTTTTTCTGGACTTGAAGAAACTCACTTGTATATCGTCAGACCTCCTGAAGCTACGCGCTCATTCTGCGCACTCGCCTATAAGTTATATTTGGCAAGGCGTGCATCCTAACAAATGACATACTTTCACTGGGATTGTTTCCTTTGATGCACAAACTTTAACCAGCAGCAGAAAAAAATTTGGAAATTGAAGGCTTTACCTGGAATTCAGGCACAAAAATGAAAAACATCGGCATTTTACAGCTAATTACTATGTACAAATGCAGGCAGATGCTTCCGGACCTGTAGAAGTCGAAATTGACCGAAAGGTGACCTTTCTTGGTCTCCCAGTATTATAGTTAAGATGTCATAGATAAGAATTTGCAGTTTCTACAAGGGTGTTAAACTTACGGTGCAACTAAAAAACGAATATTTTCAGTCCAGTCTCGCAGAGGGCGCTGTTTGCGAAACTGGAAAACGTTTGCAGAACTGGGCAAAGCACTGACCTCTACAAAATGTCCTGGCAAATTTCTCTTCAAACGATCGCAGAAAACTATTCATGTCATGAAGTAGGTGAGTAATTTGCGCATATATTATAGATAGGTAGCTTCCTGTGAAAGTGCGTTTTTTTCGCCACAAGACGCTTCAGACGATTTGCGATTGCGGAACCGGTCAAACGACTGTACTGTACGGCCAGACGCAGTCGGGCTAAGCTGAATCCAAATAGCCTATAAACTGTTCAGTCAAATGTGACATGCCTTAGGCCTAGATTTAGCCCGACTGCGTCTGGCCGTACAGTACTATCGCAAGCTCTGTAGTACGGCCAGACGCCCGATGCTTCCACAGAGACTGAATTTTGTTGGCCGCCGATGTAGCGATTTTGCTACATCTTTCGTTTTTTGGACGTGCGTGCGGCGGGGCTGTACTTCCAAAAACACGAGGTCATACGTCACAGACTGTTTATGAATATTCATGAGTTTGCGCGGGCGCGCCTGCATATTGCATACATTACAGCGCGGCCGCCATTTTGAAATCGCATGGGGGATCGCATGGGGGACGATATTTGTGGAATCTGATGACTGAAATTCGTCTTGTGGCCAGATGGATGAAAATATTGCGACCAAACAACGTTTTTTCAAAAAGATATGAGTTGCTCTACGACTACGAACCTTAACTTTGGAAGTTTGTGTCCTGGATGAAAAGATAATCGCGACCGAAAGATGTAGCAAAATCGCTACATCGGCGGCCAACAAAATTCAGTCTCTGTGGAAGCATCGGGCGTCTGGCCGTACTACAGAGCTTGCGATAGTACTGTACGGCCAGACGCAGTCGGGCTAGCCTTGACCAAGGCTATCAGCTTGTTCCCATATGAGCTTGTTACCGCACACCGCGCGCGCAGCAACACAATGTTGTACTATATACCGTTAGCCCCAACGACCCTTGCGTGTGCTTTGTGTGCATGTACGTACGCCCCACACTCACTTCCGCAAACAGCCGTACAGTAAATCGAGGCAGAAGATAGCCTTGACGCAACCGTGTATGCTGAATATGATAATTAGTACGCGCTATGGTAAATAGTCTTCTCTCATTGGATAACGGATGACAAAAAAATGAATATTTATTAAATTGCATATGCGACCAAAGGTTTATAAACCATACGGCCTGTGGTAACAATAATTATTGTAAAACACCCCCTTAAAATCTTAAATAATAGTAGAATAATATTTATAAAGTTACACATAGTTTGGGTCGAAAATGAAATGAAAAGGATGAAAAATTAGACCTTCAAAAC
Source organism: Patiria miniata (assembly GCF_015706575.1). Classification (NCBI taxonomy): domain Eukaryota; kingdom Metazoa; phylum Echinodermata; class Asteroidea; order Valvatida; family Asterinidae; genus Patiria; species Patiria miniata. The sequence goes on from NW_024037049.1 coordinate 898,578, forward strand.
TGCACGCCGGCAAAACGATGTCACCATGCACAGAGGCCACGTTGGGGCCGTCCACTGTAGGCACCGGCCCGGCTGGCGCCATGCAGTGAGACACGCTGCGCTTTCACGTTCAGCGGCCAAAAAAGCGCTCACACTGTTTGAGTATATCTACCGCTGACTTTTTTTGGGGTGGGGGGGTATTTCTTCTAAGCTGTCAAGGGGATATGGGAAAAAATATCTCTCCTTCAGCAAACTTATTCTGTAAGACTGATTTTAACTTGTATGAACAACTTATAAGTTATATGTCGTATGTACGACTAATATATCGACAGGGTACGACATATTTCGACAGGGTACGACTAATATCATCGACAGGGTACGACATATATGTCGACAGGGTATGACATATGAAACAAATGACATAATGTCGACAGGTGCCGGTACGACATATATGTCGTGCATAAGTCGAGTCGACAGGGTACGATATATGTCGCATACGACAAAGTCGTATATATAAGTACGACTTAATATCTCGTGTGTACAAAATATGAATTGTAACTCGTATGTTCGACTTGTTTGTCGATTATGTCGTACATACAACATATCTTGTGAGAACAACTTGTATCTCGTGCGATTTACATCTACGACTTACATGTCGTATGTATGTCGTAGGTACGATATACGATGCATACGTACGCGTTAAAATACATGTGTCATACGTATGAGATGTATGTTGCACAAGGTACGAATTTAGGGAGAGTTTTTTTTCACCATGTACCTGACAGTTTCGTATATCCCAAAGTCAATAGCTCGTTTCTTGCAGTTAATTCATACGGGTGCTTATAGATGCGAGTTAACCTGCATTCGATAAAATGGGTACGATTTGACCTGGGTCCGAGTTGACCTGTTCCCTACATTCGCTGTCAGAATAGCACGGGCAGGTAGCGGCGTGATAATGTACGATGTTGCACCGACAAAACGTCGGCGGACTGTCTTGAACTGTCCAATTCGCAATACAATGGAAATAATATCATTTTGAACAATTGTTCACTCATATAGCGGCATATTTCATTTGTTTGTAAAAAACTGGAGAAATGGTTTAAAATGGGATTGAAATACCTGGACATACCGGTTTGAGTGAACATACATGTACGTGGTGTATAGAGTAATTTGAGGGTCATGAATATGTATGTCGCGGGTCAAAGTTTACGGGCTTTGATTGGATATCATGTAATATATGCGCATCAGAAATTTTCGGCCGATTTCGGTCGAAACTATAGAGAAACACATAAGAATTCGCCACGGTTGCGTCAAGGCTATCTGCCGCCTCGACTTACTGTACGGCTGTTTGCGGAAGTGTGTGTGGGGCGTACGTACATGCACACAAAGCACACAAAGCACACGCAAGGGTCGTTGAGGCTAACGGTATAATACAACTATAGTGATTGTGTCGCGGCGCGCGCGGTGTGCAGTAGCGGGAACAAGCTCGTATGGGAACAAGCTGATAGCCTTGGTCAAGGCTACAGTCGGGCTAGCCTAGATTTAGAAAGTAACTTTTTGGCAGTGAAAATTGATTGGTAAATTTTAAAGTCAAGTGACGTACGTATATGGTAGACTTCCCTCAGTTAGTAGGTATTCTGTCGTTGCTTTTGTGAATTCTTGCTCTACGTGGGCCGACTGTCAAATTTGATCGAACTCATCCAAGACGGCACGCACCCTGCTTGTACATGTAGAAGTACTAGTATTTGTAGTATCTGAGGCAACAAGCTTAGAAGGGCTAGGCTTAATGCCCGGCCTCGTGGTACAGTGCGCCCTCCATAGTCCCGAAAACCTGATCCCAGCGCCCTCCCACAGCGGCGCAGCTAGCGCGGGTCGCGTTGACTGAATACATGGCACTGTCAAGCGCGCGCAAGTTTAAACTTGCGCGTGCATTAATTTCCTTGCTACAAATTGCGCACGGAAGTTTGAACTTGCGCACTACATAGATTTTCTACGGAAGCTTGAATTGCCTTCCGCGATACCGCGTACCGTGATAATTTATCACCGAAATCCGGAATTCAAAGATAATCCCTTCCTCGATACCGCGTTACCGTGATAATTTACCACAGAAATCCGGGATTCAAAGATAATCCCTTCCTCGATACCGCGCCGGGTTACCGTGATGATTTATCGCCGAAATCCGGAATTCAAAGATAATCCCTTCCTCGATACCGCGTTACTGTGAAAATTTAGAAATCCGGAATTCGCAGATTTTGTTGTCCAAGGTCACATTTTTGGATAGGGCTGCTTAAAATCTAGTCAATTTTGGATAATACACGTCAGGTTGGCGTAGCGGTACTTTCCTCGCCTTCCACCGCTGTGACCCGGGTTCGAATCCCGCCTGGGCCAATATGTGGATTGGGTTTTCAGTCCCTACCTGATTCCGTGGGTTTTCCCCAGAATATTCTCCTGGGCTTTTCCTCCCACCTCTAAAATTGTAATTTCTTCTCATTGTCTTCTCTCCACAGGTTTCTTCAGGCTTGCGAGCTACAGTACCTAGGGCGCTTTTGAGGAATCCTTGGTTTCATTACCAAAAATGATTAATAATAATAATAATAATAATAATATTGAAGACTTTTTGAAACTCAAAATATGAAACGGCCTAAATTTGATGTGATGAACTTTATAATAGGATCGAGTATTCATATACTTTGGAATCATTGTGCCAGTGCTCATCTCATTTTCGAGGAAAAAAGGAATTTACTACCCTGGCGATGGTAATTAGCACCTACGGAAGCTTAAAGTGACCATCCGCGTTTCCAAGTTTCCGAGATAGTTTATCTCGGAAAGACGGAATACTGAGATAAAAACATGTCTTTTCGTGATATCGCATCTCGGAAAAACGTCTTTCCAAGATAAGATATGAGAGAAAGAACGTCTTTCCGAGATGAAAGACGTCTTTCCGCTATACAATATCAGGGGAAAACGTCTTTCCGAGATAAGTTATGAGAGAAAGACGTCTTTCCGAGATAAAAGACGTCTTCCCGAGATACAATATCAGGGAAAGACGCCTTTCCGGGATACAATATCAGGGGAAAACGTCTTTCCGAGATAAGGTATGAGAGACAGACGTCTTTCCGAGATGAAAGACGTCTTCCCGAGATACAATATCAAGGAAAGACGTCTTTCCGAGATGATATGAGATAAAGACGTCTTTCCGAGATGTTATATCAGGGAAAGACGTCTTTCCAAGATACGATATCAAGGAAAGGCGTCTTTCCGAGATGATATGAGAGAAAGACGTCTTTCCGAGATGTTATATCAGGGAAAGGCGTCTTTCCGAGATACAATATCAAGGAAAGACGTCTTTCCGAGATGATATAAGAGAAAGACGTCTTTCCGAGATGTTATATCAGGGAAAGATGTCTTTCCGAAATGCAATATCAGTGAAAGCCGTCTTTCCGAGATACCATATCAGGGAAAGACGTCTTTCCGAGATAATGAGAGAAAGACGTCTTTACGTCTATAGAGTGAAGATGCACTTGTAACGCAGTATCAAGGAATAGATATCTTTGAATTCCGGATTTCTATGATAAATTATCACAGTAACGCGGTATCGAGGAAGGGGTTATCTTTGAATTCCAGATTTCTGTGATAAATTATCACGGTAACGCAGTATCGAGGAAGACATTTTATCGTTGAATTCCGGATTTCTGTGATTAATTAACACGGTAACGCGGTATCGAGGAATATATCTTTGAATTCCAGATTTCTATGATAAATTATCACGGTAACGCGGTATCGAGGAAGGAATTATCTTTGAATTCTGGATTTCTGTGATAAATTATCACGGTAACGCGGTATCGCGGAAGGCAAAAGTCAAGCTTCCGTAATTTTACCCATGCATGCAAAGCCGCTAAAAAAAAAATCCGGGTAAACTCATATGAAACATCATTTTTAAAGCAGATTTTCTCCAATTAATTGCACTTCTGTGCTTCGTGAGATAATGCCTAAATGCCTTTTTTGAAACATTTTATTAACAGTATTATGCTAATGAAGTTGACTGTTGTGAGGTTCAGAGAAATAAGGGGTGGTAACGCGAACAATATTTATGCACTTTGCATCATATTGTTTACGGCTCATTAGGATTTTTGTTTAATAAACAACATATTTATTTATTAAGTCGAATTAATAAATTAAATTAATTTATAAAATTAATTAATTAAATCATTAATAAATTTATTTACTTTTTCAAATAATTTCCATTTTATATCATAGCGTATTTAAGTGAAAGCATGAAAATATTAATATGTATTATTGAGCCTGCAAATAAAATAATTGTTAAAGTAATAAATTCAATTAATTAATTAAGTAATGCGTTCAGTAATTTTTTTCAATGATTATGCATTTTTGAAGTGTACACAGTGCTCGAAATGTTATGCAAGTATTTTTGAAAACAATATGAATTATTGAACCGCCCAATTAATTAATTGCTAAATTAATTAAAATAGTATTTTTTAAGAACAAGTACTTTTTTAATTGTACAGTACATGTAATGTAATTTAAAGCATTTTAAAAAATAATGGAAATGATTACTATAACGTCAAAACTTGAACAATTGAAGGGATCATAATCATTCTTTTTACGTTAACAATGACTATACACCTAGGAAATTTTGATTTATTTACATTTAAAGGGAATATACATCATTTGCTTTTGCTGTAATTTTCAGAAATGGATGGAATTGGGGTGTTGGAAATATATAGCAAAAATAGTTACACTGACTTTTTTGAGGTTTTGGGTTCAAAAATGCTATAAAAACCAAGAAAAACAATCATTTTCCTGTAGTCTGGTTCCCTGACTCCATTTAAGAAGAAACAGAGCAGTTTACATACATTGGGGAATTGTAAGGTCAGGGAACCAGTCTAGCTGGCTTGTACCCGTTCATAGGTGTGTAATCGATTGCAAACAAGTGCGTTGGTCAATTGGGGCCAGTATTTGAAAAAAGCCAGTTTTTTCCAACGCTGATCGGCCGATCAGCGTTGGAAATTGATACAAAAATACCACTTTTCTTGAAAATGACAGTATACCAGGTGCCATGATTTTACAGGATGCTTTACACTGTCATTCACCACAGTCCAGCAAGGTATTACAAAATGATTTGGTAGTTTTATTTTTTGATGTTTGCAAATGTTGTACTTTCCCTTTAAGAATATAAATAAAAGGCAAAAAAAACTTGAAGTTGGTCTCCATTATTGAACAGCCTCAGTACACTTTCCAAGCAATCGCCGCTAGTAGTGTGCTTTTATTGATTGCTTGCCCGGTCCCCTCCCCTCCCCCGCCCCCTAAAAAAAACTTCTCTGACAAGCGCTGCTAAATCTCAATGTTCCTTTTCATTGACGCCAATTGAATTCCCCTTTTTATTTATTTCTTTGTTCATTAATTTATTCCATTATTTATCAATTTTTTTCTCCATGTACTCGTGTTTTAAACATTTTTTTTTCTTAAATGAAAATCCCGCCCGCAAGGTTCTCAAATTGCAATCACCTTTGCGCAAGTTGTAACGTGCGCACGAAAATTAAAATGGCGCGGTGCAATTTGCGTGCTTCGGGAGTCACTCGCGCAAGTTTAAACTTGCGTGCGCCAGTTTAAACTTGCGCGGGGGACTCAAATTGCGCTCGATAGCCCACCGTAGTACTAGCCCACTGTATTGGCTCTGCAAGGAATCGCAGCCGTACTGCTTTGAAATTGAATAGAAATGTCTGACGAACAGGAACAGGTAAGCTTCATTATCATGATTATCGTCAGTAGGCAGCCTATCCGGAGTAATTGCAGAATACCCGCCACTCGGAAATACACCCCTAAAATCACTGGCTACGAGGTTGGAATCACTGCAAAAGAAACAATTCAAGTCCATTGCCAGCTACGCGGATACTGAGTGGGGGTCCATTATTTGAGAACGAAGCAACACAAAATGAATGGGAGTTGCTGAAAAACTTCTAAGTCCAAACCAACCACCCTGTTGGCGGCTACGAGGCTACGGAGTGGGAGTCCCCTAGTCCGAAAATTTGGGACTCTCAATACTGTGTATGAGAGTCCCAAAACTTAAGGTATCCATATCGTGCAAAAGTTTGTGCTGCATAATAAAACCAGTGTGAATCAAATTTGCAAGCTTCTTACTCACTACAGTTTCTTCAATAATCCCCGAAACTTTTGCCTCGTAAAGTTGCTGTTGTGAGCATTGCATCACCAAAAATTCAGCTTTTAAATCTAATTTTACAGAGAGTTATCGAAATCCAAACGTGAGACATCATGTTGATGTGTACTGCAATGCATTGTGCAAAAAGACTCCTCAGCTATAACATTTTCATCGTGTAGATAAAACAGCGCCCTCTTGTTGATCTGAGTAAATGCAAAATGTTTCATTTTTTAACAGAGGGCGCTATGTTCATTTGGCCATCGATTAAAAAACAAGTAAGCTGCAAGGCTTTTCCTACACCTACCCAGAATACATTGGGAATCACACACCCATTTCCAGAGCATGGAGATTGACGTGGATGGTTTTTGAACTGCCAAAAACTTGCCTTAAAATTGGATTTAAGGTCTCAAATTTCGCATGTGACATGCTTGCAACTATATCATTTTGATGTATGTGTTGTGTGGGCATTAATTAGCCTGATGGTGAGTAAAAAAAGGTCAGTAGTAATTTTGCACGTTTTTATGCACTCACGGTCCCAGTCTGGGAGTCCCCTTGAATATGCTTGAGAACGAAGCAACACAAAACGAATGGGAGTTGCTGAAAAACTTCTAAGTCCAAACCAACCACCCTGTTGGCGGCTACGAGGCTACGGAGTGGGAGCCCATTGAATATGCTTGAGAACGAAGCAACACAAAATGAATGGGAGTTGCTGAAAAACTTCTAAGTCCAAACCAACCACCCTGTTGGCGTCTACGAGGCTACGGAGTGGGAGTCCCCTTGAATATGCTTGAGAACGAAGCAACACAAAATGAATGGGAGTTGCTGAAAAACTTCTAAGTCCAAACCAACCACCCTGTTGGCGGCTACGAGGCTACGGAGTGGGAGTCCCCTTGAATATGCTTGAGAACGAAGCAACACAAAATGAATGGGAGTTGCTGAAAAACTTGTAAGTCCAAACCAACCACCCTGTTGGCGGCTACGAGGCTACGGAGTGGGAGTCCCCTTGAATATGCTTGAGAACGAAGCAACACAAAAGGATTGGGAGTTGCTGAAAAAATTCTAAGTCCAAACCAACTACCCTGTTGGCGGCTACGCGGTCACGAAGTGGGAGTGCAATGGAGCATGACGCATAGTACATACAAGTAGCGCTGAGAATGTTTATTGAGGTCAATCAGCCGTGACCTCGTAGCCGGCTACGAGGTGGATAGATCGAGTGGCGGGGTATTCTGCAATTGTGCCGCCTATCCATAATTTCATGGATCTAAATTAGCTCGAGTAACTCTAGCCCCATACATGTAAATGTGGCTTATTTACTGGACTGCCTCCGTAAACATACATGTAGGCCACACATCCACATGTACAAAAACGTGTCGACTTTGCCAAATTTTGATTTTCACATTTAGGCTTACTTTGTAGGGTTTTTTGCTTTAGAAGCATTCTCACCCTCTATATAGGCTAATTAGAAAGTGCTGCCTTTTTTAGATGTCCATTTTTCGTGAAATTTTCAGATACATTTGCACACGTTTGCGTATCAAAATTTCAACATGAAATTTCACAAAAAATTAGACATCTGAAAAAGGCAGCACTTTCTGATTAGCTTATATAGAGGGTGAGAATGCTTCTAAAGCAAAAAAAACCTACAAAGTAAGCCTAAATGTGAAAATCAAAATTTGGCAAAGTCAACACGTTTTTGTACGTGTGGATGTGTGGCCTATCCTAGCTGGAGTTACCCAGCCCTGAGTTTTATCATTGGGTTGTCATCTAGGTGACAACCCAATGATAAAACTCAGGGCTGGGTAACTCCAGCTAGGCCTATCCTATGTTTACGGAGGCAGTCCAGTAAATAGGCCACATTTATGGGGCTAGAGTAACTCTAGCTTGAGTAATTCCCGACTCCAGCTGACATGTTCCATCATTTGGGTAATCCTTACTTTTAGGACCCCATTCCTATATAAGGTTAACAGACTCACCAAAAGAGCTGACTAAATGACACTCAAAAGTGACATTCTGATATTTCTTGTCATATATCTGAACAGTATGACGGTAATCCTTATCTTTAGGACACCTCTATTTTTTACCAGTTCTGTTCAAAACTGACTTTTGCAGATGACTGTCATGACTGTCCAGTACCAAAGTGACTTTTGCAGGCTAAAGCAGTCTTTTTTCTTCAGATAAATTCATGTTAGTTGTAATTTTGAAAGCACTTTCAAAGAACATGTGACTTTCCTACCCTTTTTTGCAGTTTGCCATCTTGGCTTTTGAGTCAGTTTCGGTTAGTCATCGTCGTCTTTCTCCCTTAATTTCCCTCTAAAATCAAAGCCCCGCAAGCCTTTTTCCACAACATTAAACCTGCTGACATTCAAGAAGGTGTCATACTGGTAATCCTTACTTTTAGGACCCTGTTCCTACATTAGGAAGGGAAAGACTCACCAAAACAGTTGACTAAGTGACACTCAAAATTGACATTCTGATATTTCTTGGCACATCTGAACAATTGGCAATGACATCTTCTTGAATATCAGCAGGATTAATTTTGTGGAAAGAGGGCAGGGCTTTGATTTATGAGGGAAATTCAGGGGTAAAAAACGATGATGACAACCAGAAAACAGACTCAAAAACCAAGATGGCAAACCTGAGAGCTCAATGTGATGAAAGCTCGATGCTGATTGGCTGATAAAAAATAAACATCTTATTTATTTTTTTAGCAGCCAATCAGCATGGGGCTTTCATTATGTAGGGATGGCAAACCTGAAAGCTCAATGCGATGAAAGCTCGATGCTGATTGGCTGATAAAAAATAAACATCTTATTTATTTTTTTAGCAGCCAATCAGCATCGGGCTTTCATTATGTAGGGCTTTCACGAGTGTGAGAACTACAATGCATGTCTGACTGCGAAAAAAAGGTAGGAAAGTCACATTTTCTTTGAAAGTGCTTTCAAAATTACAACTAACATGAGTTTATATGAAGAAAAAAGACTGCTTTAGCCTGCAAAAGTCACATTGGTACTGGACAGTCATCTGCAAAAGTCAGTTTTGAACAGAACTCGTAAAAAATAGAGGTGTCCTAAAAGTAAGGATTACCTAAATGAGGATGTCAAAGGTATTGTCGTTCTCAGATAAGTGGGAGATGGGTTGATATAGCCGGGTTGGGAACAAAGTTGGATCTTTTTTTACTTCAAGCTTTTTTTCTCGGTAGGGGAGAGTGATAGCTTGAGAGGTTGGTTATGAATTGTTCATTTGGTCAATGTTGGTGGGCTAATTCTTTCCGTTGGTTAGCAATTAGTGAATCTGTTGGAATTGTTTTTAAGCCAATAAAATAGATGAGATTTTTTTTTTTACATGTAACAGCTGGGGCGAAGTGGGGATGGGGCGAAGTGGGAATGGGGCGAAGTGGGAATGGGGCGAAGTGGGGATGGGGCGATGTGGGGATGGGGCGAAGTGGGGATGGGGCGAAGTGGTTAGGGGCGAAGTGACATGGGGCGACGTGGAAATGGGCGAAGTGTCCGACATTCGGGATATTACACACACATTGTTCATGTACATGTAACGTTTACACATCAACTGTGTGTTATAATTGTATGCTCCAGATAGCAGATGCATTGTGGGCCGGGTAGAGCATGCTGGGATGTAATTCAATATGGCCGTTGTTGTTATGCTTTAATTCCAATCAGTACCAGAATAAATAACCAATCATATCAATCAGAAGATACATGAAGAAATCACTCAAATCTTGTAGTAATTCGAACCTTTATTTGTGTAACTGCTGTTACAACATGTCAGCTGGAGTTACTCAAGCTAGAGTATTACTCCAGCTGACATGTTCATATTCATGCACATGTGAATGAATATGAGCAGGGGCGGCGGAACCGGGGGGGCTGGGGGGGCATTTGCCCCACCAGATTTTCCCAAGTGCGCCTTTTGCGGCCATAAATGTGCCCCCTCGAACAGTACTAAAGTGCCCCCTCAAGATACACAGTTTGCCCCCAAACTCCGTACTACACCTCATGACATACTCACGTAATATGCGCAGAAAAAACATCGCTGGATTTTGTCGGTTTTTGGCTAAAATGATGAAAAATATGCCCTTTCCGCACTGAGCCAACCTGACACTTGAAACGTGCACGCATATGATCCAGCGATGATTTTCGGTTCACTCGGAGCGCGCCGCGGGGGGTACGGTACTTGCACTTGTACGCATGCGCATACTATCATTTCGCTTGTACCGTACCGTACCCCATTTTGTATACTAGTGTAGATACCTACTGATCATGTTTCAAGACAATCGGACTTAGCCTTAAACGTGATTTTAAAAATTGAGTTTTTGATGACGTCATCATGACATCACACACTTATTGTATTTTTGTGCAAATACATATCCTAACATACATCTACCTATAACAAAAAGAATTTTGAATTTAACCTTTTCTATTGATGCGATTTGGCTTAAAGGTTAAATAAAATCAAAATCCATATAAAACCACTCGATGACGTCATTTATTTATGTATTTCTTATTTTAACTGGGTAGCCCATTCAGTGGAATCCACTGGTCTCCCATGGGTCCCAGTAAGAGAAGACAGTGAGAAGAAATTACAGTTTTAGAGGTGGGAGGAAAAGCCCAGAAGAGTATTCTGAAGAAAACCCACGGAATCAGGCAGGGACTGAAAACCCAATCCACATATTGGCCCAGGCGGGAATCGAACCTGGGTCACAGCGATGGATGGCAAGGAAAGTACCGTTATGCCAACCTGACTCCCCTGTCATCATGACGTCAACTCAATTTATGCGTATAACACATCCCTACATACAAAATTGGACTTACAGTTCTTTAGATATAGGCCTTTAAAATATGTACCTTTAAGATCACAACATCATGATGTTACTATTCAGGACACAACTTTGCTATAAATATAGAATCTATAAATATGCTAAGAAGAGGAAGAAGCAAGGAAACAAAATGAGAAAAGCCAATAAGTACCGGGTATGTCTTCTCCAGAAACTGCAAGATATTGGGTTCACTGAAACCGTTGAACACGAAATTCCCCTCCTTGATGCAAAATGGTAAAGCTCAAATACCTATTACTATTTATAGCTGTGTCCCACATGCCACGAGTTGTACATGTATGTGTAAGTGGGACGCAGAGGCACTACATTTTCCATGTTCCATGAGTGCGAGTGGGATAACAAATTTATCTTCAAGCAAACTTGGCGCACATGCATATTGAACACGCACGATGTACATTTTGTACACAAACTCTTCAGCAGTTAAAGGGACATGTTACTTCCTGCACTGTGCCCAATGTGCCATTTTCGTGCAAAAAAAATGTGCCAAAAATGATCATCTTCATTCATTTGAACTCATAAATAAAATGAATCATGTTCATACTTTGTGATCTGATATTGATAGACATTGTTTGTTGAGTACCTGAATGCTTGACCCCAACCTCCAGGATTACTGGAAGGTCAAAGTTAGGTGAAATCAAAACACCCAAGGATGCCTCCAAATTAAAACAAACCTAACTTCTTCGAAATACAAATGTACGGTAGGTCAAGATAAAACTTGGTATAAACGTACATTGTGTAAAGCCTGCTCCGAAAATGCAAACAATTTTGTGACGTCATCAGGTATCAAATTACAAGCAATTTAAGGTCAATATTTGAAAATTACTTTGAACTACCGGTACAATGTAATAATGTTCTAATTTTTTGTAATGTGGTGGAAATTATAATAATTTAATAATAATGATAACAAAGTCTTATATAGTGCACTTATCTACCAACAATTAAAGGGAAAATACAACATTTGCAAACATCAAAAAATAAAACTACCAAATCATTTTGAAATACCTTGCTGGACTGTTAGTGAATGACAGTGTAAAGCATCCTGTAAAATCATGGCACCTGGTATACTGTCATTTTCAAGAAAAGTGGTATTTTTGTATCAATTTCCAACGCTGATCGGCCGATCAGCATTGGAAAAAACTGGCTTTTTTCAAATACTGGCCCCAATTGACCATCACACTTGTTTGCAATCGATTACAAACCTATGAACGGGTACGAGCCAGCTAGACTGGTTCCCTGACCTTAAAATTCACCAATGTATGTAAAATGCTCTGTTTCTTCTTATATGGAGTCAGGGAACCAGACTATAGGAAAATGATTGTTTTTCTTGGTTTTTATAGCATTTTCGAACCCAAAACCTCAAAAAAGTCAGTGTAACTATATTTGCTATATATTTCCAACCCCCCAATTCCATCCATTTCTGAAAATTACAATCAAAGCAAATGATATATATTCCCTTTAAGTACTCAAGGCACTGGTACTGTAATTATGTCTGTTTTCAGGTAAATGAGGTTTGTGAGAAATACCGGTACATGTATGAGCCCCATTTGTGCAGCACCTTTATAAAGGGTATACAAGGTGCTGCGGCGCATATTGCAGCCACTGCCAGAAACTCTTTATAGTGATAAGGCCACACACACACACAAAATAGTTCTGCTTCTTGTTTCCCTACCTACCCTATTCTGACATCCCCTACCTTAAATTTTTGTTTATGGGCAAAATTAGAAGAAAACACCCAAAACCATTGATTTCTACATTTTACCCTTGAGTACATGCAGATATAAATGGCCAAAAAAAATAAAACAAAATAAATGGCCAAAAAAAAAAAAATTCCCTACCTACCTACCCTATTTTTGAATGCCATGTAATATCGGAAGCAGAATTAATTTGTTGGGGGGCCTATATGTTACTGGGTTCTTGAACGTGCATTACATGTGTTACACACAACATGAACACAGGACCTACGGCTTTACGTCCCATTGGAAGGACCGTGTTCCCTGTCAGGATTCGAACCCATGTACCACGGCACACAAGTCGAGAACCGTAACCATTGGACCACAGCCCCCACATTGCCTCGGACAATACCAGTATTTTGGATTTACATGCACACAGCTGTTTGACTTTTACTTCTGGTCATTACTTCCAGAACCGTAACCATTGGACCACAGCCCCCACATTGCCTCGGACAATACCAGTATTTTGGATTTACATGCACACAGCTGTTTGACTTTTACTTCTGGTCATTACTTCCATTGTTACTAGAAGTGCAACCCTAACCCACCTCACTCCTCCAAAATCCTCCTGGCAGTTTTGGAGGATTCTAGAGGATTGAGGATGAATGGTGATTGAATCAAATGAGGATTCTGGAGGATTGAGGATGAATGGTGATTGAAGCACATGAGGATTTTGGAGGATTGAGGATGAATGGTGAATGAAGCACAAGAGGATTTTGGAGGATTGAGGATGAATGCATTTTGAGGCAGGACTGTCTGATGATTTTGAAGGATTTGGCGTTGGTTATCCTTTGAACATTTAAACACGAGTGCAAAGTTTTGGGATGAGGAGGATTTTGGAGGATTGAGGATGAATGGATTTTGAGGCAGGACTGTCTGACAATTTTGAAAAATTTAGGCGGAGTTGCAAAATTTTGGGGGATTGAGGATGGTTGTAAGCAACAAGGGCCTATGGGGTTCGGGTTATTAAAGGAAGCATTTTTCTATAATCAAACAAATTATAGTGAAGGATGCCAAACCCGCCAAACAAAATGCATGATGACATCATCACCCAAAAGGGCACCCTCTAGCTGCACGCCAAAGACATTTGAACTTTTTTAATTTCAAAACCATTTATCAAAATTGTATAAAAATTGCATACATGGATATTCTTTATAACATGTATTAAAACCTGTGCATGTATGTTGTCATGCATGTACTTGGCAGGGTTTGTTCTGCTGGTACTGCATGAATTGTGAAGAATTTGTTGATTGTTGTTTAGTGATTGTACTTTTTTTCTTGTATTGCATGTTATATATTTAGCAAGGGCCAACCACTACTGTGGAAGAACCTTTGGATCTTGTTCGGCTTAGCCTGGATGAACGCATTTATGTCAAGATGAGGAATGACAGAGAACTAAAAGGCCGCTTGAATGTAAGTATTGACTAACACGACTAAGGATGTGAAGTTAATATACATGTAAACGTTTCAAAGAAAACAATTCTAAATCCTTTTACAAATTTTCCAAAACATTTAAACAAAACCAAATTTGTAAAAGAGGGACCTACATTCACGTGTTCTTCCTTTGAGTTTAATAAACCTACGGGGCACAAGTTGTTCAAACCTATTTTATTTACAAACTCTTAGAAGCACTGCACACTACTTGATTACATTCAAAGTACACATATATGTAGTTCGGTTTCGTTTCGTTGTTTTATCTTGTCAATCACGCTGGTCTGCTGACATAATAGGCAGGCGTCGGCCTTTGTGACTGGCTAAACATTTAAACGTTTAAATGGTTCTCAAAATATTTGCTAAATGTACATGTATGCAAAATTAAATGGAAAGTCACATCCTTGGTATTGACCTTTACTGACCGTGTCAGTGAAAGTTCAAAGTTTGGTGATTTTGAATTGTGAAATGTAGTGCACATTGAAACCTATAATATAAACTACCTTTGAACTATGTGCCTTGTACCCCACTGAACAGTTGAAAAGAGAGAAACATCCTGGGCCCAGTTTTGTAGCACTGCTTTTGTCAAGGGTCAATGAAGATGAAGACATTATCAATGTTAAAATTTTTCAGAAATTGTTGATAGTTTACAAGATTCATTACTGAGGTGGAAATCTGTTTTGATTGAAAATACTTGAGTTGACACACTAGAAGTGACATGACCAGGGCCCAATTTCCTGGCTCTGCTTAATAGCGAAATATCCCTGTTTACTGAAGCAGAAAGTTCTGTGCTTACGGTAACTTTCATTTCAAATGTAGATTGTGAGAAGATGATCTTTCAAGGTTTACACTTTTTCACCCGGTACAGTGAAATTTATTTGAGCCTTGCAAATATTTTTTTTAAAGCAGAATTTGTTTTCCTGGATATCTGCTGATTTTGTGCGCAAGTCATTTTGAAATTGGGCATTCAAAAATAGTGCAAAGACACAGCATATTCATACAATGTACATGTAGGCCTACATGTGTGAAATCAGTGTTTTTTATGCCCCGCGGCCAAGCCGAGCCAAGAAGGGGCAAACTGTTTCCGCCTTGTCCTTCTGTGGGTGGTGCGTGGGTGGGTGTGTGTGTGTGAGTTGGTCTTACAGTCACTATGTGGACATGTGAACAAAAGATGTCCACAAAATGCAGGTTGTGTTGATGTTATGTGGACCAAGCCGTGTCCACATAACGTCTCACCCTCTCTGGAAAACAGGTCTAGAGGCACTTTTGGGGTAGGTTTATTCGTCACAGAATGAAGAGAAACATTCAAGGAAATCAAAAAAAATTGGGGGTTGAAAGAGTTTTTACAGTTTAAAGGGAATATACAACATTTGCAAACATCGAAAAATAAAGCTACCAAGTTTTTGCGAAATACCTTAATAGGATGTTGGTAAATGACAGTCTAAAGCATCCTGTAAAATTATGGCACCTGGTATACTGTCATTTTCAAGAAAAGTGTTATTTTTGTATCAATTTCCAACGCTGATCGGCCGATCAGCGTTGGAAACAACTGGCTTTTTTTTCAAATACTGGCCCCAATTTACCATTGCACTTGTTTGCAATCGATTACAAACCTATGAACGGGTACGAGCCAGCTAGACTGGTTCCCTGACCTTACAATTCCCCAATGTATGTAAACTGCTCTGTTTCTTCTTATATGGAGTCAGGGAACCAGACTACAGGAAAATGATCGTTTTTCTTGGTTTTTATAGCATTTTCGAACCCAAAACCTCCAAAAATTCAGTGTAGCTATATTTGCTTTATATTTCCAAACCCCCAATTCCATCCATTTCTGAAAATTACAGCAAAAGCAAATGATGTATATTCCCTTTAAGTAAAGTTACTTTTTGTACCAAGTTTTCTTAACTACACGAAAATAAAGGAATGTAGCGTAGGTAAAAGAAATGTGTGGATGGGTGTGTGTCCTGAAAAATCTTGTCAGCGCAATAACTTAAGAAATACTTAACATGTGAACTTCAAATTTGGTTTGTGGATTGTTCTTGGTAATCCTAAGAAGGCTATTGCATTTGGGGCCAAAAAGTCAAGGGTCAAGGTCACAGTGGCTAAAACAATAGAAATGTTGTCAGCGCGATAACTTGAGAAATACTTAACATGAACTTCAAATTTGGTTTGTGGATTGCTCTTTGGTAATCCTCAGAAGCCTATTGCATTTGGGGCCAAAAGGTCAAGTGTCAAGGTCACAGTGGCTAAAACAATAGAAATCTTGTCAATGCAATTCAGCGTGTTTGTACAGGATCTATTCGCATTCACTCACTCTTTTATTAACCCTTACTCTCTGAGGGTAGTTTACTGCATGTCAGTTGGTTATGCCAATGCCCTCCAGCTGCAGTTTTTTGGCAGATAACAAGTCTTAACAGTGAAGGCTCCAATTGGCAGGAGTTGGAGGCCCTGGAGGGTGCCTGATACTGACCAGCTGGGGGCACTCACTTTGTTATCAGAGGACTCTCATTGTTCTCTGTGGCATGTATTGGAGTGCCTGTCCAGTTACCCTTGAAATGACATGGCAGATATTGGAGGGCCATGCAAAAAACATAGGAGATTTTCTTGAGGCACATATTGGCATGCATTGGAGGGTCAAGTAGGGTAAGGGTTAATCACTTACATGTACAATGACTTCCCAACAGTAAAGCAAAAAAAAAGGATATTTATTCTGAGATCATTGATAGGGATTAATTCATAAATAACCTACACAAAACAATGACAGTATGACAATATGAAGTTGAGTGAATTAGCAGATGTGGTATATAATTATGTATGTATTTGAGATAAACAAATGGATAATTAATTGATTGCAATAAGATAAGATTATGGTACCAGTAGCACCATGACAAATTTCTTTTGTGAGTTTGTGAGGTTCTGAAAAGAACCAGGGAAATGTAACGTTTTGCCAGACAGTATACTCTAGTACCCGTCTTCAGGGAACTGAGAGATTCCAACATTGAGGGGGTGTTACACAGTGGAACTGGCAGCAGTGAAGCTTTTGAAGAATGCAACTGTGGAGTCCTAGCTGGAGCAGGGGATGCCAGATAGAGTACCAGCCAGCCAGTGTCTCTGTTAGAACAAGCAAATGGAAATTAAAGAGAGGGTCATAGTTGCTGTATCGGTATTGGACATCAGATAATGGATCAGTTTAGCTATATAAAATAAACAATTGAATTGAACTTTGTTAATGCCTTTGGGTTGCAAATGTTACATTCATTGACATTATTACATTTATATTATTATTTGTGTATATATTTTTCTACCTGTCAGGCATATGACCAACATCTTAACATGATCCTCGGTGATGTAGAAGAGACAGTAACAACCATGGAGATAGATGAAGAGACTTATGAGGAAATCTATAAGGTATTTGTCCCGAGTCATGCAGGTCAAATCTGAGTCTCAGTCACGAGTCACAAAGGTTAAGTCCAAGTCTCGAATCTCGAGTGTAAATGTTTCCAGTTTTCACAGCTTTTCTCTAATTTGTGGAAATACATACATACATATTGTTGATGTCCTCTATTAAAGTGGGGTGGTCTTTTCTCAACCCTCTGCATCATCTACCCTCACAATGGACACCTCGGGCAGGGTTGGAGAGTTTATCTGGATGGCCTCTCAATGCCTGGTACTTGGTCACATTAAAGACAGTCAATCTATCACTTGGAGCTTGTTGCAGTGCTTAAAGCCCTGCAGTCGCTCAAAACCAGAGTTCTAATAAAGCTTGGTTTGGTAAGGATGGACAAGTCCTACGTCAACCGTCAAGTGTAAATCACCTTCTGTCTCACTGCTTTACAACTTTGGAGCTACTCAGATGGTGCATTCCATGACAATCTCCCTTCAAGTGATCCATCTAGCCAGAAAGAATGTCCTTGCCGATGCTCTTTCCACAGGTTGAATCACTTGCATGTCCCTCCCTCCCTAGAACTCTTTGGGGCCACTCTGCAAACGGAGGTAAACAGAGGTGAGGTGTTTTCTGCAATGGAATTCCAAAAAAAAAGGATTACCCATTCTGGTAAGAAAACACCTCTGTTTACCATCCCTCCCATTTATGATTTTTTTTTGTGTTTAATTTAAAAATTTAAAAAAAATAGGACATCTCTTTGTGTTACAGTACCTTGCGAGGGACGTGCAATAGGAGCAGAGGGTATGGCTTGTGGGCCTTTTCATATAGCAATTTTTGTGCACTTGCACGCTGATATGCTACTGTACCGGTACATGTAGGTAAACAGAGAGTTATCTTACTAGATTGGACAAACCCTTTGGACTTTGTGAATTCTATGAGCTGGGGAAGGTTATCCTCCTGAATAACTGTGCTCCCTCCCCTTCCGGCACTGAAGGGTATTTGTTTTGTTTAGATACCATTTCTGGAAATTTAATTGATGAAAAACAAAACAGAAAGAAACGAGCACCTGGCTGATATAATATTACCTAGATGCAATAGGGACAAATCACACAGATGGAGATGATTCCTGTACCACTGCATGTACAAAGATGTACATGCACATTCATGTCCACTCTGCATACTCAAGGTTCAAACACACGAAAGTAGTGCATTTAGTGGCAGAACTGTTCCATTTATTTGCAATTTCAGTACTTTTTGTTTTTCATAAAAATGTTGCTTTTGTTTTGCACAAGTACTTTGTTCATTCACAAAATATTGCATTGCTTGTGCAAAGTATTTTCTCTTTTTTTACAGTGATATTGTTTTTATTCAGCAAAGTACATGTACCGGTATACTGTGTTTATTTGCAATAACAAATACGGTATTTCTTGGCACAATCAGGCTTGGCACAATTAGGCTTCCCTACAATGCAGTTAAATAATGTATTCTCTGTCTGTCTTCTTTTTTTCTGTAGACCACAAAAAGAAATATTTCTATGCTGTTTGTCCGTGGAGATGGAGTCATATTGGTGTCACCACCATTGCGATCTGGAACACTGTAGGTGCTGATGGCTATGGTTAGTTTACTTCAACTGTCAGTGTTGACATTGTGTTGACATTTGTTATAGCTTTGACAAGTGTTGTATGTGTGTGTGACCCACATAAGTTGACAGATCTACCTGTGCCTTAACCGCTCCATCAAAGTCCATCCCTTCATTTTGGACTATTTTGGCAGATAAAACATGTGTACCAAGTCCATCAAAATCCATCAGCACCAGTGTTTGATTGCAACGAATTTGGTCCTGAAGCATCATGTGAAGCAGAGTGACTGATGGATTTTGACGGACATGGTCTGTTAGTTTTAGTAAAACTAGAGAGTTGGGGTTTACACAAGTGTCCCTGGCCAATTTGGTGACATTCCAGTTGATCTTACTATTTAAAGCCAGTTGTTATTACAGTTTGTTTTAAGGCCGGTTCATACTTTCATACATGAGAATGCTATGCGAAGGAGATGTCAAGAAGCTTTCGCTGCAAATTTTGCCAGAGGTGAAATGTGTTCAACTTTTGTGTTCAACTTGCCCTAATGTCACAAATTTGTGTTTGTGTTCATTTCATGCAAATTTGAACTGGCCTTTAGAAGTATTACATGTACTTGACTGTTAATTAGGTTTCATGAGTTTTCCCTTTAATTGTACGTACCTGATTATTTTATGTCCACATGAATTAAGATTAAAGTTGTATTTGTGCCATGTGACCAATCTCTGTTTTGAGATTGTGAGGTTCTGAAAAGAACTGGGGAAACACAACATTTTGGACAGCATGCTCTGCCCATTGTCAGGAAACAGACAATAGGAGATTTGTTACATGGTGCTTCTGCAAATTTACTGTTATTGCTTACTTCACCATATCAACCTTCAAAATTATCTACATGAATTGTTAAATTATGTTCTCATAAATGTTTCCATTATTAATGTTGCTTTTAATCTCAAATGAAGAAAACTGGGACATAGAGTTTCAATTCAATTTGACGCGTCACAAAAAATTTCCCATTAACAAAATAGAATGATCAGCAATAGGCCTTGGAAAGCTGAAGCGAGTTTGAGTGAGTATTCACTTTCATGTTTTAATGCTGTGTTGGTACGAGTTTTGCAAGGGAAAAAATACTAACCTAATTAACCCTAACATTTGCAGGTTGCAGATACATGTCCTTCAAAGTTGCCTGGAGAAATATGAAGGATTGAAGAAGGTAGAGCCTAGCCATTATTATTTTACATGGGGATGCCCCTTGAAATTTGTAGTAGAAAGAATGTGTAATTGGGTAACTGCTCGACAGAGGCAGGAAGGATTAAGGAAGATTTATATCAGAGTTTTAATTTGTAGAGAGATTTTAATTTTTCTTGCTGGAAATTTTTCAACAAAGTCAGTTTCTTCACTTGACTATTAGGAATGGTAATTAATTTACCATAGACTACATACATTTCATGTACTTGCAGTAATTAAAGTCACCTTTGAAAAAGGAACACAGGTTTGTGCATTTTTGCATGATTTAATATTCAGTTATTCCAACTTGGACTTGATCGAATATTCGATTTCAAAATGCACCAATAAAGTTAAACATGCATAGGCCTAAACTAGCCGGCAATTGGGATTTGCATGCTCATGTGCTATCCAATGATATCAAGGTATGTGAAAACCTTGTGACAGTTTGGGTGTAAAGCCTGAACAAATCCAGATGTACGGCAGGTAGGTGAGCTTGCTCATACAGCATTCAGCACCTTAGCCAGGTGTATCACCTTCCACATGTCCACCTGCCCTTTTAAATAATATTCATAAATACCTCAGACAGTTTAGCCATTCCTATTGGTCTAGAGCCCGTCACATGGCCAGTCTTCAACAGATGATAAAGACATGGCTAGCTGGTCTTAAACACTTTTCCAGTGTCACATAAACACTACCAGTGAGTCAGAATTTTATAGTTCTAAATTCAAAACACAATGCCCCAGGTGCGTTCTGCGCAACATCGCACAGAACGTGCCACGCGCGCGTCAATCTCCATAAAAGGGTTGTTTACATCTTAATCGCCAGCTGAACACTCCATTATTTAGCTAGAGGGATGTTTCAAAAAGCATGAAGTGAACTTGTTGAACAAAATCGGGATTTTTGACCAAAATACTATTTTTTTTGACCAAAAAGGTATTTATGAATTGGAATAAATGTGTGCTCGGTCAGTATTAATCACTCTGTTTAAGACCGCTTAGAGTCTGGGTGCTGATAATTACCCAACACTCTAAGCAGTCTTAAACAGAGTGATTAAAACCTCTCGAGCACACATTTATTCCCTTAATAATAATAACTGGTTCTTATATAGTATACAAATATTGAGTGGCTCAGCTTGGAATGGGAGGAATATTATCGCAAGGTAAAATCTGGACTTTTCCATTTCAGGAGCGAAGCCGAGTGAACTGGAAAAGTCCTCCCATTTCACAATTTAAAGCCACTCAATATTTGTTTTATATAACTGACATATAGATCCTTGTCATTTGATACATTTGAACTTTTATTTCAATACAAAACTGGAGGAAAATGTATTTCTCTCTTCCAAACCACCCCTTCATGAAAATGTTTGAACCCAACGCTGTAGCGCTGGCTCTTCGGAACAATAAGTGCTATGCGCAATGCTGAACGCCCTCACCAGCATGCATTTGCACACAAATACCGCATAATGGAACAAGAATAATCCTAACTGTTCAATAGTATTTCCCATTCCCCATGGAACTGCGGCATGAATGGGAGCAATAACAAATGCCACGTGATGTGAGTTCCACCAATCAAATGACAAGGATCTGTATGTCGGTTATATAATGCTTTTTAACCAACATCAAAACGTTTTACATTATTATTACCCCTGATCATTGGGCCTATTAAACATTCCAAATACCATCTCAGCTCCCTGGGGAGTATACAGCTCGATGCAGCCTGTTAGGCGAAAGGCAGCTAATTCAAACACAATAACCATCTCTGCCCTCACAGGTACCCATTTATTACTGGGTGGAGAGAAGCAATGAGTGACAAAGTGCCTTGACCAAGGGCACACGCACGATGACCCCGGGCTAGACTCATACCCACAACCTGCAGCTTTACCCAGAGACCAGGAATCCAGTGCCCTGAAGTCCTGAACCACAAGGCCACAGCACTCCACAAACAAAAGTTAACAGCAAGCTCATAAGTATGTGACTTACTGTGACCTACTGTGGCAAAATGTTTTGAGTAATCTGTGCCTGAAGTTGGATTATGTGAGAAAAAAATCCACAATAGATTTTGGGGGTTTTGGTCATTTTTGAGCAGCCAAGGTATTCAAGATTCACGCTTTGCATTTTGGTTATGAAAAGATATAAAGTGGGGGAAAAAATTATGATTTCTAAATTGTGTTTGTGTAAAGTTTTTCGAAAATTGTCAGTAATTTTCTTCTGAACAAAATGTCCCAAATTTATCGTGAAATTTCTAGAGAATAGATTTAAAAGCGCATCGCCTACTCTATGTATTTATAGCAGCAACATCAGTCTATACTGGCCTATCAATGCATGATCAGCTGTGGAAGATGATAAACAAAACGCCCAGCTGCTCGGCGGATGACTGTGTATTAGCGGGGCTTTACTATGTAGTGAAAGTAATGGGGTAGCATGCGCTGTAAGATTTGTTGACATTGATACGTGATGTATTGCAGCACTGATCAAATCTGTGAGCGCATGCCTACAGCGCGCTCACTCAGAAAGTGTTTTAATATAACAAAACCGTCCCACATACTTATGTACGTACACGTCGCACAAATATGATTGCGATGCACAACTTTTTTTCAAAGCTGTTTTTCTCAAAATTATGGTTGCATAAGTTTGCGATGCATTACTGAATTTCTCACGGCATATCTTTGACATAAATTGAGCTACAGAAATAAATTTGGTAGCATTAGAAAGCTACAGAGTTGATCTTTATATAATAAACCTCAAAAAGTCAAGAATGGGAGTTATTCCTCATTATGCCATTTCAGGTCACATACCTTCCATGGCCTGTCTCACCAGGTTGATCTTGTCTTGCAGGTTGATCACGTAAATTGTCCACCTTGTGATAACTGAAGGTTAGAGCAGTGGACTGCTGAAAACTTTGTTCTCTATTGAAATACAGTGACCTGGGAGGCCATTCCACAGCTTGATTCAGTTCAATTACTCCGTCCCCAAAAAGTGTCTGTGGGCTGGGCCATTATCTTGGCCCACCAAAGATGTCAAAAGGTATTATATATCCGACATACAGATCCTTGTCATTGGATTGGTGGAACTCACATCACGTGACATTCGTTATTACACCCATTACTCCTAGGGCCCAAAAAGTCCCATTCGCCCGTGGGAAATGGTATACAAATATTGAATGCTTTGAGTGGTATAGTAAAACTAGCCTCCCGAGGTGATCTATGGACATTCTATTTTCCCGAGGCGAAGCTGGGGGAAAATAGAATGCTCCATGGATCACGGAGGGAAATAAAGCATTCAATATTTGTTTTACAACACTTCACCTACAGATTCTGCTTGGCTATAAAATTTAAAATTATTTAAATCTGAACACAGTTGAAATAATTTCAATTTCAATACAAACTTGGTGGGAAATGTATTTCTCTCTTCCAAACTACCCCTTCGCGAAATGTTTGAATCCAACTCTGTGGTGCGCTCTCTTTTGAACAAAACGCGCAACGCACACACCAGCATGCATATGCACACAAATACTGTGCCGTGGAAATAGTACTTTGGTTGCTAACGGTTTAGTACTTTGGTTGCTACGGATATAGCACTTTTGGCCGTGCACTGAAAGATAACAAAAATAGATAGTTTCATGTGACTCACTCTCGACCAATCAAGACACAGAATCTGTGGGTGAGGTGTTATAAGAAATACTATTCAACAGTTACAGTGGCGTAGCCAGGAATTTTTCAGTGGGGGGGGGGGGGGGGGGGGGCGCTGGAACATTTCATGGGGGGGGCGTCATTTAGGGGCGTCAATCACTTCTCAAAAGTGTGGGGGGGGACATACCTTGATCAGAACTGATGCAAGCGCGAAGCCCTTACAGCATGGGGGTTCGGGGCCCGCTTAAAGGGCCCCCCCAAAAAAATTGGATTCTAGATGTTCTGTGGTGTGATCTGAAGTAATTTCTTACCACTTTCCTCCATGCTTTAACTAATATTTTCTAAAGATAATTATTTGAATATCGTTTTCGAGGTTGGAGTCATTGAATCAGCTATCGGTATTCTGAGCTATTGGCGTGGGGTTCGGGGCCCGCTTAAGGGCCCCGAAAAAAAATTGGATTCTCGATGCTCTGTGGTGCTATCTGAGGCAATTTCTGACCACTATAACCAATAATAATCTTAGCAAAAAAGATAACAATTTAAACATAATTTCGAGGTTTTCTCAGCTAAAGGCATAAGAAAATTTTGTGAACATTGTTTTCGAGGTTGGAGTCATTGAATCAGCTACCAGAATTCTGAGCTATAGGCGTGGGGTTCAAGGCCCGCTTAAGGGCCCCGAAAAATGTTGGATTCTAAATGCTCTGTGGTGCTATCTGAGGCAATTTCTGACCACTTTAACCAATATTTTCTAAGCAAAAGATACGTTGTAGTACATAATAGGGCCCTGTAAATAAGACACAAGTTCAAAAATCTGGGAGGGGGGGGTACATTTGATATTGTGTCCCCCACCCTTCAAAAAGTGGGGGGGGGGGACCAGTCCCCCTGTCCCCCCAGGATTGACGCCCATGGCGTCATGTAGATCAATGATAATTTTTTTAGAAACTCAAAATCTCAGTGGGGGGGGGGGGGGGCGACAAGGTTTCATGGGGGGGGGCGGTCGCCCTTTTTTGTACCAGCGGCCATTCTGTGTTTTTTTTTTAATTTCACACATGTATTGCCCTGTCCGTTAGTGTGCTTAATCATCGGTTTTGAACAGCACCCTCATCAACAAGTGGTACCAGTCATCCCCCCCCAGTCACCCCCCCCCCCCTGCTTTTTAATTTTACGGAGACCAACTGTCCGGAGAAAACTGTCCGGAGTGGTCTCCCCTTCAGCCCATCTTCACCTGCGAAGTGAAATTCATGTTGTCAGCAATTATTGACGTCACGAATTTCGCTTCACTTTCGCTTTCATGTGAAGTATGAACCGGGCTTAACTCTTCGTATGTAACTGTTGAGGAGGTACTTAAGCAAGTGTCTATAGCCCATAGAATTATGCATGCTCATGAACTACATGTAATGTTGCCTTCAGTGACTCGCCCATAAGTCTCTGTTGTAATGCTTGGAGGGGTACTCATAAAGGAACCATAAGTGTTGTTTCCTTAACAACTTTAAGTTTGTCTCCTTTAAGAAATGTAAAGGCTTAACACTCGGACTTGTGTGAACTCAACAATCATGATTTATTCTGCAAGCATGTTTCACAAAAAGTCTTTTCATACTTCCACGATAAAAGCAAATAACTGAACACTTGTATAATACAAGAGGGTTAGTATAAACAAAGCAGCTAGTGCACCCTCTTAGCATAAAACCCTAAGCACACAGAAACTTCTATCAAATGCATCAACAATAGTCATGGACTATAACGTTTGACATGTACAGCATTGAAAAACTATTCAATAAACCTGCTGCTAGCAATTGCGCAAAACAATCCTGTTAAACAAACTTTCACCCCTTTTCTGCAGATCACATTGATTGTATATCACAAATTTAAATGTGCAGTAGATTATTTTTTTTAGTTTAAATACGACAAACAATTGATGGTTTGCTTCATTAGAATGTGTTATTGGTAAGTATTCAATGGACAATCACTAAAATCTAAAACAAACTTCTTAAAAGTTTGAATTTAAGGAAAACAATTGCACATTTTCATCACAATCAAAACATTTCAGACAGAAGAACGTTTTATAAAGTTTATTTCACTGGCTTTCAAATTATCATTGTCAGTAGTTAAAGATACTTTCATAGCAATAGCGCAACGCCAGTACTTCTCTACAATATTTATCTGAACATGCAACTAAGAGCATACTAGTGTGAAGAAACATAAACATAAAGTTTAAATCAAGGAGCCTGATACATGTAGCTGATCATTGCTTGAGAGGTTTGACTGTTATGTTTTTTTTCCCGTTATTGAGGCTTCTATATAATATACAACTATTGACTGTACTGCTTCGAGTGGTGTAGTAAAACTAGCCTGCCGAGGTGGCATGAAGCATGCTATTTTTTCCGAGGCGAAGCCGGGGGAAAATAGAATGCTCCATGGATCACTGAGGGAGGCTATTTCTACACCATGAGATAAAGCAGTCAAAGTTTGTTTTATAACATCTCTATCTCCCAAAGATAAAGCAATTACTGATTAATTTAATCTAATTGCCTAATTTAAATATTTATGACATCATTACATTAGAACAATAGGCTGCTAGTAATGTGAATGCAGCATTTTTTTCTTTCAATGTTCATGCTTATATGTTGACAGGGTTGGCTGAATTAAATCACTGATCAAATGGGTTTTTTTTTTTAACACTGAGTTAAATCTTTTTTTCTTTTTTGGGGGGGGAAATCTTTTTTTTGGCAAAATAAATTTATTGAAGGTCATTTTAATCATTTTTATCAATTGATTCCACTTAATTACAAAGTGTCAGGTGTTGTAAACACATTCAAACCCACCCCCCCTACTTCATCACCATTGACTCAACTTGCATACATATTTTGCATAATACCCAAAATTATTGATTTGATTAAAGTCAAGATCTGAGTTTAAAACTTGATCTTTGAAGTTTGAATTTCAAACTTGACCTATGGAAGCCGGCAAAAAGGGTGAAATTTATCAATTATTAACTCATAAAAAGATTGACAGATATTGCAAACGCCAGTGTTACAACTTTCAAATATGCACTAATCCAAGCCTATTTTTCCAATTTCACCGAAATGAACATATCACAACGATTTTAGCACATGCTTGGATCATTATAAGGGAAATAAATCCTGAAAGTTGCATGAAGATAAGGTCTTCCAAACTAGAGATTTCACCCACCAACGGGAACATATCTGTGTACATGTAGTTTCATTCAAAATAAAGGGTTACACAACCTTTTGAAATCGCCCTTTGCAACCACAAGGCTGGGGTAGGCTAACTTGAACTATCTAAAGGTGCATGAAAGTCCCAGCGTTTCTCCATAAAAAGTTCCGAACATTTCTCCATATTATGGAGAAATACAGAGATTGAAATTTATATAATACCTTTTAAAGGTGCAAGGCCTAATTTCTGTTCTCCACCTTGTATGAAGGACCATCAATCAAACAGTATAAGTTACACCAGGATCAGTGCAAGGGCGGATCCAGGGGGGCCAAAGGGGGCCATGCCCCCCCCCCCCAAACAAAACCATTTTTTTTTCTTTTTATGTGACATTGCAATAAAGGCAGGCAATGAGTACACCACCATCTTTTCCTAAAAAAAACATGGTTAAAGTGGTCAGAAATTGCCTCAGATCGCACCACAGAGTATCTAGAATCCAAAAAAATTTTGGACCCACTTTTTGGGGGAACAAAAACTTTTTTGGCCCCCCCCCCCCAAAAAAATGTGTTGTGGATCCGCCCTTGGATCAGTGCTGCCGGTTTTGAAATTTAGAAGCATTTTTATGATATCAAAATGCCTATGGAGAACTGTATTTGTACTTTTTTTGCATACCATGTACACTTTAACAAATCATGTTTTTCATTCATATCCACACACAACATCATTTCTCAGCTGTATCAATTCGAAGCATGTGCACCTTTGAAGCGTCTTTGGAATTAATGTACCATTAAACCAATGATGTAGACTACACGTAAATGAAAGCAAGTGATATTTTTGTCTTAAGCTTTTATCAATTTATTGAGTTTTGTGGATGACAGGTACTATAGGAATATGTAAACTCCTCAGTCCTCAGAAATGGATGTAAGGATGCATGGGGGGATTTTAGAAACAGTTTAGACACATAAATATGTTGAACAATATCTTTAAATTTGATAAATCTGAGTTAAATCAAATAAATCCAATTGTTTTAAATGTTTTTTTAATAATCAAAACAATCACCAACCGTGTAGATTGATAATTAACAATTGTTGACTGCTATGATGTGGGATATGACTTTTGAATAGCACCCCTCGGTGTTCAAAACGTCATATCCCACATCATAGCAGTCAACAATTGTTTTGTTATACCTCTGTCTTGGATTCTTTTGATTTGGAAGTAAAAATCACAAAACAAACGGCAGTAATCACAACTATCATGACAAAAAAAGTCAACTCGCGTGCATGTCGCGTGCTCGAAACAGCTGATTGTCTGCTAGTTCGCTGCTCCCACTCGTGTAAAAATATGGTGAAAATAGCGTGGATACCAACGATACAACATACAAGTGTTTCACGCTGTACGTACAGAGTCATAGTGTGCCACAACTTTTTATAAACTTAACACATGATCGTTCTAGGCCAATGGGAAAATACAGTATTCAAGACAGAGGTAAAACAATTATTGATATACATGATCCATGGACCATTCTATTTTCCCGAGGCGAAGCCGAGGGAAAATAGAATGGTCCATGGATCACCGAGGGAGGTTAGTTTTACTTCACCACGAGATAAAGCATTCAATATTTGTTTTATAACACTTCACCCACAGATTCTGCTTGATTTTAATATTTTAAATTATTTAAATCTGAACACAGTTGAAATACACTTCAATTTCAATACAAAATTGGTGGAAAATGTATTTCTCTCTTTAAAACTACCCCTTCACGAAATGTTTGAACCCAAGTCTGCGGCGCGCTCTCTTTGGAATAATATACAAATATTGAATGCTTCGAGGGGTGAAGTAAAACTAGCCTCCCGAGGTGATCCATGGACCATTCTTTTTTTCGCGAGGCGAAGCCGAGGGAAATTAGAATGGTCCATGGATCACCGAGGGAGGCTAGTTTTACCTCACCACGAGATAAAGCATTCAATATTTGTTTTATAACACTTCACCCACAGATTCTGCTTGATTTTAATATTTTTTACATTATTTAAATCTGAACACAGTCGAAATAAACTTCAATTTCAATACAAAATTGATGGAAAATGTATTTTCTCTCTTAAAAACTAACCCTTCACGAAATGTTTGAACCCAAGTCTGTGGCGCGCTCTCTTTGGAATAATACGCGCTACGCACAACGCGCACACCAGCACGCATTTGCACACAAATACCGCGCCGTGGAAACAGTACTTTGGTTGCTAATGGTATAGTACTTTGGTTGCTATGCGCATAGTACTTTTGGCCGTGCACAGAAAGATAGCAAAATTAGAAAGTAACATGTGACTCGCTCTCGGCCAATCAAGACACAGAATCTGTGGGTGAGGTGTTATAACATCAAATGGTTCCGATATGGTGGCCACAAAATTGCCTTATTAAATATTCATCACATCATAACATAAGAACAATAAAAACTGCACGATAATACAATTTTTTCATCTTTGTATGTTGCTTTAAGCTAGTATATTAACCCTATCGAGTGATAATTCATGAAATTTGATAATGGGCTCAAATTTACACTTCCGGTAACACCTCCACATATACCAGTTTTTGAACTGTAACACGTCCCGGTCTATACCTACACAGTTTGATGCCATCCGTCTTACAGTTTTATAGTTAGGAGACTATGAGACTGTCTCATATGTCACTTGATCCCTGATGATGACACGATGACAGAATTTTGCGGTTATCTTCAAAATATATTGAATTAAATAAAGTTAATTTAACCACTAAGCTATTACCCACCATGACGTTTTCTTGCTGAATAAAAATGTGTAAATGGGAAAAAAACAAAGAAGAAAACGGGGGGGGGGGAATATTAACAAAAACAAAAGCTGTTCCCAATTGAAGTTGGGAACAGTTTAAGAAACTAACCTAGCCCAACAATCAACAAGTACACACACAAATGTTTACCCACCATGATTCTGTTGCCAAGTAGTCTCTTCAATGAGGGAAAAAGAGGAATTGGACTAAACCAGCTGTGTGTTTCATAGTGGGAGGAAAAATGGGCCACTTCTCATACAGAACTGCTACCCACCTATGATAACAATGGTATGAATTAAAATCTTAAATTTGACTTCCCAGATCAGCTGGTTTGACCTTAATTGGATATGGCTGAACATAATCATGATCAATCACATCCTTGGCCTCTGCTCCTCCTTGGGCCCCAACCACTGGATCATGGATTGCTTCCTCTGTAAGAAAAAAAAAATAATAATAATAGTTTGATGGTAAAACACAAACTTGGAGGTAGCTGTCGACAGATTAAGAAAATTCACATTTCTTGTATCTCCACAGAAATTCTTCCAAACCTACAAATAAGGTATCTAGAGCCATGTTTTCAAGATTAATTATTTCATTCGATCAAATTGTTATTAAAAAAGAATGAGGGGAAAAACGTAATGGTAAAGATAAATGCGACAGTCCATTTACACATACATGACATAGCCCTTGCATATATAGCGTCCTCATCTGACCCTTATGTACATAGTCTTTGTCATGAAACTCTTTCACCACTCGGTATCGGGAGGGACAACACAGTCATGAGAACACACTTAATGAGATTAAAGAAGTTTCCAGTTTGAACCACCTCCATATATCAACTCCTGATTGACTAGGCTGGGGGTAAGTGTATTTTACATTGTATTAAGAACTTATTGTATTAGTTTTCTAGCTTTCCTCAGACTTCATATTTTGAGAAACTTGCTTTGGTCCAATTGAGTTTTCTGTCAAATGTTGTTAACCTCATTATTGATTTCAGGAATTCCTTGTAAGTTATCTTTAGAGCCTCTGCGGATTATATTGTTACAAAGGTCCAGTTGTTGCCTTGGTTTTGTTCAGATATTTTCTATTCTTTGACTTTGAAGAATTTTGATTTCACCTCTTTTATGCATTCACTTTATTTTTAGTTCTAGTTAATTATCATACTTATATTGATAGTTTTAGTTTAACTTTACATATTAATTTGAGCATAAAGTTCTTATTTGTGAATTTTTTGTTCTTTCTCATGACGCAAAATAATACTTCTTATCGAGTCCACTTCACAAAGCTAAATTCGGTTCAGCCAACGCCGAACACATTTCTCTGCATCTTCATTGTACAATGCAAGATCGGCAGCTGATGTGCAAGGGTGTTGTGGAAGAGGGCATCTCAAAAGGTGCTCCATAGTTTGTGGCTCTATGCCACAATTACACATGGTGTCATTGGAACTATATCCACACTTGTTGAGTGTCACCTTGGCTCTGCCAACTCTAGTTCTCAGTCTGTTAAAGCATTTGTACTTTGCCCAGCTTGCGTCCGCACCAGGTGGTAGTTGCTCTCTAGCCATCAGCCCCATGGTTGCCGAGGGTGGCAAACCATTGTTTCTGTCTGCCCACATGGTGACTCGTGCCTCGCTTGTTGTGTCATCCTCAAGAGGAATCACACATTTCAGAAAACTCTTCCTTGACTACAGGCGACTCTGTGCTGGTGTCTGGCCAAACATAGGGTGTCTGTAGAACCCCTCTGTAGTAAAACCCCTCTAGAGTGAAGTTTTTGTAGAAAGTAACACCCCCATAAAAAATTGGAATTGGCCAAAGACAACACAGAGTGCATGTGAGTGTGCCTGGTCACTTTCACATATTTTGGCAAAGTGACCAGACGTACTTACAACAGTGTTCTATTTTGTCTTTGCCCAATAGGTATGTACAAATGTTTCTTTCTTTTTATTCACATCTAGGTTCCTTTATTTCTGTTGTTCACATTTTCATTTACTTGGAGTATACAATCAATGACTTGAGTTGATCAATTGGTTGAAGGTAATTTGTTCTTTGAATTTGTCAACTTTACTCTTTTGCCAAGTTATCTAGAGATTGACAAGATTGAAGTTTGTTTTATGATGCTTAGATATTTTCATTATTGTTTGTATATTCACTTTTATGTAACTTTGGATGAGATTTAAGATGATATAAGTTTGATTAGTTTTTAGCAACTGAACTTTAGTTATTCACTTCAGTTATTCATGGAAAGTTTCACTAAGTTTCCTGGATTTGAGGAAAGTTTGGTGAAAGTTTGTGAAGTTGATAACTTGGATTTCATTTATTTAAGAAACTGGACCATGTATGTTTTATAGTAAACTGTGCTAGTAGATTATGACATTGAATGTAAGTTTCACCATTTAGCCAAGGAAACTTCCATTGCAAGCACTGAGTGTATATAGATAAGCTGAAGCATGGCCTTGCCAGGTTGTGGAGAGTGAATACTAATTAGGCTAGCTAGAACAATGACTTGCTTGTGTGTGTAGTATGGAAAGACCACCTGTCACACAGTAAGGGTAGCACTGGGGGAGCAGTAGTATGCCCCAGGCCATTGACTTGGCTGGAGTTGAGCCATACAGTGGAAAGTCTGTTGCTATAGCAACAAGGGTGCTGGCCAGCCTGAGTAATGTGTTTATCTTTAAGACATGGCAGATAAGAGTTCTGGTAGTCGTGGCCATGAGATTATTAAGTTAAGTTTCCCCTATAGGTTAGATAGTACATGTAGTTGGCCATTAGTTTTAAAGTGATGGTTCTCCTAAAGTTTGATAGTTTTGGCCATACTGATTTAAAGTGTTGTTATTTAGGAAACTGACTTAACCTTTTTCTTGTACATTGTTTGTTTATTATGATGTTTGAATAAACACTTTCACATATTTTGGCAAAGTGACCAGACGTACTTACAACAGTGTTCTATTTTGTCTTTGCCCAATAGAAATAACGTTACCACATGACAGCTGGGTAACAAATCTGGCGATCTTGCCAGGACGTGGTAAATGCATGTGAATGCATTACTGCATGGCAGCTATCCTCGTGAACGTTCCCGGCAGCAGATAGTGCCCTGGAACGGCAGGAGGCAGTGAGGACGACCGGTTGGCGTCGGGAGTAAGGGAGACACCTTGACCTGATTCAGTGACGCAGTTGAGGACGGAGCAGACGAGAGGATGGAGGCCCTGCTAGCATTGCAGCAAAGTGTAGTCAGCCAGATTGGCTGCCTGCAGGAGGAGCAACTACAGCAGGTGTGCACAAAGCTGGGTGTTGATGAACACACTGCCAGCAAGGAAAGTGCACGCCTGGCCCTCATCCGGAGGTTGACCCGCCACCTTAACAGCGAGACCATCGAAGACATGGAGGACAAAGGTCAAAAGGTCTTCGAAGACCTTCGTGACTTCCTGAAGACCATCACTCCAGGAACGTCAAGCGCCTCCACAGACCCCCCAGCCACCCCAGAGTCAAGCTCGACATCCACAGCGGAACCGGCCCCCAGCCCCCCTGCCCTACCAGTGAACCAAATGGTTGGCCTACTGAAGAAGGAGTTTCGAATCAGCGGCCAGGTTGGGGAGCCTGGTCAGAAGGACCGGCTCTCCCACAGTAATCTCATCATGCAGATTGAAAGCGGTTTGCGGAAATCCTACAAGGAGGTTGAGATTGTAGAGGCTGTCATCCGGTCCATCAGCCCAGGCATGCGCTTGAGGAGCTACCTGGAGAGCAAAGAGGGGCTAACCTTGCCAACCCTTCGGGAAATCCTTGAAGCGCACTATAGAGAGGGGAACGCCACAGAAATGTACCAAGAACTCTCGTCTGCCTCGCAAGGGAGTACGGAGTCAGCACACGATTTCTTGGTGAGGACCCTCGACCTCCGACAGAAGATCCTGAAGGCATCAAAGATGGAGTCCACCATCAAGTATGACCCTGGACTGGTGCAGAACATGTTTCTGCACTCATTGAATACTGGTCTCCAAAACGACAACATTCGAGGCGAGCTGAAGCCATTGCTCTTTGACCCCACCACCTCAGACGAATCTCTCTTTCGACAACTTAAGATTGCAGAAGGGAGGGAGATCGTGAGACTGGCCAAACAGAAGAAGGCCAAGACAGCCGTGAAAGTCCAGGAAGTGAATGCCGTGGAAAAGCAACAGCTGGACCTGATGAAGCAACTTCAACAAGAAGTGGCTGCTCTCAAAGTTTCCAACAAGCAAGCAGCTGAGAAGCCCAAGTCCAGTGAAGGCGGCAGCAGAAACCCTCCATCACGCGAATGGGGCTGCAATAGCTGTCGTCAAGCTGGGAAGGGTCCAGAGTGTGACCATTGCTTCTCCTGTGGCAGCTCTGAGCACTTCAGAAGGGGCTGCAAGCAACGGAGACAGACCAAGCAGTCGGGAAACGGCAGCAGGGCGAGCGGAGGGGATGCGTAACTGCCCTGACCTCACAACAATCCCCAACAATTCCAAATGATCAACCCCAACCCCATTCACCTAAACCACCACACCGAAGAGATGTGCCAGAGAGTGTAGCCCTCATGGCATTGTCAACACAACTCACCCAGCAGGGCTCCAGGTTAGTCAAGCTAGTCGGCCCAAAGTGTACCATCCGGTGCAACCTAGGAGGAAGAGCAACGAAAGCCCTTTGGGACACTGGCGCCCAGGTTTCTCTTGTGTCTTCTTCATGGGTCAGCCAGAACATGCCTCATGCAGTTCTTCGACCAGTGACCGACCTGCTTGAGACTAACACCCTGATGGTGACGACTGCCAATAATGCCCAGCTCCCGTATGATGGCTACATTGAAGCAGAATTTCAGCTTCCAACTGGAAGCCACCAGCCCTTATTGGTTCCAGTGTTGGTGACAAGTGACCCCCTCAGTAACCCTATCATCGGCTCCAATGTTCTGGAGGAGTTAGTGCGAGACCCTGAGTATTCAGCCAAATCACTGTTGGCAGCCATGGAGGACACCTTTCCTGCCACTGGGAAGCAGAACGTGCAAGCTTTGGTGAACTTACTGCAACAGCCAGAATCATCAAAGCTCTGCACGGTGAAGACAGGCAGGAGAGATGTCACTGTGAAGAAAGGTTCGTGTGCCAGTATTCAATGCCGTGTTCACACCGGAGCACCTGAATCTACGACAGTGATGTTCGAAGCTGATGTAGAACAACAGTGGTCAGATGGCTTGGAGATAGGTGATGCGGTTGTGACAATCCCTAAAGGCAGCTCTTGTCGCATCAACATCCTTGTCTCTAACCCTACTGGCCATGATGTCACCATTGGGAGAAGAACCTGCCTTGGCACTCTACAGGCAATCAAATCAATACTCCCCGCAGAAGTCAAGGGTGCTCTACAACCTACAACCTCAGCAAAGATGGAAGCAGGCACCGCTGCAAGCGTGTCCAACCTCAACAGTAACAGTACCTGGGACCCTCCCATCAACCTTGAGCATCTTTCCGAGGAGCAACGGGTCATAGCAGCAAAGATGCTCCGGGAAGAATCCAGAGCATTTGCCCAGAACGAACAAGACATGGGAAGCATCGAGAAACTTCAAATGAGCATCACACTCAACGATAATATCCCAGTGCAACGGACCTATCAATCGATACCTCGACCCTTGTACCGTGAAGTAAAAGACTACATCACAGATCTCCTAAGTAGAGGATGGATCCAGAAGTCTTCTTCAAGCTATTCATCTCCAGTTGTCTGCGTGAGAAAGAAAGATGGATCCCTGAGACTGTGTGTGGACTACAGACAGCTCAATCTGAAGACCATCACTGACAGACAGCCCATCCCACGCATACAAGATATGCTAGATAGCTTAGGAGGCAACCGCTGGTTTTCCACCCTAGATCAAGGCAAGGCATATCACCAGGGTTTCATGACAGAGGAAAGCCGTCATCTAACGGCCTTCGTGACTCCCTGGGGTCTTCATGAATGGCTTCATATACCATTTGGGCTCAAGAATGCACCAGCCGTGTATCAGCGATACATGGAGTCCTGCCTTGATGAGATGAACAACGAGATCTGCATGGTTTACCTCGACGATGTTCTGATTTATAGTACAAGTTTTGAAGACCACGTCGAGAGGGTGAGAAAAGTTCTCCGTCGCATGCAGGAGCATGGTATGAAGTTAAGACCAGCCAAGTGTTCCCTCTTCCAACCACAAGTAAAGTACCTAGGACGTATAGTTTCAGCGGATGGCCATAGCATGGATCCAAAGGAGACGTCGGTACTTGAGGCCCTGAGGCAGAAACGACCAACAACCATCACTGAGGTCCAACAAATCCTTGGTCTTCTTGGCTACTACCGACGCTATGTGCCTAATTTCTCCAAACGTGCTAAAGTGTTGTACGATCTGCTGAAACAAGGCCAACCTGAGACTCAATGTGCTCCCAAAAACCACCATCAACGCAAGAACCTGAAGGGCAAACAGAGCAGGTCCCACAGACGAAAGAATGAACCGATAAGATGGGAGACAATCCATCAGGATGCCCTGGAGTCTATCCTCGACTGTTTGCAGCGACCCCCGGTAATGGCTTATCCCAACTTCTCTCTCCCCTTTGTCCTACACACCGATGCATCCCAAGATGGACTCGGTGCGGTCCTGTATCAGAAGCAAGATGGGAAACTACGAGTCATCGGGTATGGTTCCCGGACGCTAACAGCAGCCGAGAAAAACTACCACATGCATGCCGGGAAGCTCGAGTTTCTTGCCCTCAAATGGGCGGTGACGGAACATTTCCGTGACTACCTGTACTACGCCCAACACACCACAGTATACACAGATAATAACCCCTTAACCTATGTCCTCACCACAGCCAAACTGAATGCCACAGGGCATCGTTGGGTTGCCGAGTTAGCTGACTTCAACTTGGAGATCAAGTACCGACCGGGTAGAGCCAATGGCGATGCAGACACCTTGTCCCGTATCCCACAGAGTGTCGAGCACCTGGAAAGTGTCCACACCGAGGCGGTATCCCCAGATGTGATGAAGGCAACCGGTCAAGGGATTACGGCTCAGTGTAATGGCCAGACAGCTTGGGCACATGCACTCTCCGTCCAAGACTCCACCACAGGAACAGTACAGACACCCATTCAGCAGTTCAGTAAGCAGGAAATCAAGTTGGCCCAAGAGGATGACCCTGGCATCAAAAGGGTAATACACTACAGGACCTTGGGAAGGTTGCCAACCCGCAAAGAACGGAAAGGTGAGGCACCGACAGTCATATCACTTCTACACGAGTGGGGAAAGCTCCAGGTAGACGGTGACGGAATCCTCTGGCGGAAGACTGGTGTGCGCACACAACTCGTCCTACCCCAGAAGTTCAAGCAACTGGTCTACACCGAGCTGCATGATCATGCCGGGCACATTGGGCCAGAAAGAGTAATCCATCTTGCTCGGGAGCGGTTTTACTGGCCTCACATGGCAGCTGAGATCGAACACTACATCACAAAAGTGTGCCGATGCATTATCCAGAAGAAGCCAGCCAAACAAACCAGAGCGCCCCTTGTCAACATCACCACAACGCAACCTTTCGAGCTTGTCTCCATCGATTATGTCCACCTGGAGCGGAGCAAGGGCGGGTTTGAGTACATCCTGGTGGTGGTGGATCATTTCACCAGATTCGCCCAAGCGTACCCAACTAAGAACAAAAGCGGGAAGACAGCAGCGGACATAATCTTCAATGATTTCATCCTGAAGTTCGGGTTCCCTAAGAGGCTTCACCACGACCAAGGGCGTGAGTTCGAGAACCATCTCTTTGCCAGGCTGCAAGAATACTCTGGCATAACGAATTCCCGCACGACACCATACCACCCCCAAGGAAACGGTCAAGTTGAACGCTTCAACAGGACCTTACTTGGGATGTTGAGGACCCTCCCTGAGACCCAGAAGAGCGACTGGAAGTCTGCAGTTAACAAGATGGTGCACGCTTACAACTGCACAAAACACGAGACCACCGAGTACTCGCCGTTTTACCTCTTGTACGGTAGACATCCTCGCCTACCAATCGACCTGGCTTTTGGGTTTGAAAGACCAGAGGGACATGGGGTCACCAGCCGAGAATATTCCCAATGCTGGCAGAACGAGATGCGAGAAGCCTACAAGGTAGCAGCCCAAAATTCACACCAGACAGGACAGCGCAGCAAGGCTTACTATGACCGGAGAGCACGGAGTACCATCCTAGCCCCAGGTGACCGAGTTCTTGTTAGGAATTTGGCAAGAGCTGAGGGCCCGTCCAAGCTCCGAGCGTACTGGGAAGACAGGATCTACCGAGTTGTCACCCAGAAGGGTGAAGACATCCCAGTCTATGAGGTCCAACCCGAGAGTGGTCAGGGCAGGAGCAAGGTACTGCACCGGAACTTACTGTTGCCATGCGACTTCATCAGTGGGGACAACAGTCAAGTTGGTACTCATACCTCACCCCAGCAATCTCAGCCTAGACAGCCCAAAGCTGCCCCCAGACAACTCAACAACACTCCACCTGATGAGAGCCAAGCCGTACATCCGCCACCTGCAGAGAGTGAGGATGAGGACGATGATCTACCAGTCATTGTAATCCACCCTTCTAAAGTCAGCTATGCAGAAGGAGCGACAACAGAGTACCCTCAAGCTGTCTCAACAGTCCCCCCAGCGGATGCAGCACTTTCGGAACACGGGGACTTGCAGTTTCCAGCCAATGATGCAGATGAGGATACAGATATGCTTCAGCCCCAGGAAGGAGTAGAAACAACTACACCAGCTGTGCCATCTGCCCAACCTACTACAACGTCAGCCATGACAGAGGTAGGACCATCTCCAATACTGGATAGTATGGAACATCAAGTGAGTGGCATAACCCAAGATGCAGGTGATGAGGAGATTCATCGACCCCTTCGCGACAGACACCCTCCAACGGTGTTAACTTATGACAGGCTTGGGACACCATCTTTTCAACCAACCATGCTGAATTCAGTGGCAGTACCAAGGGCTCATCAGTACCCCCAGCAGCCAGTTGCACAAGTGCCGTCACAACAGCAGTTCTTTCATCCATTCTATCCTGGACAACCCTTTTGTCAGCATCCAGTGCAGGGGCCTTACCAGCCATGGACTCCTTCACCTTACTGGATGGAGCCTGGGCAAGTGAGACCATAAGCTGTAGTATAGTGACCATCAATGCGGAGACATGGTGTGGCAAGACAGATGACGAGAGATAGTAATCGTGTTGCACAATGAGCGGAAGGAGAGTCAGCAAGGACCAGGAGTACTCTCTTCAGAAGATGAGCATGCACATGAATACCAAGTTCGCACTACAACCCAACAATGTTGAGATACCAGTCCATTTACCTGATTGGTCTGTGAGACCTAGGACGAGATATCCATGGAGATTGGATCCCCTCCACTGGATCTCATCCCAGCACCAGAGGAGCTACTGGGAAAACTCATCTGGATGGCAGGACGTTCCTGCGCGAATGGACTGTAGTTCCCATGACTGTAGTGCGCTGTCCACCATGATACTGTTCGGAAACAGGATTCTCCAAAGAACTGTATATAGATCAATGTTTGACCGATAAAATGTCGTGACGACATTTCTTTTTTGGAGGGGAGTGTTGTAGAACCCCTCTGTAGTAAAACCCCTCCAGAGTGAAGTTTTTGTAGAAAGTAACACCCCCATAAAAAAATTGGAATTGGCCAAAGACAACACAGAGTGCATGTGAGTGTGCCTGGTCACTTTCACATATTTTGGCAAAGTGACCAGACGTACTTACAACAGTGTTCTATTTTGTCTTTGCCCAATAGGTATGTACAAATGTTTCTTTCTTTTTATTCACATCTAGGTTCCTTTATTTCTGTTGTTCACATTTTCATTTACTTGGAGTATACAATCAATGACTTGAGTTGATCAATTGGTTGAAGGTAATTTGTTCTTTGAATTTGTCAACTTTACTCTTTTGCCAAGTTATCTAGAGATTGACAAGATTGAAGTTTGTTTTATGATGCTTAGATATTTTCATTATTGTTTGTATATTCACTTTTATGTAACTTTGGATGAGATTTAAGATGATATAAGTTTGATTAGTTTTTAGCAACTGAACTTTAGTTATTCACTTCAGTTATTCATGGAAAGTTTCACTAAGTTTCCTGGATTTGAGGAAAGTTTGGTGAAAGTTTGTGAAGTTGATAACTTGGATTTCATTTATTTAAGAAACTGGACCATGTATGTTTTATAGTAAACTGTGCTAGTAGATTATGACATTGAATGTAAGTTTCACCATTTAGCCAAGGAAACTTCCATTGCAAGCACTGAGTGTATATAGATAAGCTGAAGCATGGCCTTGCCAGGTTGTGGAGAGTGAATACTAATTAGGCTAGCTAGAACAATGACTTGCTTGTGTGTGTAGTATGGAAAGACCACCTGTCACACAGTAAGGGTAGCACTGGGGGAGCAGTAGTATGCCCCAGGCCATTGACTTGGCTGGAGTTGAGCCATACAGTGGAAAGTCTGTTGCTATAGCAACAAGGGTGCTGGCCAGCCTGAGTAATGTGTTTATCTTTAAGACATGGCAGATAAGAGTTCTGGTAGTCGTGGCCATGAGATTATTAAGTTAGGTTTCCCCTATAGGTTAGATAGTACATGTAGTTGGCCATTAGTTTTAAAGTGATGGTTCTCCTAAAGTTTGATAGTTTTGGCCATACTGATTTAAAGTGTTGTTATTTAGGAAACTGACTTAACCTTTTTCTTGTACATTGTTTGTTTATTATGATGTTTGAATAAACACTTTCACATATTTTGGCAAAGTGACCAGACGTACTTACAACAGTGTTCTATTTTGTCTTTGCCCAATAGAAATAACGTTACCACATGACAGCTGGGTAACATGTCGTTCGTCATTTGTCTGTCGCTGACGCTCCTTCATGCTGGCTGCTGATCTGATGATGTCTGGCGGGGCTATGCCTGCCAGGGTGTAGATGCTGTTGGTGTTTGTCGGCCTGAGACAGCCTGTTATCAGTGCGTGCACTCACTTTCGCCTTTTTCCTTTGAATGTGGGTCTTAAAAGTGAGACAGCGATCAAGGGTGACACCTAGGCAGACAGGGTGCTCGCAGTGTTCAAGAGTCGTTCCAGACCAGGTTATTTGAAGTTGGCGCTTTGCTTCGTGGTTTCTCAGATGGAAGGCACACACTTGTGTCTTGGATGGGTTGGCACAGAGGTGGTTTTCTTCATAGTACAGTGTTAACTGACTGAGAGCACCAGTCAGCCTTTTCTCCACTACTGAGAAGTCCGTATCTTGTGCGGCAACACTCAGATCGTCAGCATATGCAAAGCGGCATGTTTCATCACTTTTCGGTTGGTCGTTGGTGTATAGATGTTAAAAAGAATGGGGGCAAGCACGCTCCCATGAGGAAGACCATTCTTCAACCTACGCCATCTGCTTCGTTTGCCACCCAACTCCACAAAGAACAGCCTGTTCTCCAGCATACTTTCAATCAGCTCTGTTACCCGGATATCCTTTGTCAGCTCCAAGATCTTGCCAAGCAGGCATCTATGGTTGACTGTATCATATGCTGCAGACAGGTCAACAGAGACTGCACCGGTTACCATCCCTTTCTCAAAACCATCTTCGATGTGTTGTGTCAGGTTGAGCACTTGGCTTGTTGTTGATTTTCCAGGACAAAATCCTGCTTGCTCAGGGATGAGGCGTTCGTCTACTGTTGGAGCTATTCTGTTAAGGATTAGTATTCGAACAGCTTGTAGGTATGGCTGAGAAGTGTAATTGGTCTGTAGCTCTTTGGGCTTGATGGATCTTTCCCTGGTTTTAGCAGCTTTATCACATGATCTTTCTTCCAGATCTTAGGATGCTTATGTGTTGTCTGACAGTGATTATACAACTGCAGAAGCCACTTCTTTGCCTCAGGTCCAAAGTACTTGATCTGCTCAGTTGCGATGTTGTCTAGCCCAATGGCCTTTCCTGGTTTGAGACTTGACAAGCCGATTTCTAGCTCTTCCATGGTGAATGGTCTTGTGAAACCAGGGTCTTCGGTGCACTTGTTACGGTCTAGCTTGATCCTTTGCTGTTTTTTTTTCGCTTTTCCCATTCAAGAGCAATTGATGCGCAACTTGATTTGCAGTGACCTTGGATTGTTGAGGGGCAAAACGTTCGGATCACCACGAAGCTTGCGGATTAGAGACCTCGCCTTCTTGCTGTTCTTTGACATGTCTGTTGCCTCAAGCAGTGCGTTCCAGGTTTGTTGGCGCTCTTGGTAGATGCTTTCCATCACCTTCTCCCCAGCTGATGTTGTTGCCTCTGAGAAGGGATCAGTTTCAAACATTGTAACATAGTCATTGTAAAGAGCAGCTGCCTCTTTAGAGAGACCAGGAATATACTCCACCCTGCAGCCTCGGGGGATGTGCCTTCGTGCAGTTTTAACAAGTTCGGTGAACATGTTATAGTTATCCAGTGTGGGTTTGATGTTTTTGATCTTCTGTTCCAGCTCCTGACTGAATCCATTCCAGTCAGCTCTCTTGTAGTTAAAGCGCCTTTTAAATGGCACAACGGTAGGTACTACTGCTGCGTTGACTTGGATACCAATAGGACGGTGTTGAGTCTGTGGTACAGGATCCATTACAATCTTCTAACACAGACCTGCAATATCACAGGTGACAGCAGCTAAGTCTGGGGTGTAGCCACGTCTCCAACGGGCGCTATAGAATGATGGAGGCAATTTGGGGTCATGGATAAGACTAAGCTGGTTGGCATCCATCCACTCTTCAACCGCTTCTCCATCCTTGTTTGTATCCATGTAGCCCCACTGGGTACTCTGACAGTTTAAGTCTCCGATTATAACTTGTGGTTTGTTGTAAATTTGAGGAACAGGATCTCGGAAGCTGAAGACTACTCCTGGTGGTTTGTATATAGATGTTATCACAATACTGCTCAACTCAACAGTTAGAACTTTGATGTTTTGTTCTTCTGATCTTGAGGTAGCTTCTATAGCAGAGCCTGGTTTGACAAAGATAGCACTGCCATACTGACGATGGGGATGCTCACATGCCAAGACCATACCATGTATTTTGGGACGGTTGTTCTCGTTCCCTCTGTGTGTCTCCTGCAAGCATAGGATGTCACAATGCATCTTACTGCAAAGCTCAGCTAGGATGTTATGCTTTGAAGATGAGAACCCTTCGACATTTGCAGAGATAACGCAAAATACTGACAAAGGACTTTTGTATTTTATCTTTTCAGGACTGTTTGGTAAACATGCAGCAACACCATGAAAGAACAGGACATCATTAAGCAAACCATCCTTGTCGATTAGCATTTTCTCATTCTCGGTTGTCACATAAAGGTATAAATACATGAACAAGAAAAAACAAGTCAGGTGTGTTTACAAACACAAATGCCCCGCAACGGTGACAGTTCCCATGACATAACACCACTCTTTTAACATCAACTTACATGTACCTTGGTCACATGGAACATTCATTGACAGCATTAGTGTCTTCTGTAGGTTTTATATGAATTAATCCCTAATCCCTATAATCTCAGAATAAATACATGATTTCTATTGTTTTAGCCACTGTGAACTTGACCCTTGAGCCCCAAATTCAATAGGCTTCTTAGGATTACCAAGAACAATCCACAAACCAAATTTGAAGTTCATATGTTAAGTATTTCTCAAGTTATCGCGCTGACAAGATTTCTATTGTTTTAGCCACTGTGAACTTGACCCTTGACCTTTTGGCCCCAAATGCAATAGGCTTCTTAGGATTGCCAAGAACAATCCACAAACCAAATTTGAAGTTCACATGTAAAGTATTTCTCAAGTTATCGCGCTGACAAGATTTCTATTGTTTTAGCCACTGTGAACTTGACCTTTGGCCTTTTGGCCCCAAATGCAAAAGGCTTCTTAGGATTACCAAGAACAATCCACAAACCAAATTTGAAGTTCATATGTTAATTATTTCTCAAGTTATCGCGCTGACAAGATTTCTATTGTTTTAGCCACTGTGAACTTGACCTTTGGCCTTTTGGCCCCAAATGCAAAAGGCTTCTTAGGATTACCAAGAACAATCCACAAACCAAATTTGAAGTTCATATGTTAAGTATTTCTCAAGTTATTGCGCTGACAAGATTTCTATTGTTTTAGCCACTGTGAACTTGACCTTTGGCCTTTTGGCCCCAAATGCAAAAGGCTTCTTAGGATTACCAAGAAACAATCCACAAACCAAATTTGAAGTTCATATTTTAAGTATTTCTCAAGTTATCGCGCTGACAAGATTTGTCCGGACACACACACACACACACACACCCACACACCCATACTTGTTTCACATGACTAGTGTGGACTTTCCATTGCTTTCGTGTAGTTAAGAAAAACCAGTGAAAAAACTCATTTTTCTCAAACTGTGAAAACTCTTTCAACCCAATTTTTTTTCTATGATTCCCTTTAGTGTTTCTCTTCATTCTGCTACAGATAAACCTAACCCAAAAATGCCTCTAAACCTGTTTTCCAGAAATGGGGAAACACTGTGTGGACGTGGGGTAAGTCCACACAACGTCGGTGCTACCTACATTATGTGGACGTCTTTTGTTCGGAAGTCCACACTGCGTATGTAAGACAAACTCACCCACCCACCCACCCACCCACC
This sequence comes from Patiria miniata, assembly GCF_015706575.1. Lineage (NCBI taxonomy): Eukaryota > Metazoa > Echinodermata > Asteroidea > Valvatida > Asterinidae > Patiria > Patiria miniata. The sequence continues at coordinate 943,153 of NW_024037049.1, forward strand.
CACCCACCCACCCACCCACCCACCCACCCACCCACCCACCCACCCACCCACCCACCCACCCACCCACCCACCCACCCACCCACCCACCCACCCACCCACCCACCCACCCACCACCCACCCACCCACCCACCCACCCACCCACCACCCACCCACCCACCCACCCACCCACCCACCCACCCACCCACCCACCCACCCACCCACCCACCCACCCACCCACCCACCCCCACCCACCCACCCACCCACCCACCCACCCACCCACCCACCCACCCACCCACCCACCCACCCACCCACCCACCCACCCACCACCACCCACCCACCCACCCACCCACCCACCCACCCACCACCCACCCACCCACCCACCCACCCACCACCCACCCACCCACCCACCCACCCACCCACCACCCACCCACCCACCCACCCACCCACCCACCCACCCACCCACCCACCCACCCACCCACCCACCCACCCACCCACCCACCCACCCACCCACCCACCCACCCACCCACCCACCCACCCACCCACCCACCCACCCACCCACCCCCACCCACCCACCCACCCACCCACCCACCCACCCACCCACCCACCCACCCACCCACCCACCCACCACCCACCCACCCCCACCCACCCACCCACCCACCCACCCACCCACCCACCCACCCCCACCCACCCACCCACCCACCCCACCCACCCACCCACCACCCACCCACCCACCCACCCACCCGATGATAATCGGAAATAACTTTTAAAAGTAGGATATAAACATCCACACAACTATCCTTTTAAAACTGGGCGTTTTTGTGTTATTCCTGTATTATGTGTGCGAGAACGCATTTCGGGAACCACTTTTGCGACCCCATAAATTCGAGCTGTTTGGATGCTAGTTGTGATTTCATTCGTACGCGTAAAGTGTTCGCCTTTTGCGGACGTTGAAGAAACCACAATTTTTTGCATTGGTGATTGGTCATTGCACGCTGTTCCTGAGACACACAACGTGTATAGCGTACATGAGAACGACACGAAAAACGTATTCGTACTCCGTCATGTCCGATGTAAACAAGCTGGCTTTTTCGTCTTTTCTTGGGAACGGTAAGACATTAGGTTGGTTTCCTTTCAACCAGATGTTTGAAATAGGCTAAGTAAACAATCCAAAACATAACATTTTGGGGGATTTCAGGACCTAGTGCCCCTTTAAATTCTGGTAGCCATGTACAATGAGCCAGCATCCTGTGCTCCTACATCGATAGACTAGTTACATTGTGACCAGTTATACAGGGTGTTTAAACAAACATTCCCATCTTCAAATGTAAATTTTCACAAATCCAGACATATCCAGAAAACAATCAGTATGTCCTCTATTCAATGGTATTGAGTTCATTACGTCATTGCCATGGATAACTGCGGTGGACATTGATAAATGATAATAGGTGCTTAAATGAAGGAATAAGACAACCTTTCTGATCACCCAATCATTTAATTCATTTCTGTGGAAGTTGTACTGTACATTTTACGGTCATTTGCCTTAGTGGCCCACCCAGGATTTGGCTGGGGGGGGCCTCAAATTTTTTTTTTTTTCAAATTTTTTGAAGTTTAAAAAACTTTTTAAAATGTTGCCCAAAATATTTGGCTTGAGAAAAAAAAAATTTGGGTTTTTTTTTTTTGGGGGGGGGACTATTTTGACATTGGTGGCACCACTTACTACTTACTTATTATACTACTCGAAAATAGGCCACATACATATCACCAAGGCCAAATTGTGGGACTAAAAAAAAATTCCAAAAAAAAAAAAATTTACAACCTGGGGGGGGGGGCTCAAGCCTTTTGTTCTTTTGTTTATACTTTCACTTTTGCTTAGATAAATCACCAAGTACTAAATTGTCTTAAAAGAGATCTTTAGCAGCACCCCACAGTACATTTCATATTTGAATGGGATGTAATTACCATAGTTTGGTGGGCCTCCATATGCAGGGTTACTCATAGCACTCTGTTGAGGGACAGTCATTTGTGGTCCGGTAGTATAACACACCTGTAAAATGTAAGGATCATTTCTTAGAATTCATGTCATACAGTTTGTAATTCATGTGTGGTTTGCTGTCTAGTATGCAAAAACCCAACCCATTTATAACAAAGGGAAAACATATGACGAAAATGGGCACTTCAGGAATTTCTTTGCTTCATTACCATTAATGAATTATAACAGTATATCATGTACATGTATATCAAATGCTTGAACAAATGAAACTAAGCTCATAAACATAGAAACCCAACTCACCATTACCTGCATTCAGAGTTAAATGAGATTGTATTGTCTCTTGACAAACTCACGTGTTCAAAGAAACAATGCAATAGGCACTCATAAGGGTCCTTATACATGTACACGCAACCATTAGTATATGGTATTGTGACGGAACAGGGGTAGTCTGATGTCAAGGCTAGTTTTAATGCAGTAGAAACTTGTTCTGGTGCTGTTGCCAATGTTGCAAGAAGCCAAGCTTGTGGCGGTAGGAACAAGCCAAGTTCTGGGGCGGATTGCAATAACGCGGTCTTAGTCGGCTGGCTAAACCAGTCCGATTTTAGCCGGCTATTGTTCTTAGACGGTCTTGGTTAAGACACCAAACTTAGCCCATTGCAATAAGCTGGTCTTTACTAAGCCCGCTTAGAGTAATGATTCACAAACAAACATTCCATGGTTACGGGCGAATACTGGAGAGACTGCGCTATTTTTTTTTTTAGGTTTGTGTAACATCATGCATTTTCCAGAAGATCCCTTCTATCCCAGAGAATTTATCCTCCAAGCAGTGTTCTGCTATTTTAAGATTTAATTATCAAACTCTCATCAACTGTAAAAAAAAATATTTTGGGAAAGAATAATTCAACACACCAGTGAATTCCAAAAATCCCAACTATAGACCATTTTAAGCCAGCCCAACCCAGGCTAATTATTTAAGACTGTCTTACTACTTAAACTGTGTCATTGCAATGGTCTTACTTTATAGACTGACTGACAGCCAGAGCTTTTAGACTGTCTAATGCGCATAGCCAGCTTTAAGACCGGTTATTGCAATCCGCCCCTGGTGCCCTTGCTGGGGTCATCCGTGGCTGCTGTGCAGCAGTGGAACTACCATGTGGTCGGAGTAGTAGTGGTCTGATGGTGATCACGCTCTGGTGCTCCAGTGCGATTGAGTGTAGCAGTCCGTGTTATTTAAGACAGCCAGTTATTTAAGATTATTGTTATCTAAGATTTAGGTGGATTTGTAGTGGGTGTACAACTAATTAATGGGTTTGGATTAGTGTTGGAACAAAAGGGGCAGGAGTTGTAAAGAGCAGTACTTTGATTTGTGGTGCATTGCTTGTCGTCTGTTGCACACCATATGGTGGGGGTGATGACTGAGACGATCCCGCAATCACTGGGCTACCTTGTCTATCAGGTTGACTATTTGTAGCACTCTGAGTTCTTGTGAGGGTCACCATCTTTGTGTGAAGGTTATTATCCCCTCGTCTAATCAACCCGAACACTCCATGTAGTTGGCTGAGGGTTACTGTAGAACCCATGAGATATACCTTAAGCTTTGCTGTCATTGAGCTGAGCCAGGTTCAGGTATATGGACTCTTTGTGAGAGTTATTGTAATAACTTAATCCATGTGCGGGGTATTGCATGTAAGGATTATATTGTATAAATCCACTGTGGCATAACAAAGTGAAGTTGTCTGCATAAATGGTCAGCTTTGATTGCAGTCAAGTCATTAATGTAAGGAAAGATTCCATAAGACTCCATCTTGTGTAACAAACAATTGTGCCAAACTTTATCAAAAGGCTTTTGACATGCCAGGGGCGATGAGTCTAGATTAATCCCGGCACATACCGTTATTTTATTTTACCGTTTTGGATTTCCTCAAAAACAAAAACAGTAAACGAACCATTGACTGTTTTGTCGTTTTACAGTTTTGTAAAACGTTCAAACGGTATTAAGTCACAAAAAACAATGACCTTTTTGTTATTTTTTTTTAATGTAAAAAGCGATAAACGGTTAGTTGCTTTATTTTTAGAGTGTTGTTTTACAAAAACATGACAATGACAAAACGGTCAATAGTCTCGTCGACCATTTTTTGATTCAGGTTTGGCAATTAAGCAATGCACCTTGCAATGTTAATGTGTCCTTGGGATCGTTTCACTGCCTGGGAGATTGCCCTCCTTACAATTACACTGTATCACGTTCTCCCGACAAAATTTGCAAATATTGGCTATTGAGGAGCCACGCCAAACTCAGGCTCCAATTTCCGTCAAAATATCTGCAACTTCTTCATACGTCTTACCACCCTGTATCCATTCTGAAATGTCCTCCTTGAAATTTTCCAGTGCCATTTTGCTTGCAACTCTTTAAGCCCCACCAATTAATCACAGTACTAGATGGGGGTCAGGGTTACGCCAGGAATCACACCACGCATTAATTATGCCGAGGTAACACTTCTTCATGCGCAGCATGGTCCCCTCCACCCCCTTGCCCACCGCCACAAAATGCACTACGGACTGTTAACTATGACACTGAAATAAAAAATAAAAACTGTCTGTATTCAATACTGACCGTTTTGCTGTTTTTCAAAGTTATTTGTGTAAAGCTGGAAAACAAAAATCAATGATCGTTATGCTGTAATGAATTTTACTCAACTGATAAAATGGAATAACCGTATTTATCTTAATACCGTTTGACCGTTTTACAAAACTGTAAAACGACATAACAGTCAATGGTTCGTTTACTGTTTTTGTTTTTGAGGAAATCCAAAATGGTAAAACGAAATAACGGTATGTACCAGGATTTATATTCAATCCCAGGACATACCGTTATTTCGTTTTACCATTTTGCATTTCCTCAAAACAAAAACAGTAAACAAACCATTGACCGTTTTGTCGTTTTACAGTTTTGTAAAACGGTCAAACGGTATTAAGATAAATACGGTTTCTCCGTTTTATAAATAGTAAAATTCATTTATAGCATATAACGATCGATCGATTATTTTTGTTTTACAGTTTTACACAAATAACTTTGAAAAACAGCAAAACGGTCAGTATTGAATACAGACTGTTTCTTTATTTTAGTGTCATAGTTAACAGTCCGTGGTGCATTTTGTGGCGGTGGGCAAGGGGGTGGAGGGGGACCATGCTTTACACGAGTGTTGGCTCGGCATAATTAATGCGTGGTGTGATTCCTGGCGCGGACCCTGACCCCCTTCTCATGCGATTCAGTTGGTGGGGCTTAAAGAGTTGCAAGCAAAAATGGCGCTGGAAAACTGCAAGGGAGGGCATTACTTTTTACAATGGCTACAGGATGGTAAAACGTTTGATGAAGTTGCAGATATTTTGAAGGAAATTGGAGTTCAAGTCGACGCGGCTCTTCAATAGCTAATTCGCAAATTCTGTCGTGAGAACGAAAATGTAAGGAGGGCCCAGGCAATGACTCGATCCCAAGGACGCATTAACATTCCTAGGTGCATTGCTTAATTGCCGAACCTAAATCAAAAAATGGTCGGCAAGACTATTGACCGTTTTGTCATTGTCATGATTTTGTAAAACAACACTCTAAAAATAAAACAACTAACCGTTTAACGCTTTCTACAATTAAAAACAACAACAAAAAGTATTTTTTGTGTGTGACTTAATACCGTTTGACCGTTTTACAAAACTGTAAAACGAAAAAACGGTGAACGGTGCATTTACTGTTTTTGTTTTTAAAAAAATCCAAAACGGTAAAACGAAATAACGGTATGTCCCGGGATTATATTCCCCATGCTGATCAACAGCTTTATTCAGATGTTCCATGTAAGGGATAGGTCTCTATTGGAACGTGAATGACGAAAGCCCTGCTGCACACCTTTCAAGGGATTATTTTACTCCAAGATGTTCATGAGTTGCTGATTCATCAGGAACTCAAGAACTTCATTCATGATGGAGGGGAGGCTAATTGGCCTATAGTTAGCAGGGTCAGAATTCTCCCCAGAGCCTTTAAACACAGGCACAACTGATGTCAGCTTCCAACTAGATACAAATTCAGATTTAGACAAACACAGTATTGCACAGGTTAGTGAACACTGAATGTGAGCAAATCTTCAAAACAATGGTGGGGATCTGATTAGGACTAGAAGCCTTGAAGATGTCCAGAGAACTGATTACCTTAGCAACCTTGTCAGTATGGGGATCGCCAGGATTTTGAAAAAGTTGCTGAAGGTGGGGGAAGGGGGAACGGGACATGATTTGATGCTCAATATACATATTATGTAAAAAAAAAAAACGCGCGTATTAGGGTCTTTTCGGCAGTTCCTACTGCTAAATATACATTGAATGAACAGTATTATATTCAATTTGAATCTCTCCTAATCTTTTTCCTTTTTGTTTTCCCTCTTCTCCCCCTCCCCCAGGCACAGTTCTAGAGCCAATATTTTGGCGGGGGCTAGCAGGGTGGATCAAGATTCATTGGCGGATCCAGGGGGTGTTACGGGGGCGTGCCCCCCCCCCCCCCGGCAGTGACCAAAATTTTGTAAAATAAGGCCATTTTTCACTCAAATGAGCCGTTGCGCCCCCCCCACGAACCTAACTGGATCCGCCACAGATTTTTTTTCAGGGAGGCGTGCTGAAATGTAGACTGGTTATTTTCTCCGGACACTTAGGCCTCCGAAAACCAAGGGGGGGGGGGGGCTCGTGTTGCCATATTTTCAATGGGGAGTGCTGATGAAGTCCTACAATTAGGCACACTATATTAACTACAAGTGTACTAATGCACCCTTCTCACGACTATTTATTTAGGGGGAGACCGTTCGCATAACGTGTACGTCACATGCTCAAATTTGGCTAGTGAAATTTTGGGGGGGGGGGGGGCTGGACAACATTGGGGGGGGGGCCTGAGATTTGATGCATGGTTTGCATGGTGGAGGGTAATAATAAGGCGGTTGTTGCGGTAGCACCATGTGGCAAAATCTCTTTTTGTGAGTATGTGTGGTTCTGAAAAGAACCGGAGAGATGAACATGTTAAAATGTCTGTGGATTTGGTCAAAAACTGGGTATTGTTAACAGCGGCGGCGGTATGGTTTCAAACCTGGGGGTTATCACCAAAAAGGGGCACTTGCTCAGTAAAAGGCATCTTCTGTTGGTGCAGCAGCGTATCCAGCAAATTTTTTGGGGGGGGGGGGCACATCCGAACTGAAATGTCAACACTTTTTTTTTCACTAGACACTTGGTTTGCCAACCCCCCCCCCCCCCCCCCCCGGTACCACCGCCCCTGATTGTTTAGTTTAAATTATGTAATTTTCTGTACATCTCCTGTTTACATGCAAAATGCAAGTGTTCTTGTGTGTTTTTAATAAGGACAGTATTGCTTACCATTACATTGGGCTGAGGTGTAGAGTGGCCTGTGCTGCAACATAAGGCTCCACAACTCATGCCAGCACCAACTATTGCCACTACAGCATCTGTAAATGCCAACAGACAGAGAAGGACACCAACAGCAACACGTGCCTCCTTAAATGATTAAAAAAAAGATACACAAAACCTGATATAATGTGGCAATTTCTGTTTCCATTTGTTGTTAAAGTAGTCATAAATTCTGTTTAGGTTCAGAGACAAATGAAAAAGACCTATACCAAAACAAATGTATCAATTAAAAATGTATCGTAAGTCAGGGCCATGCCAAATATACAAACACAAATCCTAATTGTCAGCTGAGACTGGCTCTTGTTTTCATCAGTGCATTTCAAAATCAAATATCAAGTCCAATTCGGAATAACCAAATATTTAATTATTCTAAAAATGCAACCCCTATCCAACATCCACTTACATACGTGTGCATTGCAAATTGTCAAAAAAAGATATTTGAACCTTATATTTGAGCTCAATAGTTCAAAGGATAACATTCTTACTTACATGACTTGACAAGCATGTCGCACTATCTGGGCTGTAACTATACCTGCAAAACATCCTGTCGAATCCTGCAGACATAGCAGCAAGCGTGATGATAGCAACAGTTGCCATGGATCCCACGATGGCCAGTACCATGTAAGCAGTGATCTACCGAATAGGAAGTACAAATCTGTATGATTAAACATCCAGCAAGGGAAATTAAAATAACAATTGGGACAGGCCCAATCATTTAACAAAGCTTGTTCCATATACTGTTAGTATTGTGGCACAAATTACTATAGCAGCGTAGTCTAGAGAGGGCGCGCTCGCGGCTGTGGGCCCTATATAAGGCCCCGGGGCAGTTGCCACCCAGACACACACAGTCACAAATTAGACTCGCATCAGAAACACTCTCAGACACAACCTTCCGGGCGTACGCCGAGAGCATCTACGGGGAAGAGACGGTAGGCATTAGGTTGCGCGCGCTGACGGGCGTGTGCTGGGTGGTGCGGTGAAGTCGGGCTGGCATAAGGAGGCACGGAGTCCGCGGAGGCTACTGGAGGCGGAGCGACATACATCGATCTGCCGTTGTAACGTGACGGAGCCGGAAGGGCGCGCTCATCTACCCGCCGCCTTGAGGAAGGATCACGACTGGAAACGGTCGAGGGCGGGAGAGTAGAGGCGCACAGCGTTCATTGTCAAGGGTATGGACACTTTTTACGAGATTGTCCAGAAAAGAGAAATAAAACTAAGCCTCAGGGAAACGGCAATCAGCCTCTCCTAGGACCCGAGGAAGGGCTGAAATCACAGCAGGGTCAACCGTCAACCTAAAACCAACCCGGAAGCAGAACGGAAGATACTGGTACCAACAATTTCTCCCAAAAAAGGACTTTATGTTAAGGGGAAGATTCATTCCCTTGACATTCCACTCCTTGTGGATACCAGAACTACTGATACAGTTATTTCAGCCGAGGTATATTACAGAATTCCAGCTGAGAGGCGGCCGAGGCTAGAGACAGATGGCTTAAAAGTGTTTCAGGCGGATGGGACACCGATAGAAACTTAGGGCTTGGCACAAATTGAGGTACAGGTAGAAAGAACCATTTTTCCAGTACGTGCAGTTTTTGCAAAGGTTAAGGCACAAGGAATTCTGGGGATGGACTTTCTCATACTCACGGGAGGAATAATGGACTTTAAGACCTTGGAGCTTGTGTTGCATGGAGAACACATCAAGTGTACAAGCCGATGGGGAACAGCGTTATGCACAAGGATTTTGGTAGCCAGAACTACTGTCATACCACCGAGACATGAAACCATTATACCAGGGAGGATGGATAAGTCACTTGATTCGTGTCATGTCGGTGTAATAGAGCCAGTCGGAGGAGGCGAAGTGGTAGCGGATAAGGGCCTTATAGTTGCGAGGTCACTGGTGAACATGGATGGAGGTACACTACCGCTGTGGGTATTGAACCCAGGGAGGCAGGAGTGCGTTCTGTGCTGTGGGGTTACTGCCGGCTGCCTCACCCCAGTGGATGAAGAGGATGTAGATGAGGTGCGACAGGAGGCTATGGAAAAAGGAACGGAAGATGTACATGTCCCCGGACACCTTCAGGACCTCTGGAAGCGAAGCGTTGAAGGGCAAGATACACGCTATCATTACGCCATTGCTAGGTTGCTGTCGGAGTTCTCGGATGTATTTTCCAGAGGAGACCACGACCTAAGGAGGACTGACAGGGTGAAACACACCATAGACACCGGAAGTGCCAGACCTGTTAGGGAAAGACCGAGGCGACAACCCCTGTGTAAGCAAAAGGAGATCGACAAGCAAGTGGATGACTTGTTAAAGCGGGGGATTATAGAGCCATCCGACAGCCCGTGGGGGTCCAATGTAGTTCTCGTTCGGAAAAAGGACGGAACGCAGGGGTTTTGTGTGGATTACAGAGGGCTCAATGAAAGGACGATCAAGGACGCTTTCCCCGTCCCACGAATCGATGACACCCTTGACGCACTAGCGGGGGCAAGATGGTTTTCAACCCTAGATCTTTCCTCCGGCTATTGGCAAGTCGAACTTGATGAAGAGGCCCAGAAGAAGTCTGCCTTTGTTGTGCGCGGGGGAATGTACAGCTGGAGGGTTATGCCTTTCGGTCTGTGCAATGCCCTCGCCACATTCGAGAGTCTCATGGAGAGGATAATGAGTGGCCTCCAGTGGGAAACCTTGCTCGTCTATTTAGACGATGTTATTGTGTATGGACGAACCATCGTGGAGGAAATCAACCGTTTGAGGGAGGTTCTGCAGAGGTTACGTGAGGCTGGACTTAAATTAAAGCCAAGAAAATGCCACCTCTTCCGACAGCAAGTTAAGTATCTGGGACATGTGGTGTCCCCGGAGGGAGTATCTACCGATCCAGACAAGCTGGAGGTGATACGATCTTGGCCAACTCCGACTGACGTCCAAGGACTGAGGAGTTTTTTTGGGTTGGCCTCGTATTATAGAAGATTCATCAGAGGTTTTGCTGATGTGGCTCGCCTGCTCCATAGGCTAACTGAGAAAGCACGTGTCTTCCACTGGAGTGACGAATGCCAGGAGGCGTTCCAAACCTTGAAGACTCACCTGCAAGAGGCGCCAATACTGGCATACCCAGAACCCGAGGGCAAGTTCATATTGGATACAGATGCTAGCGGAGTCGGCATCGGAGCTGTTTTGTCGCAAGTGCAAAATGGAGAGGAGCGCGTTATTGCCTACGCGAGAGGAATTATTGCGTGACGCGCAGAGAGCTCCTTGCAATTATTGTCTATCTTAAACACTTCAAGCAGTACCTATACGGACAAGAGATATTTGTTCGAACGGACCATGCGGCATTAAAGTGGTTAGTCACTTTTAAGAACCCAGAGGGGCAAATCGCTCGATGGCTGGAGGTGCTTGGGCAGTACACCTATGAAATAGTTCATCGCCCTGGGAAGAAACATGGAAATGCAGACGGCATGTCACGTCGACCTTGCAAGCAGTGTGGACGTGTGGACGACGATACTGTAGAGGCACCTACGCCGGCGGATGTGAGAGAGGTTGTTGCCGAGCCAAACGTTACCACAGACGACTTGCGGGAGGGTCAGCTGAAAGACCCCTCCATTGCCTGGGTAGTACTTGGGAAAGAGGAGTCGGATCAGAGGCCAGATTGGAAGAGCATGTCCTCCCGTGCAACTGCGGTCAAAGTTTATTGATCGCAATGGGGCCAGCTAGAGATGAGACAGTCAGTGCTATGTCGGCGATGGGAATCAAACGACGGTAGGGAGGTAAAGTGGCAGATAGTCCTCCCAGTCGGCCTTCAAGAGGTGAAGATGGATGAGTTGCATGGAGGGAAGACCGGAGGACACTTTGAAATCAGTCGCACACTTGCGAAGTTGAGATTGAGATATTACTGGTCTGGAATGGTGGCGGACGTGAGAGCCTGGTGCAGGAAATGCAATATCTGTGCTAAACGAAAGTCGCCCGCTTGGAAGAGGCGTGCACCGCTCAGACAGTACAAAATCGGGGCTCCGATGGAAAGGGTGGCGTTGGATCTCGTCGGCCCAATGCTGGAGACAGAGGGAAGCAACAAATGGGTGCTTGTTATAGCCAACTACTTCACCAAGTGGATGGAGGCTTATGCCCTCCCCGACAGTACAGCCGAGACGGTAGCCAAGGCATTTGTGGAGAACTTTGTTTGTCGATATGGCGTACCAAAAGAATTGCACTCAGATCAGGGTCGCAACTTCGAGGCAGATTGTAATTGAGGTCATTGAAGGTTGAGGGGCATGGGTGAGTGCCGCTACGCGTATAGGGCGGTATATTTCCATCCAAACGGGCCTGCATTCCCGGCTGCTGGGGTACTTATCCTAAGCTAGGTTGTCTGGGTAAAGGGACTACGGATCGGGTCACAGATATTCCCGCCACAGTATATCAAATATTTAGAAAAGGATTCCAAAAAGGTGACCTAGCAATTGTTCAAAGGGTTACCCCACATTTTTCTTACTATATTTTTCCCCACATGAGAAATATTCTTAAGTGTGCGGGGGTGTACACACACCCCCACTTAGTTTTATTATACTTGTGAGCACCCTTATTGTTCTTTTCTTTGTTGACTTTTACTCTTTCTCGACACTTCTGATAATGTTTGTACACGAAAACCTTTGGAAGGTTTGGGCTCAGGTCCTCAGAGTTATGTTATCAAAGGCAACCCATTGTCCCAAGTTGTCAGACGTAAAAGACAAGATCATGGTTCCTTGTGGGGGGGGGGCAGCATGGAGTAACATTGGGATAACAGACCCCACAAGTTGATTGTTCATGAATTTATCACTGCGTAGTGGGCGTTAAATGGGTTAGGACGTGCTGGGGTGGACTGGAGATATGAGCAGCTCCTCTCCCACTGAAATATCCCATTACATAGCACAGCGTCTCAACATTAGCCTCTCCTAACCAAATCCTACTGTCTGGCCTCTCGCGCCAACCCTGTTTTTTTACTGAACGGCAGACGGTGTTCCTGGCGCTATAACCAGGTGCTCCGGTAGGTGGAGCTCGTAGGCTTGGTTGCCAGTCCACCTAGGAGAGGGACAACTCTGATCTCAAACCCGGGTAGGTAGAACTCGTCAGCCTAGGACCGCTGTCTGCCTAGGAGAAGGACAACTCTGATCACAAACCCGGGCAGGTAGAGCTCGTTAGCCTTGGTTGGTAGTCTATACTCGTAGCTGTTTGCATGCGACAGCGGCCACACCCCCGGCAAAGTAGTTTCAAAGGGTTAAGGGTATGTCAGCCCTAGCATGTGAAGACTGATTCCCGGCAGAGCGAGCGGATGAGATCAAAAGTGGATCCAACGGTCGTGAAGGCGGTGTCAGCAAGTGCTTGTGGAGCGTGTTAGAGCATGGACGTGACACATAGTAAGTCCTGGTCATCCACTGCAGCCTGGCAGTGTCCAATTGTAACGGCTCCTCGTGCCATTGGATCAAGACTCACCAGGCCGAGAGAGTGGGATTACCCCTATGCAACGATTCTCCCACTATAAAACACTCACGCACAGGTCTGTTATGCAACTCATCACCGATCTGTCGTCCCCTAAAAAGTCCTGCGGCGATGGGCGAGTGGCGAAGGCAACAGGTGTTTGGTGAGCACTGGCACTTGTTAGTCACAAACCTGCATGTAGGCGGCCTTTAGGAGAGTGGTCGCTCTTCTCCTGAACTTTGAGGGCAACCAGGAGAGCTCGGCAGCACCCAGGGCGACTGGGCAGCCTCTTTAGGACAGCACTGCCCACCGTTGCATGAGGGAGGGGGTTAGAAAAGGTACCCTAAACAAATGCTTTGCCCTCTTAAGTCTGGTCAGCTTACCGCGGTTGACAGACTCATCCTAACTGCGGTCGAAATAATAACAAAGAAAGTAAAAAGAAAAGAAAACTCATCATGGGAGCCTGGAATGTCAGAACACTCCTTGACCATGCTAACACCAGCAGACCCGAGAGAAGAACCGCGCTAGTGGCTAGGGAACTCCAGCGATACCGTGTCGATATCGCTGCACTCAGCGAGACCCACTTTGCCGACAAGGGATCCCTGAAGGAAGAGGGAGGTGGATTCACTTTCTTTTGGAAAGGGAAACGGCAAGCTGAAGACCGGATCTACGGAGTAGGATTCGCCATTAGGTCAACGCTTGTGAAGAACCTTCCTGAGCTTCCAGTAGGGATCAGCGAACGACTCATGAAGCTTCGCATCCCTCTCACCAAGAACAGGAACCTTATTATCGTTAGTGTCTACGCACCCACACTCTCAAGCCCAGATGAGGCCAAAGAACAGTTCTACCAGCTCCTCGACGAGACCATCAAGACCACCCCCAAGGCTGACAAGCTTGTCATCCTCGGGATTTCAACGCGTGAGTGGGCAGGGACTACGACAGCTGGGAGAGAGTCCTAGGGCGACATGGTGTGGGCAATGTCAACGACAACGGCCTGCTCCTCCTCAGCAAGTGTGCGGAACATGGGTTGTGCATCACCAACACCTTGTTCAGGATGGCGGATAAATACAAAACCACGTGGATGCATCCAAGGTCGAAACACTGGCATATGATAGACTTTGTCATCGTGACTTCAGGGACGTCTGCGTGACCCGCGCCGTGAGAGGTGCCGAGTGTTGGACAGACCACAGACTAGTGAGATCGGTCATGTGCACATCCCACCGCCACACAGAAATAAACCCAAGACCATCAGAGCCTCCTTCAACACTGCCAAGCTGAAGGACGAGTCCTACCTCGCCAAGTTCCAACAGACTCTCGACGAGAAATTTCAGGAGGGCCTACCCTCTGACAGTGATAGCATCGGGAAATGGTCCGCCTTCAAGACCATCGGCTCCGAGACGGCGAAGGAGGTGCTCGGCCCGAAAGCAAGGACTCACCAAGACTGGTTTGATGAGAATGAGGAAAATATCCAAACCGCCCTCTCTGCCAAGAACAAAGCCTACACTGAATGGCAGAACGATCCCACTTCAGTGCCCAAAAGAGCGAGGTTTAAGTCCCTCCAGGCAAAGTTGCAGGCTGAGCTGCGAGAGATGCGGGACAAGTGGTGGCAGGCGAAAGCCGAAGAGGTCCAGATGTACGCTGACACCCATAATACCAAGAAATTCTTCAGCTTCCTGAAGACAGTCTACGGCCCCTCGACCTCGGTATGCTCACCACTGCTGTCCTCGGACGGTGCAACCCTGATCAAGGACCAGGCAGGGCTCCAAGAACGCTGGAAGGAACACTTCAGCACCCTACTCAATAGACCGTCAACCGTGGACCCGGCTGCGCTTCACCAGATTCCACAGCAACCTGCAGTGGAGGAACTCGACTCTCCCCCAACAATGACCGAGATCAAGAAGGTAATCCGCCAGACCAGCTCCGGCAGAGCGTCAGGGAAGGACAGCATACCTGCAGAGATCTACAAAGCACTAGGCCCCAACGCCCTTGAAGCCTTCCACAATATTCTGCAGAGTGTGTGGGACGAGGAGAAGATGCTGGATGACTTCCGTGACGCCCTCATAGTCTCCTTGTACAAGAACAAGGGTAGCAGGGCGGACTGTGGCAACTACAGGGGCATCTCGCTTCTCTCCATTGCCGGGAAAATCTTTGCAAGGGTCATCCTCAACAGGCTGGTCACCGTCTCTGAGCGAATTCTTCCCGAAGCACAGTGCGGCTTTAGATACGCCAGAAGCACGGTGGACATGATTTTTGCTGTGAGACAACTACAGGAAAAGTGTACAGAACAGAACATGCCCCTCTATTCAGTGTTCATTGACCTGACCAAGGCATTCGACACGGTCAACAGAGAAGCTCTCTGGACTGTGCTCGAATGCATTGGATGCCCGAAGAAGTTCATCAAAGTGATACGGCTCTTTCACGACGGCATGACCGGTCAGGTCCTCACTAGCGGCGAAGTGACCGAAGAGTTTGCAATCAGCAATGGTGTGAAACAGGGCTGCGTTTTGGCGCCGGTCCTGTTTAACATCTTTTTTGCCCAAATGCTGTCACACGCCGACCAAGACCTGGAGAAAGGAGTCTCCATCCGTTATCGCCTGGATGGCTCCCTCTTCAACCTCCGTCGCCTCACCGCCAAAACCAAGTGTCGTTACGACCTCATCCAAGAAGCACTTTTTGCCGATGACTGCGCACTGATGGCCCACACAGACTCCGACCTGCAGCTCATGCTGGACCGCTTTACAGAAGCCTGCAAGCTGTTTGGCCTGACAATCAGCCTCAGCAAGACCGAAGTGCTCCACCAGCCTGCTCTAAACAATGACTCCCCTCCTCCAACCATCACCATCGATGGCACCCGGCTCTCCAACATCCAGAGCTTCAGGTACCTGGGTAGCATCATCTCACACGATGGCTCCCTTGATGAGGAGATCAACACCCGCATCAGCAAAGCAAGCCAAGCGCTAGGGAGGCTCCGCAACAGAGTCCTGAACCAGCACAACATACGCCTGATGACCAAACTCAAAGTTTACAATGCTGTGGTTCTCCACTCTCTCCTCTATGGATGTGAATCATGGACACTATATCGCAGGCACATCAAAAAGCTGGAGAGCTTCCACATGCGTGCTCTCCATCCTTGGTATCCAGTGGCATGACCGCGTCACAAACCTCGAGGTTCTCGACCGTGCAAAGTCTAACAGCATAGAATCGGTACTCATCAAGGCCCAGCTGAGATGGGTGGGGCACGTCATTCGCATGGAGGAACACCGGATGCCAAGACACCTGCTGTACGAAGAATTGGCGTGCGACAGACGAAAGCAGGGTCGGCCCAAGAAGAGGTTCAAGGACTGCATCAAATCCAACCTCCAGATGTGCGACATACATCCTAAGGACCTTGAGTCCCACGCCAGTAATAGACCACTTTGGGGATCGTTTGTGCACAAGGCCAGCTCCAGGTTCGATGAGGCCCGTCGACAACATCTGATTGCAGCGAGGGAAAAACGCCACCAGCGAGACAACCGGCCGACAACAACGACTGACTTCCAGTGCCCCCATTGCTCCATACTCTGTCAATCCAGCTTCGGATTGCGGAGCCACCTCCGAGTTCATCGAGTTGCCAAACTATGACGTCTTCTTCGGATCCGAAGGACCACCACCAGTGGGCGGATTGCCCACGGAGCAAGCAAATCGTTTGCTTTGCAGGGCAGGCAACTCATTCACAAACCAGGCAACTGATGGACAAGCCAGCCAGGATTAAGTGTTTCGTAGCACCTGGGCACCAGAGTTCTGTAGGCTGTACTCTGCCCTAGGCACCGGCACCAAATTCAAAGTACAAAGTACTGTACAAATCAAGCCAGGCCAAACTGGAATAGGTCCTAAAAGCCTGTTAGCACCAGGGGCGTGAATCGCTTCTCAAAAGTGGTCAGAACTATACGGCAAAAAAAAAAACATGTCTCAGGTTTCTGCTATGGAGCTTGCTCCAAAAGTGGTGCGGCAAAAACATTTTTTTTGCCTTACTTTTTTTATCGTTGGGGCACAGAAGTCGGAACAAAGTTGTTGGCTGGTATTGCAGATGACGCTTTGACCCCCTAAAAACTCTCAGGCTTCAGGATGTAGCTTGAGGTGACTTCAGTAAGGCCATAGGGCTTGAGAATTCTGCACCCACTTACGATCTCAACCCACACAAACATTTTTCGGAAAATTTGGATAGTCATGAGAAAAATCAGAGAAAATGGTATTAAACGCCAGACCCATACACACACAAAATACAGCAACATCAACATCGTGCATGTGCTGCCACTGCCAGGCTGGTCATTAGTCTGCTCCCTTAAATATTGAAAAAGCGTTTACAGGTTCCAGATGCACTACTATCGCTCCCTCAGTCTGGCTTCAAGATGCACAATTACAACACCATCTGTAAATGGTGCCCGACTAAATTTAATGCAAATAATATGAGAGGCCACATAAAGCTTATTCTCGATTGACTGCACCAAATTGTGCAGTGCAGCAGGACTCCAGTCAAACCAGTGAGATTGGCGGTTTCAAACGTCATCTTACATTGGAAAAAACTTTGATGTGCAGTGCTACAGTGATGTGTGCGCAGACCAGAAACCGGAGACTTTAGCCATATTTTTGTTTTAGCAGTAGATAATCATTAACACTTCATTTTATCAGCAATTCTGAGCTATAGAATTGTTAGGCTACAATTGTGTGTATTCGGGGATGAAAATAGTTGGGGGGGGACATGACCATGGTTCGAACCGTGCTGTTGTATAAATTATTGTTAAGATGTTAATTATAAAAGGAATATTTCTTTTATCCTGATTTTGCAAACCCCTTTTTTAGGGGTGGAAGAGGCACACAGACCATCATTATCTCCTTGACTCACAGACCTCCCCCCCCCCCTTCCCTTAATTAACACACAGTATTTATTAAAAACACCTTACCGTGCATCGATCTCTCTTACAGGCAGCTGTCACTCCAATTACACCTGGTAAGATCAAGAACTGTAATAATAAAACAAAGGAACATCCAATGATCAATCTTGTTTTAAATAATATAAAAATACTGTATTCTCAGATTAAGGAGGTCCGTAATAAAGATATCAATAGTTAGCCTATTAATTACACCCTCCAAGCACAGGATGTTTCCCCTGGTTAACACTAGGAGCTATGGGACAAGGCCCCTAGTGAACCTTCAGGGAGCATTTTAAAGGCCTGGCACAACAAATTAACACTACTGCATTAACCCTCCTATGCAAACATGCATTCTGAGCCATGCCGTTACTTGGGTCAATATTGGTCAAGTGACCATCAGGTGGGGTTCTACAGCCAATATTTGGGGGGGGGGGGGGCTAGCAGGGTGGATCCATATGTGACCCGGATATTGGCTCTTTTTACAAGTTTATTTTAACAGCAACAAAGAAAAAGGGTTGATGGGTAAGTCTATAATAAAAATACAGAAAGGAAACAATAATTAGTAAACATCAAACTATGTTAAGTATATAACTACAGTAAACTAGAGTCTAAGAAATAGGAAAATTAAATCAAAGTTAAATCAAAGTTAAATCAAACAAATTTCGAACTTATTGAATTCTTTCGTCAAATAATAAAGGTTCCTAGTTGAGGAAAATACGCTCGTAGGTAAAATTATCAAGGAACAAGTTGTTTCTTAATCCACCTACTTAAATATTCACAGCAACATTCGAGTCCAGGTGAGAACACTAAAACTCCTAGTCAGTGCTGCACTCAATATCAATTTACCACAAAAACTAATACATACTAATGAGCTAGGGAGTAGCAATACTAGCAACCTTTGTGGTTTTCCTGTGCAGGCTGATGGTGCACTGATCACATAGCAATTACCAGCAGCTGTACACAACCCTACTCACACAGCACAGTATTGTAGCGGTACTGCCTCGGACGACTGCCCCGGCGAGTAGCGGCGAACGGCCTAGCCTCTACGGTCGGGTACGCAGATCCGTTTCGGCGGAGATTTACCACGAGGCCCGCAGCAGACTACCAAAGGATCACCCTCACACGCACTCTCGCTCACACAACCCAAGCGGACTAACTAGGGGGACTGGGGAAGGATGGGGACCTGACACCAGATATGTGTTTCGGAAGATTATTTTATTCGCCTACCCAGGCGCCTCGCCTACGTGATCTTATACTCAATCACTTCCCTTACAAACTCAGAGATTACTTAATTATCTGGATTGTAATGCAGGAATCATTAATTAACTACACTCACACAAAGTATGAGGCTCCCTCCGCTGCGACTATAGGTGATTGGTGATTGGTTAATTGTGGGAGATTAGAACAGTGCAACTTTTCCTGAGACCGCGCACGGGTTCCGGCCACAGCAGAAAGAGGGCGAAGCTGAGCGCATGGCCGCTTATATACACTGGCGCAATTGGCTGGTGCCCCCATAAACCTGGGTGAGTGCACGCGCACCCCGCCGGCTACTAGTAAAGAATTAAAGTGCGCCCTCCATAAAATGCATTGCGCTACACAGGCGCCTTCCAAGTTTCGGTCAGCCCCTGACCTCAAACTGATTACTTAAATAAAAGCAATGCCTAATCTCTAAATCAAATTACTTCCAAAAGTCTGCTGCACTTTACAGTGATAATCCTAGTGACACCTACATGACTATCGCCTTAGAACATTGGTAGGTGATTCTCCTCAACAAGTTTAAACCTCTTAAATAAACTTTGGCATCCTTATAAACTGAACTTAAAGAACAAGGATACAACTCTGAGATAAACTTTAACATCTTTATAAATTGAACAAGCTTAAAACTGTTTGATACCCTTAACAGCATCATAAATCTAACAGCTTATATAAACTCTTATATAAACCTTAACGAGAACTTTGAGGCACAAAACTTAGGTGCAACATTTATACAAAAGATGGCCAACATGACTTTAGGTTTAACGAGAGGCGCAAATATCTCTTCTATTTGCCCGCCTAAAGTTCTATTTAACTATAGCTTGGCTTTAGGTTTAACAAAAGGCGCAAATATCTCTTCTATTTGCCCGCCTAAAGTTCAATGTTCATGTTCATCTTAGCGAACTCCTGCCAGGAAATTCACATTGAAGACCCGCTCGGGTCTGGTCCTTGGTCACCAGCATTCCTTCTTGGCAAACACTGCATGTCTCCATTTCCATTATCTTGGTGATGTTTCCTATCATGCTCCTCTCGAGCTCCTCGTTAATCATCGGGGGTCTGGCGCCTATGGTACCAGCGTCCTCATTCCTCATCAGCCGGCAGATCCTTGTAGGTTGTTTGTCATCATCAGCTCCCGAGCTCGCAGTGGGAGCCGGGGGCCTTAACAATACTACGTCGTAGTGGCGCGCACGGCGTTCGTGCACGGTTTGGGTTGTGCCAGTTATGACTTTGGTGTGTCCACCTTCAGTGATCCTCACAGAAAGCCCCGACAGCAAATAGCTAACCCGCAACTCCCTAGGTGAATTGCCATCTTCCTGCCTCCCCGTGGAAGACTCATCCGACGACATCGCCTGTTGTTCAGCGCCTTGCTGCCTCATCTCCCTCATCATACTTAGGGGTTTTCCTCCTGCAGGCGTCGGACGTACGTTGCTCACAGGAGCCTCGACTTCGTCAATGTCCCATGACATTGACATAGGTGACAAAGCTATCTCTGCTGCATCCTCTAGTGGTGATCTGGTATCCTGCGGTCCCTGGCAGGATTCCGTCTTGGTAGTGGTGCTGCGAGCCTGCCGCCAATTTGTTCTGTTTGGCTTTGTCTTTCGGATTGAACGCCTTCCTCCCCCGCCTGCACCTCCTCAAGTGGTAGGCTAGGCGTTTCTGGCGTAGTACTGAGTTCAGGTTCTTCTCCCTCGTAAGGAATTGGACTCATCGGATTTGGCTCCGGTTCCTCTGGTGTGTCACCTGCGTCTAAGGGATGACTGTCCGCTTGTCTCGGTGTTTCGGCCCACGCCTGGATCGGCTCACCTAGGTAGGGTTTCAGTCGGTCGCAGTGGACGACCTTCATCTTCCCCTTCTTTTTCCTTTGTATCCTGTAGATGACGTCCGATAATTTATCCAGGATGAGGTAGGGTCCCTCCCATCTGCACTGAAGTTTAGGTGATAGTCCCTTCTTTTTGGCCGGGTTATGTAACCACACAAAGTTACCGGGCTCCAGTTTGGGTCTTGTTGCTCGTCGATCATAAGTTTTCTTTTGCCTCCGGGCGCTCTGCTGCAAGCGAACTCGGGCCCTGTCATGAGCAGCTCTCATTCGTTTCCGCAGCTCGTTCGCGTAGTCCGTTCCTACGACGCCTTCCGGTTCCGTTTCGCCCGCTGCTACTTCAGTAGTCAGATCAATGGGTAGGCGTACCTCCCGCCCCAACATAAGCATGTTTGGGGACTCGCCTGTCAACTCCTGCGGCGTCGCTCGATATGCAAATGTTGCCAGCGGAAGTTTGTCGTCCCAATCACGCTGTTGCCTATCAGGCTTTATCATCATGGCGACCATGTTTATCAACGTACGATTGAATCTCTCAATCATTCCGTCGGACTTCGGGTTGTAAGGGCAAGTCCGTGTCTTGTCAATGCCAAGGATGTGACACATCTCTGCAAACACCGTCGATTCGAAGTTACGGCCCTGGTCGGAATGAAGGACTTCTGGCACTCCAAATCGGCATACGAACTCCTTCACAAACTTCTCTGCCACTGTTTCCGCTGTCTGGTCAGGTATGGGGTAAGCTTCCATCCATTTACTAAGGTAGTCTCCTACGACTAGGATGTATTTGTTGCCCTTCGCACTTTCTGGTAGGGGGCCCATAATGTCTAGCGTGACACGCTCCATAGGCGCGCCCACTACATGCTGCTGTAGTGGCGCCTTCCTAGCCCTGGCGGGGGATTTCCGCTTCGCGCACACATCGCATCGCGGACCTTGGCCCTGGTTTTCTTCACTCCCAAATGCCCGCTTGTCTTCCCTCCATGTAACTCTTTCACCAACTTGTCGCGGTATTTTTCGCACCGCAAGTTGCTCCCACAATCGCCAGTATGTCTTCACCGCTGAAGACCTTGCAGACATCACTGCCCAGTCGGGTCTCTCTGCTGACTCCTCTTTGGCCTTGAGCACCCAGCTAATTGATGTGTCCTCCATCTGCGCCTCTCTCATCTCCGTGCAGGTGATGGTAGGCGAAATGGTCACACTTCTCACTCCTGCTACAGGAACTGTTGTCTCCTCATAGGCATCTTCACCTACAGGTGTCGTCAGCTTTGGCACTTCGTTCTGTTCATCCCGTCCGCACTGATTACATGGTATGCGCGACAATCCGTCTGCGTTGCCGTGTGAGCGTCCTGCTCGATGGATAATCGTGAAGTTGTATTCACTTATAACCTGCAGCCAACGCGCCATCTGACCCTGTGGCTCTCGAAAGTTGAGAAGCCAACGTAGAGCTCCGTGATCTGTCCTTATAGTGGCCTTCATACCGTACAGGTACTGTCGGAACTGCTTCAGAAATACGACGACTGCCAGCAATTCACGGCGCGTCACACAGTAGTTGCGTTCCGCCTTACTAAGCGTTCTACTAGCATAGGCGACCACCATTTCCTTCCCGTCCGTCACCTGTGATAGGACCGCGCCTATGCCCACGCCACTCGTGTCGGTGTCTAGTATGTACTCAGCCTCTTGGTCAGGGAACTTCAAGACAGGTGCCTCCTGAAGACTGTTCTTCAAGTCTTGAAATGATTCTTCGCATTCACTCGTCCACTCGAACACTCTCCCCTTTTCTGTCAGGCGGTGTAACGGACGAGCCCTATCAGCAAAGCTTCTGATGAATCTGCGGTAATAGGACGCTAGTCCTAAGAAACTCTGCACTTCCCTTACCGTCGTAGGTGTAGGCCAATCCCGTACAGCCTTCACCTTCTCCGGATCTGTCGCAATCCCATCCCCAGACACTACGTGTCCCAGGTACAGAACACGCTGCTCGAACAAGTGACATTTCTTTGGTTTAAGTTTTAGACCTGCCTTCCTTAGGCGCTGAAAGACTGTCTCAAGGCGACTCAACTCCTCTTCAGCCGTCTTTGCGTACACAATAACATCGTCGAGGTAGACGAGTAGCGTCTCCCAATGCAGTCCGGCTAACACCCTCTCCATCAATCACTCGAACGTGGAGGGGGCGTTGCATAGCCCGAACGGCATTACTCGCCAGCTGTATAAGCCTCCACGGATCACAAAAGCAGACTTCTCCCGGGCCTCGTCGTCTAACTCGACCTGCCAATAGCCGGAAGCCAAATCCAAGGTGGAAAACCACCTGGAGCCTGCCAGCGCGTCTAGTGAATCATCGATCCGGGGGAGCGGGTAGGCGTCTTTAATTGTGACTGCGTTTAGGCGACGGTAGTCTACACAAAACCTCTTACTTCCGTCTTTCTTTCTCACGAGGACTACGTTGGATGCCCAAGGGCTGTCCGAAGGTTCAATGGTGCCATTCCGCACCATTTCTTGCACCTGCCGCTGGATTTCCGCCTGTTCAACGGGAGGATATCTCCTTGGTCTCTCCTTTATGGGCCGGGCATCACCTGTAGTAATGCGGTGGCGAACCAAGTCTGTGCGTCCTATGTCTCCCTCTCCCTTTGAGAAAATGTCCTCATATTGGCACAACAGCTGAGCTATTCTGTTGTGGTGTCCCGGCTCCACGCCTTTCTTGCTTCGCTCGAACAAGTCCACAAGATGTTCAGGAACATCGTAGGAGTCTCCCGGCGAAGAAGCCCCCGATTGTACTTCTTGTACGTCGCCTTCACCTACAGGCGTAAACGTCTCTGCCGTCGTCCCTTTCTGCACGACACATTCTCTCTTGCCGGGGTTGTATACTCGAATGGGAAGTGAATGCTCACCCGCCATCACCAGCACCCTTGCCACTATCATGCCTTTATCTGCTATTTCACTCCTCCCTGTAGGCTCAATCACTCCGACTACACCATTCGACTTGTTACCATACACGTATCCTGGAACTAGCGCCTCATGACCAGCTGGCACTCTGGTAGTTTCACCTACGACCACTCTAGCACACAGTCCACCCCCTCGGTCATCTGTGCACTTGATGGTTTCCCCATTTAACTTCAGCTCTAGCGTCCGAAAGTCTAGGTTACCCTGGGTTGGAATCAGGAAATCCATCCCTAATATGCCTTGCATCTGTCCTGTGTTGCCAAAGACTACGTTGATGGAGTTCATTGTTTTGCCAACTTGAATGTCTACGTAGGCACTACCGAGTGTCTCCATCTTACTCCCATCAGCATTCCGTACTCCTGCGCCTATGGTTGTAAGTCTTGGTCTTTGATCCCTGGAAATATTGAAATAAAGTTGAGACGACAACACAGTGTGTGTTGCCCCTGTGTCAACAAGAAGTTTTACTTTGACCCCTCTCACAATAGCCTGCACGAATAGGCCATTGCCCGCTACTTTACTTGTCTTTGTTGAGGTTTCTTTGTCGCCTTCGATTTTCTCGCCTAAATTCTCTCCAGCGCGGTACTCTACGGCGCCTTCTGGCCCTGCTGTTCCGCCAGCTTTCCCACGGGCCGCTGGGGCAGCTGCTGGTCGTTTCCTGACTTAATTTTCTTCTCTGCGCTGGGTTGTTTGCAACTCCTTGCAAAATGTCCTTTTTGTTTGCAATTGAAGCAAACGTCCTCTGGGGTTGGTTTTCGCCTCTGGTAGGCGACACGCGAACGATCGCTCCTCTCTTGAGGCCGGAGGGTGTCAAGTCGCTGGGTCATCTTCTCCAGCCACTCCCTCACCTCGCGCTGATTTTTCTCAGCCGACTCTTTCATCTCCCGCTTGATTTCTTCCAAGGGGTACTCGGCATCGCCCTCTACTACTCGGGCGTACTTGGGCCGCTTGCCAGCCCGCTGTTCCTCTAACTTAAGGAATCCTTCAGTGTTTAGCGCAGCTCTGATAGCCTCGTCCAGTGATGACGGTCTTGCTCGAAAGATCCCTTCTCGGATAGCCTGTTCCGCCACCGCATCAGAGAAGTGCCCCCTGGCTAGGCGATCTCGCCCCTCCTCTGACAATGCCGGGTAGGCGAGTGAAGCTAACTCCCTTATCGCCTGTCCCAATTCCTGCAGCGTCTCTTTAGGCTTTTGTCGCCTATGCCGTAGCTCTGCTAGGTGGTTTTCCGCAAGCTCTCCTGGTCCAAACCTCTTCTCCAACAGCCCAACCAACTCAGTGTAAGTCACTTGACTACCGCCTGCTGCTAGATTTCCTAACACCTTGACCGCATCACCCTGCAGGCTCGCCGCCAAAAACACTCTCGCCTGGCGATCACTCCAATTGTTCGCCAACTTGCAGGCCTCAAAATGCTGCTTGTAATTTCGCCACGGGGTCTTCCCGCTGAATCTGTCGGGGATGATGTTCGGACGTCTGGTAGTAACATCCACTTCACTTTTCACCCCAACTTCTCCTTTGTTTTCGACCTCCTTTCCTTGAAGGTCCGGGGAGTTTTCGCCCTCCCTCTGGCTTGCATCTTTCTCAGACTGCAACGGAACTCCTCCCTGGGTCCCCGGCTGCCGGCATACGGTCGAATGACCAATAGGCGTCAACTCCGTTAGACTGCCCTCCTCGCCGCAGCTTGTCAACTCGTCCACCGTCCGTGACGGGATGCCTGTCGTAGACACTGGTGTAGGCGCTGGTGCAACGGGATTATAGAATCTCGTTCTGGGTTTGGGGGTAGGCCTTGGTGATGGCACTGGTGTAGGGGTGTCTGTGAATGTGAAAAGTTCACGGCTGCCGAACTGGGTCGTCATCGACGTGCTAGGCGTCTTGTTTTCCCTCCGCTGTGCTGCCTCTGACTTGGCCTCACTTTGGCAAAGCTGCAATCTTAACAGGCGATTCTGCGCCAGCAGCAACTCCTTGATCTCTGTCAGATCGCGGTTCTCGGCAAGGGATTGTTGTAACTCGTCCTCGCCCTTCTGCACGTCCATACGCAGCAACATCAGCTCGTCCTCCACGGATATCTCGTCAGCGGCCATGTCGGTTAATAGGGGTAGTTGTAGATTGTTGGGGTGATGGCTCCTAGCTAGGTGATGTCACAGGCGTAGGTGATTTTTAATAGTGAAGCAACGGCGCCTATCCCACTTCTGACACCAATTTGTAGCGGTACTGCCTCGGACGACTGCCCCGGCGAGTAGCGGCGAACGGCCTAGCCTCTACGGTCGGGTACGCAGATCCGTTTCGGCGGAGATTTACCACCAGGCCCGCAGCAGACTACCAAAGGATCACCCTCACACGCACTCTCGCTCACACAACCCAAGCGGACTAACTAGGGAGACTGGGGAAGGATGGGGACCTGACACCAGATATGTGTTTCGGAAGATTATTTTATTCGCCTACCCAGGTGCCTCGCCTACGTGATCTTATACTCAATCACTTCCCTTACAAACTCAGAGATTACTTAATTATCTGGATTATAATGCAGGAATCATTAATTAACTACACTCACACAAAGTATGAGGCTCCCTCCGCTGCGACTATAGGTTATTGGTGATTGGTTAATTGTGGGAGATTAGAATAGTGCAACTTTTCCTGAGACCGCGCACGGGTTCCGGCCACAGCAGAAAGAGGGCGAAGCTGAGCGCATGGCCGCTTATATACACTGGCGCAATTGGCTGGTGCCCCCATAAACCTGGGTGAGTGCACGCGCACCCCGCCGGCTACCAGTAAAGAACTAAAGTGCGCCCTCCATAAAATGCATTGTGCTACAGTATCGATTTTATACCCACACATGTAGCTATGTTTATTATCGATATGCAACTTAAACCACAGATTCCACACTCAGCTATAAACCTGGAGGTTCTTAATGACTCTACCAGCCGGTGTACTCCAATACTCCTTCTTCCAAGATAAGCCACTGCTGGCAATCTTAGGGTGTGGTCTACAGTCTATGCATGTACATACATTTTAACTGCATGTTTTCTAAGGAGTAGTCCCCAAAGTTTGGTAAAATATTAAGCAAATAACTTAATAACAGAATTGTGAATTACAGAATTAAATATATCTCAACCATGCACCTCTGAAGAAGTGAACAAATAAGAATAAAACCAAGATAAAAAGTAACTAAACTTTAGCTTAAACTAGCAAAGAACTTTGCAAGAAGTAAAAGTAAATCAAATAGTAAGAAATCTGATAAGGATAAGAGAATATCAAAATACAATGAACTTGAACTCCTCAAATGAAATTGATAAATCCCTAGTGGACTTGCCCAACAGTTTCAGGGAGTCTTACGGTACAAAAAGTGATTAACTTATCCGAACAATTAAAATGCACTAAATCATCATCCTAAATAATAATAACTATGAACACAAATATGAATTGTAGACTAGTAATAATGAGAAATAAAGAATGATATGTAACTTACAGAACAAGGATGGGAAATGAGCACTGAGTTCTTGACTAGGACGACTGGAGCTTAGGAATAATGGGATGCTTCCACTATGATGGCTAAGAATGAAAATGCTGAAAGTTCAGACTGTTCACACTGACCACACTGACCACATCTCAGGGTCTATGAACTCCAGTGGGTGGCTGTTACTAGGGCAACCAGTGGGCCTTCCTTGTACAATTGAGCTAACCTAGTCTTAAAGGGGCAATGCACTGAAAGTGCCTGGTCACAATCTCTAGCCTATTGGGTTCCACACCAATACCGGTACTGTAAGCAACTGAACTTAATCAAAAGTAAAAAAAAAATTAGATCTATCTACATACACTTAGTAAGAATAATAGGGACTGTAACTCTCTGGCTTTAGTACTACAGTTCTTGATTGTCCGTTTATAACCGCGGTGTCTCAAGTGGGGTAGTCAATGTAACTGCTTGCTGCAAGAAACCATCAAGCCATCCCTCTGGTCCATCGCTCAGCAAGGCAGTGTTTCGTGGTGAGGAAGGGGTGGATATCTCCGTGTGTACTCGTTTGTTGGATGCCTTAGGAAGGTTGAAGGGATTGGAGTGGTTACCGAATCAATCCCGGGACATACCGTTATTTCGTTTTACCGTTTTGCATTTCCTCAAAAACAAAAACAGTAAACGCACCGTTTACCGTTTTTTCGTTTTACAGTTTTGTAAAACGGTCAAACGGTATTAGGTCACAAAAAGCAATTACCTTTTTATTGTTTTTCTTGATTGTTGAAAGTGATAAACGGTTAGTTGCTTCATTTCAGAGTGTTGTTTTACAAGAACATGACGATGAAAAACGGTCAATAGTCCTGTCGACCATTTTTTTTTATTTAGGTTCGGCAATTAAGCAATGCACCTAGGAATGTTAATGCGTCCTTATGGGATCGAGTCATTGCCTGGGACACAAATTACCCTCCTCACATTTCGTTCTCACGACATAGTTTTCGAAGTGGCTAAGTGAAGAGCCGCGCCGAACTCCAATTTCCTTCAAATATCTGCAACTTCTTCAAACGTATTACCATCCTGTATCCATTGTAAAAAGTAATGTCCTCCCTTGAAGTTTTCCCGCGCCATTTTTGCTTGCAACTCTTAAGCCCCACCAACTGAATCGCGTGAGAAGGGGGTCAGGGTCACGCTAGGAATCACACCACGCATTATGCCGAGGTAACACTTTTTCATGTAAAGCATGGTCCCCCTCCATCCCCCTTGCCCAGCACCACAAAATGCACCACGGACTGCTCACTATGACACTGAAATATAAAAAAAAAACCAGTTTGTATTCGATACTGACCGTTTTGCTGTTTTTCAAAGTTATTTGTGTAAAACTGTAAAACAAAAATCATTGATCGTTATGCTGTAATGAATTTTATTAAACTTATAAAACAGAGAAACCGTATTTATCTTAATACCGTTTGACCGTTTTACAAAACTGTAAAACGACAAAACGGTCAATGGTTTGTTTACTGATTTTGTTTTGAGGAAATGAAAAACGGTAAAAACGAAATAACGGTATGTCCCGAGACTCGAATCCCGGGACATACCGTTATTTCGTTTTACCGTTTCCTCAAAACAAAAACAGTAAACAAACCATTGACCGTTTTGTCGTTTTACAGTGTTGTAAAACGGTCAAACGGTATTAGGATAAATACGGTTTCTCTGTTTTATAAGTGTAATAAAACGAAATAACGGTATGTCCTGGGATTATCTTATCGTTATTTCGTTTTACCGTTTTGGATTTCCTCAAAAACAAAAACAGTAAACGAACCGATGACCGTTTTGTCGTTTTACAGTTTTGTAAAACAGCAAACAGCAAAACGGTCAGTATTGAATACAGACTGTTTTTTTATTCCAGTGTCATAGTTAACAGTCCGTGTTGCATTTTGTGGCGGTGGGCAAGGGAGGGGACTACGCCGTGCACGAAGAAGTGTTACCTCGGCATAATTAATGCGTGGTGTGATTCCTGGCGTGACCTTGACCCCCATGTACTGCGATTCAGTTGGTGGGGCTTGAAGAGTTGCAAGCAAAAATGGCGCTGGAAAATTTCAAGGAGGAAATTTTTAGAATAGATACAGGGTGGTAAGACGTGGGAGGGTGGAGAACTAGAACTACATAAATGTAAGGAGGGCAATTTCACAGGCAGTGACTCGATCCCAAGGACACATTAACATTCAGGTGCCGCATTGCTATAATTGCCAACTTAAACCTGAATATAAAAAAATGGTCGACAAGACTATTGACCGTTTTTGACATTGTCATGTTTTTGTAAAACAACACTCTAAAAATAAAGCAACTAACCGTTTATTGCTTTTTACAATTTACAAAAACAATAAAAAGGTAATTGTTTTTTGTGACTTAATACCGTTTGACCGTTTTACAAAACTGTAAAACGATAAAACGGTCAATGGCTCGTTTACTGTTTTTGTTTTGAGGAAATCCAAAACGGTAAAACGAAATAACGGTATGTCCCGGGATTTTACCGGCACCAGCCCGGGTTGAACGTCTCACTGGCTTGCTCGTGGGGTCCTTGTAATCAGTTGCTCCAGTGGCTTTTATGGGTTTGACATCTGAAGTTGGGGAGGGCTGTTGAGCGTCATCTGCACACTCAGGCCCGACGGAGACTTCGCAGTCGGTAGTTTCCTGAAGGAGACTAGTGTGGTTGGTGCATGGAGACACAATATTGGAGGCTTCAGGTACTGTAGCCTCCTCTACTATGTCCAAGCTTTGGGGTTCATCTGTTGTCTTAGGCGTCATTGGGTCAAGGGAGACTGCAGCCAGACTGAAAGTGACTGGTCACACATAATTTGTTCAGGGAGGCGTGCTGAAATGTAGACGGTTATATTCTCCGGAAAGGAGTTCGTTCCACATTTTCCATGGCTGATAAAATCCTACAATCAGGCACACTTTATTAACTACAAGTTTACAAGTGCACCTTTCTCACGACGGAGACCGTTTGCATGTTGCTATTGCAATTGATTTGGGGGGGGGGGGGGGCTAGACAAAATTTGGAGGGCTAAAGCCCCCCCCCCCCCCTCCCAACCGCCACTTGTGTGTGACCTTTTAAACAGGGGTAGTTAGCATTTTATGATGGGGCAATTGTACACACATGTACATCTAATTAATTTATTGGTGATGCTAGAGAAATGCAAGGCTAGCTAACTCTGTGCCAGTACTTCACTGACAATATCTATTGAAAATCTGCAGTAGACTCATTGATGAGCAGCTTCTAGACAGTTGTAATATTATTTTGTGCTAAAAACAATACGTGCTAAGTGCAATGAAAACTAGTCTACGGCACCATCCTTAATAATTCCATATAATTGTGAATTAAATCCAAACTAAAAAATTCTGAGACTTTTAAAGCATCATTTTATAATAAAATGTCTTACTGCCACATGTGAACATTTAACATTACTTGCAGATCTGTGATTTATTGTTTAAAACATTGTAGGTATCACCAAACTTGAAAGATGTGGGTTATTTTATATTCAGGAAAAGAATAATATGTAGTAACAACATTCTGTTGAAAGTTACAGAAAGGGAGATGCTCCCTGGGCAGAAAGAAAGTTCAGGCCAATTTATCACCTTTTAGAGTACAATCTCCTAGTTGACAAAGTGAAGTGTGGAATCAAATATACAAAAAGTTTTCCTGAGTGAAATAAAATAACAAGAGGTTCAGCGGAAGTGCAGATAAGGTGAAACAGTTTTTTGGTTCAAGTACATATGCTTTTTCAATTAATTATCATTTGACCAAATTTAAGGCAGGGATGGAAAAATTTTCTTTGCATTACACAAAGGTATATTTGGAGAGAAAGCATTATTGTATTTACAGGTTTCTGATATATACTTACCAGCATCCCACACCAAATTGGACAGCCAACACGTGCCATAGGAGCATTAAGCACTATGTGGACAAGGCCAAGAAAAACAGTTGTCAAACCAATGGCAACCTGAATCAGCCCAGTCATGTGGAGTCCTTTGTGGACCTTTCTTTTCTTGATGCTGGTGGGTCCATCTGGTCTAGATGCTTCTTGTCCAGATACTGTAATCTGTGCATAATAAATAGAGGTGGAATACACATCCAAATGATGTCTTTCAAGCGAGCAATCATCAACAATTCTAGCATTCAGGGACAGGAAGTAAAAGGCCAATGAGCCAAAAATAAACTTTCTGACTTAAAGGTAATACATGAACACAACATTTGCTTTTGCTGTAATTTTCAGAAATGGATGGATTTGGGGATATGTTTTTAGTCCGTGGGCTATGGGAGGTCCCAGTGCACCCCCCCCCCCCCCATATTTTTTGTATCCTTGGCATGTCCCCAAGAGGAAAAAAGATGTTAATAGTTAAAATTTAGGGATGCTCTCTCTCAGGAGGCCAATTATTGGAATTTCCTTTGAGCTTAGAAGGCATTTTCTTAGCACTATAGGGTTGGAAGGGGAACCTAAGCAGACCTCGACCGATCTTAATCAAACTCAGCACACCTATCCTTCATGAATAGGTCTTTCAAAAATATCTTTGGTTGCCATGGAAACAACTATAGAGGGCGCTACAATCAAACAAAATATATATACATGTTTATTTTGAAATTGTTTAGCTTATTATATATTACAGCTTACTTTTCGTCTTGAAAGCCACCACATCATCAAACAGAAGTTAAGTTATGATTATCCAACTTCTGATGAGCTAATTTGAGAGTTAGGTCTTGGCAAATTGAAAATTATATACATTTTTAATAAGTTAAACAACGTCCTGCTGAATCAAGGTTCTGGTATTCTTAGCCTTTGGGTTGGTAGGTGTCGGGTCCATCTTCCAGATACATGGACATACCTTTACCCATATCTTGCTTAAGTTTGACATGGTATATATGTTCATATATTTATCTTTCTAAAAATGCCTTGAATCATCATGGAAACTGTCTACAGAGCCGGACTCTATACCCAGATAAATATAAATATATACATTTTTCAACAAGTAGAGATTTTGTGAGTTGTTAGTCTTAGTGGCAGTTAAATAAAAGGAAAATCAAAAATAGCAACATGAATTTGATCCATTCTAGCCTGTTGGATCCATACTTGTAAACACAAATGAGGTAAAATATTGAAATTACTTAATTTATGGAAGATTTTGTCATCGCAAAACTATGCTATGTCGCTAATCTAAGCATAGATGGGAATATTCTTAGCTCAGCGATGGACGTACGGGCGGTACATTAGTCAACAGAAACACATGCAACTATCAAATAATTATTGTCCCACTGAAGTTGAGCAACTGTTTACATTTATCACTGCTTTGGCTGAAGACTACCCCAAGAATAGATAAGTTTTATATCAGCGTGGTTCACCTGTATGTGGTTCATTTTGTATTTAAACCCTGAAAGAATCAGTTTTAGATTAAACAAAGAGACGAGACTTATTTTTTTAGTTTGTGAGGGTCTTACAAGAACCAGGGGAAACTCCATATTTGGTTCAAATGACAGTACACTCTGCTCTTCGTCAGGAGTAAGAGGGATTCCAACACCCAAAGAGTGTAGGATGACTGGGGCAGGAGATGCTCTAGCCTTTAGTCAAGGCCCACGCGTCTTGATTCGGACACGTAACGCGCCCCGAACGCTGGCACTGGCGCCGCTCGCTGGATAGTCTTTTTACGTGCCAGCGTTCGGGGCGCGTTACGTGTCCGGATCAAGACGCGTGGGCCTTGACTAAAGGCTAGAGATGCTCGGGTAATTAACAGCACCCAGACTCTAAGCGGTCATTAAAGTAATTAAAACCTCTCGAGCACACATTTATTCCCTTGTAAATTGGCTATTCATAAATACCTCAGACAGTTTAGCCATTCCTATTAGTCGAGAGCCCGTCACGTGGCCGGTCTTAAACGGATGATAAAGACATGGCTAGCTGGTCTTAAACACTTTTCCACTGTCACATAAAATTTGGACTCCTAAAAATCCAGTGCCTCTTACCGTTATATTGTATCTTACCGAAGTGTGCACTTCCGTGCATTAATTGTTCCAGAACAGATGACCTTAACACAAAAGGTCCACAGGCCACACTTCTGAGCGAATTATGACACTGTAACAATGCCATTTTTTGAGGTAAAAACAGAAGTGAATCCAGGTTTTAATTTTAAATGTTGCCGTACATCAAAGATATAAATATTTTAAATCTTTCTTTTTTATTGTAACTTACGACGGGACTTGTGGTTGACTGCTGTCCTTGAACAACATAAGCCGGCGGTTGGCCTCCTGACATGTTGCTGTATTGTATTCAGTCTTTGAGAGAACCAAAATTGGGCCTGAAAAAAAAATTAATGGTATTTATGAATCAAACTAAATTGAATAAGATATACAATTTCCATCAAAGATCTTGAGTACAAGATAGCAGGGTAGCAGCAAGTCATCAAACAAGCCAATGGATTCATAATACAGTCAGTGGCGTATCCGGGGGGAGCAGAGGGGGCACTGTGCCCCCCTGCCAGATTTTTTTTCACAAAATTGTTCGTTCAGCAACTATTTCAATAAATGGTTCTGACATCCCAAATCCCCAAAAAAGAAAACCCGCTCAAAAACCATTACAATGCGCCGTAAAAATGGGTATTCAGTATGCATAATAAGCTCAGTTTTGAAGAGCACCTTCATTTGGAAGATGGGTACCAGCCCCCCCCCCCCCCCCCCCCCCAGCATCCCCAACCCCTCCCCCTGAATACAGTGGCGCCGAGTAATTTCACGGTCAACATCTGGCAAATCGTGCAGTTACACACTTGTCCATCATTAATGTTTACATGAAATGGCTTTTTGGGTGTGGCTAAGGACACAAACATTTGTTTGTTTGTACTCTTTATTTTTTTAGCAACAGCTCTCATTGGTTTGTTCACGTTTTTTAATCGAGGTCGTCCTCGGTTTGTTTCCTGTCCTCGATTCACTGATGATGTTGCACGTGTGTGTCCTCGTTTTACCATAAATAAACGCAAACGTGTGGCTGTCCTATGGTATTATAGGGACTGAAGACTCTATATGGGGACAGCAGAAAGTCATAATTTCCCCAACATTATAAAAATTCCCCTTTCTGAGGGACCCGCAGCCTGGGAAATTTGAAGGGGGAGGAGGCTGTTCAAATGTGAATGCATACAAACATGTCTTCACATGTACATTGTACATAAAATGCACATCTATCGCGCTTTACTGGCTATACATATCGTGCATTTACATAAAAAGGGTGCATACACAAATCAGGCGTGGTCCTAGAGGGGGCCAGCAGGGGGTGGATTCAGAAATTTCTGCAGGGAGGCGTGTTGAAATTAGTCTATGTAATCATGAGCTTTAAGATGTAATAGACCCATTAGTCAGGCAGCTTAGTGAATGGATGTGGACATTCCGGACAAAAGCGCCAAATTGTTCATACATGCTCCTCAATGCCTTAGCTTTCAATTTTTGATAGGAACCAACTTATCCAACGACATGGCGGCCATCTTGGCTTTTAAAGATGCCGGGCATTGAAAACCTATTTTTTTTTACCCATATCTCATCTTCTAAGCCACTTAGAATTAAAGTTTTGGTGTCTAAACATACATTTTCAGGGTCGCGGAATACAACTGTATCATTTGGGATAGTGCCAAAGTGGTTAGTTTGTCCAAATACAGTATTGTGGCCATCTTGTTTTTGAAACATGCCCGCCATTCAAAATCTAAATCTCCGAACTAAGGATCTAAATCTTGGTGTCTAAACATATATTTTCAGGGTCAAGGAACACAACTCAACCATTTGAGTTAGTACTACATGTATTTGGGATCGTGTTAAATGGTCAGTTTGTCCATGCAGATACTTAATACGGCGGCCATATTGTTTGCCGTAAAAGGACCAACACTGGCCCGATTCGGGCTATGTATCTTTTTGCCATTATGGTTTGACTTGAAAGGGCCGGCACCGGTCCCATTGTTGTGCAACATCTTGCCATTATGGTTTCCTATATAGGGACCAACACAGGCCCGATTCAGGCCTTTTATCGTCTTTTCATCATGGTTTATTGTAAGAGGACCTGCAATGGCCCGGTTCAGGATGCCGGCGCCGTCTTGCACTGGTCTAATGCAGGCTCTGAACGGTGACCATTACAGTTTGCCACTTAATAGGGAAAGCACTGCACCAACTCTGACTCTGTGATGTCTGTACCGTGAATACGGAACCATTTTGGCGCAATCGAGCCAGCATTTGGCCGCTTCTGGTCTTGTACAGTTCATACTGTATGCTACTGCCGCAACAAAGCCATAATTAGCTGGTATCGGCCCAATACCGTCCTGTTTACTGCGTCAATGCCATCTTTGAATCTAGGCAGGTAGAAATCCCAGGCACTACAGGATGTGATACAACTCTGCCTCTCCACAACTACACTGTGCAGCTGAACCACTTTTGTAGCTCCATTTGATTAAGGCGGGTACGTCGGTGATCGGCTAGTCCTGGTTCTCAAGCGGCTGATAGCTTTCCATTTAACCCATGTCGATGTAGCACCTGTTGGGAGGTTTTCCGCCGTTGTTATAGTATAACCATGACAATCGGTTGGCGTTTGCTCCCAGTCGTTGCTTCCAGTGTTGGAGTCTTGCCACTTCCCTGGATGTTGTGAAGGAGTGGACATGGCCAAGGAGGCTTTTCTTGACTTCAGCCTTTTGTGCCGAAGCTTAATTGCCGTCCCTGGAGGAGGCGACACTCGTCCTTTATCAATATTTGGACATCTTAGCTCGACTGGCAACTTCCCTTCGGAAATCCGAAGAGGAAATGCCAGCAAGGAGGTGCAACTTGTGTTGGTGGGTTCCAAGCATCCAGTGATCAAACTGCATGTTGTTTAAGGCTGGGTCAGGTTTCATGGTATGGGCTGATCTCTCCCAGACGGGGCACGCATACTCTGCTGAAGAATGGCACGGAGCCAAAACGGTTCATCTTAGGGTGTGGTTTGGCTCCCCTTTCGGAGGTTGTTCAATTTTTTTATGATGTTGTTACGGGGAACTAAGTTTGGATGACTTGAATGACAAGATACGATGGAGGGTCACCCTAAGGTAGACAGGATGGCTACAAGGGGCCAATGGTGTTCCGGACCATTCGATGTTTATGGGTCGGTTGGCTTCGCGGTTAACGTTCCTGAGATGGAATGAGCAGACTTGAGTCTTAGCGAGATTGGCATGGAGGTGATTGCGCTCATAGTATAGGGACGGCTAAGCGCTGAGGTAAGTTTTGCTTTTATGGCTTCGAATGGAATTTTTTGAGATGTAGCACAAAGATCATATACGTAGATGAAACGTTCAGTGGTCTGGTCTATTAAATTGTGATTTGTTTTGTGTAGACGTTACACAGCAACCGAGCTAGCACAGTGCCTTGTGGTAGAACGTTTTCTTGCCGTCGACAGCGTTTTTGTTTTGTTCTGAACAACAAATAAGCATCTGTCTTTGAGAAGGGCTCCGATATGATCCGTAAATGCGAGGTAATTGGGTCAACTCCAAGATCTTTTTCAGGAGGCGGCAGTGGTTTACAGTATCATATGTGACTGAAAGCTCCACAAAAATAGCTCCACTTATTTGTCGTTTTGAAACCCATCCTCAGCTTGCTGTGCCAGGTTAAGAGTTGACTTGTTGTTGACTTGCAATGTCGCAATCCAGGTTGCTAAGGGATAAGAGATGTTTCAGCAACGGGGACAAGCCTGTTTAGGATCAGGCACTCGAACATGAACAAAAACTGTAATGGACTCCTGTCTGGACCATGTTACCTGTGGCCTCCAAAGCCTGCAGTGAACTAGTTAATGTGGCTTCAAGAATCAAAGTGTATGCGGTGCATGAGACGTGCATATGCAGCACCTTGCTAAGTGCAATAAACTATGCGGTTGCAACTGTGAGAATTAGGGCGAGCACTTTTAAACTGTAAACCTTTGTGAGTGATGACATTTATTCGCATCACATAATGTTGTTTTACTAATACTTCATACAGTATTTTCGGTGACTGCAGTATATGTCAACGGTATTCTGATAGAGATTTTGTCTTCAGTTTGACTATTTACGGTGTGTATAACTAAAATCATCTTGGTCTCTTCTGAATAAAAGAGTTGTATTTCCTGACCTTGAAAATGTATGTTTCGACACCTAGACTGAGATTTGATATGGGGTAGTAGCTGAGATATCAGTAAATGCAATTATTATCTGGCGGCCATCTTTAAAATCAAAGATGGCCACAATTTACAAACTGAGCATTTGACACTGTGTTTGGACGCCACAATTTTAATCATAAGTGACTTAGAAGAACAGATATTGGTAGATATAGGTTTTCAATGGCGGCCATCTTTAAAATCCAAGATGGTCACCGCAATGTATCTGGACAAATTACCCATATAGCACTAACCCAAATGGTTCAGTTGCGTTCTTTGACCCTGAAAATATATGTTTAGACACTAAGATTTCAATGTTAAGTGGCTTAAAGATGCAAAACAGGTAGTTTTCAATGCCGGCGGCAATGTTCAAAATTAAGATGGCAACAATACTGTATCTGGACAAACAAATTATTTGACACTATCCCAAATGGTACAGTTGCATTCCTTGACCCTAATAATGTATGTTTAGACATCAAAACTTTAATACGAAGTGGCTTAGAAGATGAAATATGGGTAAAAATAGGTTTTCAATGGCAGCCATCTTTAAAATCCAAGATGGCCGCCATATTGTTATTGGATAAGTTGGTTTCTATCAAAAATTGAAAAAATTTGGCGCTTTTTGTCCGGAAAGTCCACATCCATTCCAAAAGCTGGCCTAAGCTGCCTGACTACATGCGAATGTCATGGGCAGGGTGACCGTAAGGTCAGAGCCAAATTCTGCTAAATGCACATCAAAAATCTGTCAGATTTATCAAAAATCTGCCAAATTCCCCAGAATTACTCGAAATACACTATAAACACTTAAATTCACATGCAGATTGGTAGTATTGCCTTAATTAAGGTTCAAAAACATAAACAATCTATAGTCACATAAAGATGTTATGAAATTATTGCGTAAATTGTGGGCAAAACGCAGATCCGGCCACGACGAAGTCCGTTTCCTAGTGAACCCGGCACCTAGACCAGCCTACCTGTCCCATTATGCAAAGGTTTTTTGAAAGGATTGAAGCTCTTTTAAACAAATTTCAATTTTTTTTTCAAACTTGCTGTTTTTTTCTGTCAAATTACTATTTTGCAGAATTCTGCCAGAAATCTGCCAAAAAAATCCATTCTGTCAAATTTTCTGTCAAACTCATTTTTTAACAAAAATTCTGTCACAGTTAGCCGAAAATCGGCTAAAACGGTCACTATGGTCATGGGTCTATGATGAGAGTGCGTTCGATTACTTCCCCCGGCTTACTCGCGCCTGGCTCCTCGCGTGATGACAGACATGCGCAGTGGAGCTAAATAAACGAACGTTTTTGGGTCAAGTTTCGTGCAAGAGCTGGAAACATTGGCGTTGCCAGAATTTTTTTCTAGAGGGGGAAAATATATTTTCAAACAAAATCCTGTTTTTCTCAATATATTCTCAATTTACCAGTTTTAGAGGGATGTAGGGACATTTTTCCCCCCATTAAATTTACACCAATATGACTTTAAGTTCAGATGGAAAATAAGTTCATACACTCAAATAATTTCTTGAAATACTTTTATAAGTAAAATTAGAATAAGATAATGTAAGAACAATCACGCAGTCACGATCTCGTGGGAAACTACACTCGCATTTTTTGCTTTTAAATTTGGCGCACGCATCTGGGCTCGTCGACGCGTCCGGGTAGTATGTAAACGTATATCTCGCAAAAACGAACTTGGGAAAAAATATATCTCGTAAAAACGAACTTGGAAAAAATATATTTCGTCAAAACGAACTTGGAAAAAATATATCTCGTAAAAACGAACTTTGGAAAAAAATATATCTCGTAAAAACGAATTTTTAAAAAATACATCTCATAAAAACGAACTTTCGGAAAACTATATCTCGTAAAAACGAACTTTGAAAAAATATATCTCATAAAAACGAGCTTTGGGGAAAATATATCTCGTAAAAACGAACTTTGAAAAAATAGAAGTAAAAACGAACTTTGAAAAAATATATATCTCATAAAAACGAGCTTTGGGAAAAATATATCTCGTAAAAACGAACTTGGAAAAAATATACTTCTTTTTTTTTAATATATACTTGATGGCACTGCAGGGCTTTTGTAGTACGTAACATCCACTTTGAGCATTAATCTTTGTCATACATCATTCAAATTCAGCATAGGCATAGTCCCAACAGTGACTTCATCATGTTGTCACCATTGGTTACGTGACGTCATCTTAAAAGTGCATAATTATTTAAACGTCCTGTATCTAGAGAATGGTAAGTCCGATTGCGTGGAAACTTGGTATGTAGGTAGACCACGATGTGTTATAGATGAATATTGTGTCAAATTACAAGCAATGGAATGTTAATAGATTTAATCTTTGAAAATTAATATAAAATCTGATTATTAATATAGAGATCTGAACTTGATTTTTCTCCCGCCTGTGCCAAATCACTTTACCCTTCCTTCAGGCCCTTCCTTCTCTGCCAAAGTTGTGCTTTACTAACAAATTACCGGTGACATCATACATGTAAGAGAACTCTCCGAGTCCGGCGACAGGTTGGAAAATGTTTAAAATGGATAATCAGTTGATGTCTGTGGCGTAGTTTGCTGAAATCACTTTATAATATTATTGATGTATGTAATCAGCTTCATGTTAACAAAAAGTT
Source organism: Patiria miniata (assembly GCF_015706575.1). Classification (NCBI taxonomy): domain Eukaryota; kingdom Metazoa; phylum Echinodermata; class Asteroidea; order Valvatida; family Asterinidae; genus Patiria; species Patiria miniata. The sequence continues at coordinate 983,161 of NW_024037049.1, forward strand.
GAGGGGGAGAAAAATTTATGACATCACCAGGCCATAAGTTACAATAAAAAGACCTTTAAAATAAAAACAAATTGCTGGAAAATCAGCCACGAGAGATTTAATTCGTACTTTTGCTTCAAATAGCACAGTTGACATATAGCTCTCGGGCTTTCTGGTTAGCTCGTCACAATGACGTCCTCAAGTATCAGATAACAAACAACCAAAGCTTTCTAGATTTAGTCGTTGAAAATCAATCTGAAATCACATGTGAGAGATCTGATTGTGCTTTTTACAGGAATTGATTATTGATATAACGTGCAAAATCGCGTGACCCTTCTTTCCGGAAGTGTCTTCAGTGGCGGTTCTAGGGGGGGGGGGCTGGGGGGAGTGGCTTTAGCCCCCCCAAAATGTTTGTCTAGCCCGCCCCCCCAAAAAAAAAAAAAATCCGTAAAAAACAAAATTGCATTAGCAAAAAGAAGGTCTGTGATGTACATGCGAACGGTCTCCCCCTAAAGAAATAGTCGTGACAGGGGAGCATTTGTAGTTAATATAGTGTGCCTGATTTGAAGATTTTATTGGCGCTCCCCATTTAAAAAAATTGGCACGAGCCCCCCCCCCCCCCCCCCCCCCCCCCCCCCCCCCCCCCCCCCCATTGATTTTCGGGGGACTAAGTGTCTGGAGAAAATAACCGTCTACATTTCAGCACGCCTCCTTGAAAAAATTCTAGATCCACCCTGCTAGACCCCAGAAAATATTGGTTCTGGAACCGCGCCTGAGTGCCTTGTAATTTGCAATTGGTAAAAGATGTGAACGTCATGTATTATTCGAGCGCACTCTGTTGGCAGTTGATCAAGAGTCTTGTGATGTAGCCTTAGAGGTGCATATCTTAAATTATATATCTTAAGAACCGTAGTTCCGATTCGATTGAAACGTTGCACATGCATATAGTCAGGGACGTGTTCTGTTGCAGACACACATAGATCTCTAGGTTTTCTTTTCTAATCTGAGACTATCGAGGTTTTTTGTAAAAGGAAATAAAGTCCGAATTTCATTACGTTTGAATTTAATTCTTTTTTTTTATAATTGTATATTTGTCTTCTCATGTTTTTAAGAGAATTAATGCCAAAGTGTATACTTCACATGCGGATGTTGTTTTGGAAAAAAATCACCGCTTGGCCAGCTGTAGGGAATATGGGTGTGTGTGTGTGGGTGAGCTTGTCTTACATACGCAGTGTGGACTTCCGAACAAAAGACGTCCACATAATGTAGGTAGCAGCGACGAAGTGTGGACTTGCCCACGTCCACACAGTGTTTCCCCATTTCTGGAAAACAGGTTTAGAGGCATTTTTGGGTTAGGTTTATCTGTAGCAGAATGAAGAGAAACACTAAAGGGAATCATTGAAAAAAAATTGGGTTGTAAGAGTTTTCACAGTTTGAGAAAAATGAGTTTTTCCACTGGTGTTCCTTAACTACACGAAAAGAAAGGAAAGTCCACACTAGGTATGTGAAACAGGTGTGGGTGTGTGGGTGTGTGTGTGTGGGGGGGGGTGCTCTTGTATTGTATTACGCTCGAGGACAGACAACAAAAGGAGCACAAAGGAGCCTTTGACCCTCGGACGACGGTGCCTATTGTTAAAACCGGTCCTCGATCGTACGGTTATGTGCTTAGTCTATGGGAAAGTGTTATATTAGAGGGACAAAGGAAAACACAATAGTTGTCCTGAGGCGTATAGTAAAAAAAGACTGTGTGTGCGTGTGTTTGGTGGGGCGGGCGGGGGGGGGGGAGGAGGGGAGACCGTCCGCATGTGACCTTCAAACATTTTATACTGCTATTTCGTTTTTTATTTTGGTAATTGGGGAGGTGGGGTGGGGGGCTAAACAAAAGCTAAAGCCCCCCCCCCCAGTAGAACAGCACCTGGCACAAACAGCTATTATTTATGAATAAAAATGCAAAGTTTCACCCAAAAAAAGCAAAATAGATTAATCAAGATTTCACCCAAGTTCTTCCTATACAGGGTGAGTAAAAAAAAAGAAGCGAAACCCAAATGTCGGTACCATTGTTTTAGTTCTGAATGTAACACTTTCAAAATCTAGGATATCAAAGCTCAATTCATAAGCCTTCTTTTAGTACGAGAATCATTCAAATCACTCATGTACTTTTCAAGTTACGGACTTTTAAACACATCCACCGTTTGACAGTTCTGTCCACGGATTGCAGAAAGGTAAGCGATCTTTCAGCGGAACGAAAACAAATCACATAGGGATGTGTTGGAATTGTTTTCGTTTTGCTGAAAGAACGCACACCTTTTGTGTGATCCGTGGACAGAATTTTAAAACGGTGGTTGTGTTTAAACTTCTGTAACTTGAGAAACACACAAGTGATTTGAATGATTCTTGTACTAAGAGAAAGCTTATGAATTGGGCTTTCATATTCTAGATTTTGAAAGTGCTACATGTGTAACTTCACTAAAACAATAGTCCCGACATTTGGGTTTCGTGGTTTTTTGTACTCACCCTGTACACAGTAATTGCAGTACAATGTCTATTGAATTTCATCAAAGATTGTAAACAAATAAATGATGATGACATTACTGACCTGATTATTTTAATCGCTCACGTAACATGTTCGACAAATAACCAAAATCACGATCAAACCTTTTCTGATACATGTTTCGGTGTCTTGTAATACTATTTAACCCTCCGACGCAGAAACTCGCCCTTTTGGGGACCCAATTTGGTTAATGACCTTAATAAAAAAAAAAATTCCAACCAATTCTGGTGATCTTCCATCTAATCCTAGCCAGAGACACCCACTACGGATATATGCAGTCACCTTTAGTGTGTGACCCCGGGTCAGGCATATCTGAGCCTGACAACCTGGGCTGCCCATATACACGTGCACAAAACAAAGTCACTTGCGGGTAGCCAAGTGCACGACTTGACCACAGACTATGTATACAACATCTGTTTCCTGTCAATGACCTCCTTATTTATAGTCTACAGACATGTCGAGATTGTATATATATAGATACTGTGTTGTGTAGCCTCAAACCAAGGTGCTAAATATCTGGGTCCCCGGAGGGACCCCTTACTGTAAGCGTGTTAGTAAATGTGCTTTCTGCGTCGGAGGGTTAAGTCACACTATTTCCCAACCTTTGGGGCAAAGTTTATGCAATTCAATATGACTTATTTAACAGGCAGGGAAGCGAACCTATGAAATGATATTGAAAACAATTGAACTATTCTTCATTAAATGCTTATGTTATGAGGAAAGCTTTTACAATTCAATATAATTTATTATTAAGACCATTAATTATGTTATGAAACTGAAGCATCAAATAATTTTTATAGGCTAAAAGCTTGAAATACATACCAAAGTCTGCAGACCAATTCAAATGGGTGTATACAGCTGAACCGATTCAATGATTCTGATCATGTGAAATATAAGCAGTCGTCAGATGCTTGACCTTTAGCCATAACGTAAATTATTAACAATTTTCTAATGCTCGGTATCCACCTTTGAGCTGGGCGTCATCATGTGAGTAGAAACAACAATGCTTCCCGTCCTGGATTTAGATGACACCGATGACAAGAAAGGCACACAACAAAGTGCATGTTTATCAGGTAATAGAAAGCTAGTATAGAAAAAGGTGGACAGCTTTTTGAAAATATTGGTGAAGAGGTTTTTTTCAGTTAAAAGGGCTGTTTCAGTGTTTCTGTGTATTTGGAGAACTCTAAGGTATAAACAATACTAAATAATATTACTGCAGCAGGTATTTAAAAGTGTTGAAAAAAATCATACTTTTGTTAAATATATTTTCAGAACCCCCCCCCCCCCCTCATACAGGGCGGGTCCAACAAAAAAGTGGAACCCCCCCCAAAAAAATAGTTACGATGTGGAAGCCCATTCATTTAAACAAATTTTAAGTGAGAAAAGTATTTCAATTGCTCTTAGTACACGTTAAAATGTTATCACCATTTAGACGAAGTCCCCTAAATTAAGTTTCATCCAAAAAAGCAATTTATTGTGTGTTCTGACTGTTTGGAACAACAAAGAAAATTACACATAGGCCTAATACTTGTTTCAACAAATGTAGAACACAAACAATATGATTTATAACATCAACCTTCCAACGAAACGTCACTCGCACTCACTGGTTCTTCTCAGAACCATCACTCTTATTAGAGATGGAATCCACATGGTGTACCCGTAAACCTTCGCGCAGTTATAGTATTTTCACCATGCAAAGTTTGAAATCCAATTTATATTTTTAACTTGAGAGGTCATTTTTGTTACCAGTCCAACAGTGCACCAATATCATCCTGTACCTCGAATGAATCTTCCGGTGCCTATTGTTGTATACATCTTGGTGTTGTCCGCAAACTTGAACATTTCGTCAGTGACAACACTAAGTGGTACGGCGCACACACACCGGTACCAGTAAAAACTAGAGGTTCGCGTTTGTTGTTACAAACGCAGAGTAGAGTGGTCGGGTAAACAATTTCATGTAAGAAAAAAAGGATCAAGAACTTTAACATTTCCATTACCAATTATTTTGTACAAAAAGAATACGTCTTTTTTAGGATATATTTCAGTAAAGATTTAGGTACACGTACAAGTTATTTCCGGTTTGCTGACGTCATCAGTCAAAAAAGGAAAGGGGGATACTTGTATATCATTAAGTAAAAATAACGCATGGAAATATGAGAATTAAGTGTATGTAATAATAACAGCAAACTTCCGGTTTGATGACGTCACAGTATTTGGAAACAAAAGGCCAATATTGGGTGTAACAGATGTCATTTTGGGGGGCAAAAAACAAAGTCACGAGACGGGGATCAAATGATTAAAAATAAAATGATCATTTTTAAATTAAAAATAAAATGATCATTGTTGAATTCTCCCCACAGTAACTTCCGGTCTGATGACGTCATAATTATCCAACCTTGCAAATTCATTAGTGGTTGCTCACGTGATATATAGGGGCAATTTTATACAAATTTGATTGAGAGTTTTAACATTTCAAAGGATTGAACTTGTTTTGATGTGCCACTAGAGGGCGCCCTTTTGTGGGATGACGTCAAAATTATGTTTTTGTGTTTCGCATTCCTATGGTGGCCCTGAAGGGACATCACACATCAAGATTTCTGCGCAGAAATCTGCGATGTCGCACATTTTATCGCAGAAATCTGCGCAGATTTCTGCGCTGTCGCACATTTTATCGCAGATTTCTGCGAGCGCATGGGCGTGCGAACACGTTTTCTATGAGGCGCCATGTGTAAATGAATTAGTTAACAAAATTATTTATATATAATTCATTATTTATTATATAATTCAGTTTTCCGGACAATTATATGTAAATAACTGTTTGGCAGTTTGCATTATATGTAAATAAATTTATTTGCCACTGCTAAAAATTAGATATAAATAATGAGGTACCGAATCAATTAAATATAAATATATAAATTATATAAAAATTATATATAAATAATTAGGTACGAAATAAATTATATAATAAATAATTAAAGCGTGCAAAAAATTACATATAAATAAAAAGGTTGTAAATAAATTATATATAAATAAATAAAGTAGGCAGAAAATGATATATAAATAATAAGTTTGCATATAAATTATATATTGTAATGTCTCTCTTGGGTGAGAGACATTATCAAATAAAGAGTCAGATACAAATATCTTACACACACACTAGTACTTTATTCGGGATTATTTACATCTCAGCTCAATAGAGGGCGCACTATATACAATGTAAAGTTAAGGCGTACATAATTATTTTCCTAAATTAAACGAAATGTAATAAAATGAAATCGAAGTTTAATTATGATTCTACCGAGTAACCACTAGCACTGAAGGACTTACGTGAGATTGCACCTGCCACCGGTATTTCTTCGTCACACTTGAGAGAGTCCTTTGTCAAAAGGGTGAATCTCCCTATATAAGTGAGCCCCGCGATCCATGCCTCAGTGCATTTTTGTAGGAGTATTAAAAACTTTTTGTAGTTTAAATGGGAGGGAAAATGTAATACTTTTATTCAAGTATGTTAACCCCATCAGTATATTCCCCAGAAATGAGGGCGGGGACGTAAGTCCTTCAGTGCTAGTGGTTACTCGGTAGAATCATAATTAAACTTCGATTTCATTTTTAATTATTACATTTCGTTTATTTTAGGAAATTCTACCTCGTAACCACATAGCACTTCGGCCTTACGTGAGATATTCGGAGCAACTGCAAAAAGTACAGCATGGAATGTTACAGGTTGACATTCAGTATGGATATCAAAATTCACATGAAATATTTATTCAGTGATATCAACTTTCACATGTAAGACACTACTTACAGCTCGACATTCAGTATGAATATCCAATTTCACCTGAAATATTTATTCAGTTACATCAAATTTCACATGTAAGACACTACTTACAGCTCGACATTCAGTATGAATATCCAATTTCACCTGAAATATTTATTCAGTTACATCAAATTTCACATGTAAGACACTACTTACAGCTCGACATTCAGTATGAATATCCAATTTCACCTGAAATATTTATTCAGTTACATCAAATTTCACAATGAAGATATTACTTATTCTGTGAAATATTACAAGCTGAGTTACTAAGTACACTCTCAGCAAAGTAGATACCTGTGTCATCTAGAGGTTTATCATAAAACTTTGCAAAAGTCGAAGATCTCGACCATCCTGCGGCTTTCATGATTGTTTCTAATGGAACACCTTTCCTAGATGCTGCACTGCATGATGCTGAACGCGTGCTATGGGCGGTAAATGTATCCGTCCTTATATATACCAGAAACTGAAAGGATTGACTTAATCCATCGCCCTATTGTCTCTGCTCCCACTGCTTTGGGGGAGTCACATAACTTAAAAATAGCCTCTTTTCAGTACCTCTGAAAGGCTTTGTTTTCTCAAGATAAACTTTCAAAACAGTCATAACACATAATAACACATAATTAAAATTACTTCTGTACGAGGTTTGCCTATTTTACTCGTTTTTGTGGGCTCCTCAATAATAAACTTAACATTATTTGTCCCAACTTGGACACAGTTAAGGTTCAATTCAGATAACGTCTGGCAACGTTGCCCCGATGTGAGGGCGACCAGAAGTACCAATTTCATGGTGATGCTCTTTAATGAAAGACCTTCGTTGGGCCCTAGAGTTCTAAAACTACCGCCACATCCCAAGTATGCGAGTAGCGGGCTCGTGGTGGTCTCAGGTTGAATACCCCTTTCATTAGTCTCTTTACCAATGGATGAGAACCCACTGTAGTTCCCTCAAGTGGTGGGATGACCGCTGACAAGGCACACCTGGTGGTGTTCAGGCTGCTATACTGACTGCCTGACAGGAATTGGTTCGCCAAGAAATTCAGCACTGTCACCAGAGTTGGTCGAATTGGATGAGTTTCTGTCCGAGCGCAGAACCGTTCAACTTCCCAAGTGCCGACTTGTAGCACTTCGTCGTGCTAGGGCGCCATGATGCGAGGATAATTTTGGAAGCTGGTTTTGATACGCCTTGTTGTCGGAGGGCCTCCCTGACAAGAAGCATGCCATCAATCTCAGACGTTCCCACAATGGGTGGAGTCTGTTTGAGAAGGGAAGTGAAAGTAAATCTTGTTGAATGGGCAAGATAATTGGGGTTCTGACAAGCAATTTTAACATTGTCGGGAACCATGACTGCGTGTGCCATAATGGCGCAATCAATACACAAACAGCCTCGTCATGCTCAATCTTTGTGAGCACTTTGTTTATTAAGCTGAATGGTGGAAACGCATAGACACAATGGTAATTTGACCAGTCTAATGTGAATGCGTCTGTGTGAACAGATGCTGGATCTGCCTGCCAAGAAACAAAAGGCGAAATTTGGTAATTCAGCCTAGATGCAAAAAGATCAATATTTGGTCTGGGGAAGATTGATGTGATCTTCGAAAAAATGGAGGAATTTAATTTCCACTCCAAATCATCCCGAAAATGTCGGGATGCAGAATCTGCCAGGGTATTTTGTACACCCGGAAGATGGGAAGTAGTCAGCCAAATCTTCCTTGTCTTACACCATAACCAAATTTCTCTGGTCAAAGAATGTAGCAAGTCTGACTTTGAACTACCAAAGTGTTGGATATAGGCTACCACTGTGGTATTATCTGATCTAAGATGGACAGATGTGTCTTTATCATCTGCAAAGAATGATTGTAATGCTAAAAAGCAAGCCTTTAGCTCAAGCCAATTGATATGATGCGTGGCCTCGTTTTTGGACCAACGCCCACCAGTGGTGCGACCATTAAAGTGTGCACCCCAGCCCAGAGTAGATACATCAGTTTCAATTACATGATCAGGATCGTGTCTATGCATAGGCGCAAATGACACTGGTAGTTCTTTAATCCACCAGTTCAGATCAGAAACTGCGTACCTGGAAAGACTCATTTTAGCCTCAAAATCACCCCCATTTTGTGACAGTGCCAGGTTCTTTTCGTTTTCTAATGTTCTTCTGAACAGAGGTCCGTATGGTACTGCTAACTCGCACGAAACCAAAAGACCAATTACTCTTGCGACGTCTCGTAATGTCGTATTGTCGGAGACTGTTGTCGTAAAAGTTTGCTGATTGAAGCAATGGTATTTTCTACCTTTAATTGTGGAATAGAGATCTTCATGAGATCTGAATCCAAATGAAATCCCAAAAAAATCAATTTGTTTGGTGGGAGTTAAAATCGACTTCTTGTAATTGATTGTAAACCCTAAACTCATAGTAAGGGAAGTTCTGGCTTGAACATTTTCAATGCATTCCTGAAATGTTCTGCCGACAAGAAGTGAGTCATCAATATAATCACACGATTCATGGCCCCTTAACCTCAAAGAGGCAATAAGTGGTTTCATTACTTTAGTGAACACACGTGGTGCACATGCTAAACCAAAGGGCAGGCAGGTAAACTCGTATACCATATTTCGCCAAGTGAATCGCAGATATTTCCTATGCTAAAGTGCTATAGGTACTGCAAAATATGCATCCTTAAGATCTATAGAGGCCATAACATTGAGGCCGTATCAGCTGAATTGCTGTGCGGATAGTCTCCATTTAATAGTCTCCACAAACGTATTAAGACCCTTAAGATTTATAATGGGTCGGAAAGAACCATCCTTTTTAGGTCTGATGAAAATATTTGAAATAAATTCACCATCAGTATGATTCGTTTGCACTATAGCTCCTTTTTCGAGCATTTTGGCAATTTCTGTGGCTATAATTTCAGCCTCATGGGTTTCAAAACGCAATTCCCTTGGAATGCGAATTTGGTAAGGCATTTTAATGAGTTCAATATGGTAGTGCTGAATAGCATCAAGCACCCAATTATCAGATGTAATCTCGCGCCATTTGGCTATATGATTTGCGAGTTTACCTGCCAATAACCCCACAACCTGAGTGTTATCACATTGGTGCTCACTCACCGATTTTACTTGGCATCGGACTGCTGCCGTGTCTGTGCTGGGTCAGAGCCCAGATCAACAATCTAATGGATCATACGTGCGGGAGCTCTGTGTAGGTCAGAGCTCAGCTCAAGAATCTACTTGGGAAGAGCTCAGTACAAAAATGACCAAAACTGCCATTTCTACGCGCTTTATATAAACTTTTGGGTGCGCGTCTTAGCCAATGGGAGCATAGGATTCTGGTAGTTATGAATAATGCATCCATGTACAAAGGCATGGGGAAAGTTCTCTATGGGAGATTTGTACACGACTGACTTAGACAATCTACTGGAAGAAAGTCCGAGAGCAGTGGTTAGCGGGCGAAGTAGGATCACTCGTGGGTGCCTTACGGGGAACTGATCCTCAATGAAAAGGGAAAGGGAATAACTTTCTCGGTACATAGGTTTGTGTACAAGACTTAGTCTCTAGACTAGGTAAGAATCTACACACTAATGCTATGGAGTAAAACTATGAGATGAAGGACGTAACCTGACCTCTAGCTACCGTAGGTCTCGGCCAGTGGGTTAGCGGGACACACTCGCTGGGGTGTACGGGGTCACTGAGGGGTGAATACACGGGTAGGGTTTAGCGAGCCACATTCGCTAAATGCTCGGGGTCAATGTGGGTCGGATGCGAGGTAAGGTGTGTGAGGGGAATTCGCATCGACTCCGGGGAAAGGTGGAGGGAAAATAGCTAAGTTTTAAGTACATGTCCCATAGCGGTACATGTTCAATAGCAGTGAGCGCTACATGCATTGCGCGCTATACAATAGCGTATTGTACAATGTGCTGCACACTTGTGCGTGTGTCTAAGACTTCGTGGTAAGCTTTGCACTGTGTGAGGGCACGCAGGATTGTAGTCTGGTTCCCAGACCAAAAGATTCCGACTATTCCTGATGAATCTTAGGTCCAACCTCGTCCCCAGTGCTTACTTTATTTCCAACCGCGTTTCCAATAGTAAACCCTGGATAGGAAACTTTCTTCCTGTATCCTGATTGGATACCGCAATTGGCTAGTAATGGATTTGTATCGTGTACTTGGTGCTATATATTCACAACGTGCAGTACGTGTTTTCGCGATCATTCGTCCACGCCTTCTCGAAAATACTAATTTCCTTTCCAATTAATTTGCTCATATTAATATGAAATATGATACTGCATGTTGTCTCGATAAGATCGTAACAGTTTGATTTCAAAAATCGTGTTTTCGTAACTCACGCCGTGCTCGCGCTGCTACAAAATTGACTCTGTTTTTACCCCAGACACCCCATCCAAAAACAAACGCTAATGTGTAACGCATATCCAGGCACCAGACTGTTCCTCATTTGCATACGAGTGCAAAAATCTTGCACATACAAATGATCCAATACCAGGGTGAGAGAGCAGGTAGTGGTGGGCGCGTACTGCTCGACACTCTGGGGACGAGGTTGTCTTAGGTCAGGTAGCCTCCGGTAATACAATGTATTACAATTTACATCACGTGACTAAAACGGGAGGAATTCCTCCTTTTTCCGAAACTGTCCGAAGTTTGCCGAATTCATTTCGTCGACAATCGGATAGTGTCCGAGTATTTCCGAGTATAATATAGGTTTTATTAACTGCTAATTGCTTATAAAAAACTTTAAAAAACTAGTTGATAATTAATATCCGTTGCTTTTATTTAGAAAACTTGAAATTCAACGACGATTTTGCACTCGGATCGTATACGAGGGGCGAACTTTTTGCTGTGTCATGCACTAGTTTGAATTTGACGACCGTTACCGGCATTTTCCAAAACGCGGCGTGGTCTCAATTCGGCTCCGCCTGCTAACAGTGCTGTTTGGGTGTCCAACTTTGAAGATTCCAGGTTAAAATTAGTCAATGTTTTTTTACAGAAGTATTAAACTGTATATCATAACTGTATGATATATGAAGCAAGTGATTTATTTTTGAAACAATTATCGGAACATTAAAAGCTTTATGTGATAAAGCGAATTCGGAAACGAAGTCGAGCTTTGAAAAAGGGCCGTCAATGTCGTCATGTTTATTTTTAGCCACGGAGGCTGCCTGACCTACAATTTAGACGTGTAGACGTCGGGGGAAATTGTCAGGTCGGGACTACAATTTAGACGTGTAGACGTCGGGGGAAATTGTCAGGTCGGGGAACCAGACTAGCAGGATTGCTGCAATACGGTGGCCCACAACTGTCACAGCAAAAGCGCCACGGCAAGCGCAAAAGCGCCACGACAAGCGCAAAAGCGCCACGGCGAAACCAAAAGCGCCACGGCGAAAGCAAAAGCGCCACGGCGAAAGCAAAAGCGCCATGGGTTTATTGGGAAGGGGCGTAATCATACATGCCGCTACTACATCAAAACATAACATGGGAAGGAGAATGGCCGCCACCAGGAGTTCTTATTAATCACATAATTTAATTCTTTGAGAAGTGATTTTATGGCTGAGAAAATAGCAAGGCCAAGGAAAACCGGTCAGTGCAAGCAACGTTCAGGAAATAAATCGTCGATTTGTTGTAGGATAATTCCAAGATTATTCCAAGAGAGTTGCTGCCGTGAATCAGAGTTTATAAAGGAGTGGGACTCGCTATCAGCACCATCAGGGCCGTTCCTCATTTTTTTACATTTCGTGGGATGCAAAACAATTACGAGGACGGGAGGCTCTGTGAGCTGATGCACTTTTTTGAACAGTTTTTTTTCCCTTCCGACTATGAGAAGAGTTCCGTTAATTTGAGAGTAAGTTCACCCATGGGCGTCGCGCGGGGGGGAGGCAAGGGGGGCGCTTGCGCCCCCCCCCCCCCCGGAAAAGCAAAAAAAAAAAAACAAACAAACAAAGGAAGAAAAAGAAAAAAGAAAAAAAAGAGGCGCGAAGTCATAGTGGTGTAAATTTTATGAGGTGGGGGGGGGGGCAAAATGTCCCTGCCCCCGTCTAAAACTGAGAAATCGAGAATTTGTTCAGAAATACAAGAATTTTTTGGGAAAAATATGTTTTGCCCCCTCTAGAAAAAAATCCTGGCGACGCCCATGAGTTCACCGGTGTGTATACCAGTGTAGGCACACAATATTGAGCTGCCCAGAGTTTGGATATAGAATAAGAAAGAAAGAAATCAACTTAGAACCTAGAACTCATTTGCCCACCCACCCCCGGCTCAAGAAACCAAGAAGTCGAACAAGACCTCATGATGCTTAGCGATAGCGATGATGAGTTGCCCTGTGGACAGTCTTCCACATCATCGCAGAATCAGCCTGCAGGGCAGAAAGAGGGCTTGTTTCCGGCATCAAGGGGCGGGCGACGCAAATAGTTCTGTATTCACTCGAAACAAACCAAACGGCTCTTTTCAGAGCCACCAAATTTTCATAGAAGAGCTTAGAACTGTGCATCTGAACGATAACACGTCTCCTTTGTTTAGTGTCTCTCCCTTACCCCCCCCCCCTTTTAAAGTTAATTTCTTTCTTTCTTATTCTATATCCAAAGTCTTTGCCTTTGTTACGTTTCTTACATGAAATCCACAGCCTAACCTCCTCTCCTCCTCTGTCGAAAGCGTTGCAACTGTCTAATAGAACGATCCATTTCTCGATTTGTGAGTTCTCTTCAACTCAGTCGTGTTTATTGGGAAGGGGCGTAATCATACATGCCGCCACTACATCTAAAATTAAATGGAAAGGAGTATGGCCGCCACCATGAATTCTTTTAATCACAGACTTTAATTCTTTGAGAAGTGATTTTATGGCTGAGAAAATAGCAAGGAAAACCGGTCAGTGCAAGCAACGTTCAGGGAAGAGTTTTGAAATTCCCGCTCTCTGGGAATTTCTAACCTAATGGGGCCCGCGGGCGAGTTACGTGTTGACAAGCCTTACCCACCCACTACCGCAGCCCTGCGGGAGAGCCTTAATTGACTTCCTAGATGTGTATGATATACTGAAAAAGAAAAAAAATTAACTCATACACTCTGGGCAGCTCACTTGTGTGCCTACACTGGTTTACACACCGGTGAACTAAGGCTCAAATTAACGAAACTCTTCTCTGCATACTAGTCGGAAGGAAAAAAAACCTCTTCAAAAAATGCATCAGCTCACAGAGCCTCCCGTCCTCGTAATTGTTTGCATCCCACGAAATGTAAAGAAATGAGGAACGGCCCTGATGGTGCTGATAGCGAGTCCCACTTTCCCTTTCCTTTATAAACTCTGATTCACGGCAGCAACTCTCTTGGAATTATCCTACAATAAATTAATATCGACGAATTATTCCCTGAACGTTGCTTGCACTGACCGGTTTTCCTTGCTATTTTCTCAGCCATAAAATCACTTCTCAAAGAATATTTTCTCAGCCATAAAATCACTTCTCAAAGAATTAAAGTCTGTGATTAATAAGAATTCCTGGTGGCGGCCATTCTCCTTCCCATTTAATTTTTTACCCCTCAGCCGAGAGGCTCGAGGGGTATTGTCATCGCCTATGGCGTCCGTCCTTCCGTCCGTCCGTCCGTATGTCAGTGCGGACGGGCGGACGGACGGACGGACGGACGGACGGACGGACGTCCGGCCGTCCTTCCGGGTAGCTTAGTTTCCGGATGATAACTTGAGTTAGAGATGTTGTTTGGGGTGTAACTTCGGTAGGGGGTTGCCCTTAGGAGTAGGCAAGTTGGGATTGCTTTTGAGGTCAAAAGGTCAAAGGTCAAGATCACCGTGGTGAGTTAAAGGTAAATGGTTTCTGGATGATAACTTGAGTTAGAAATGAGATTTTGGTGTCTAACTTTGGTAGAGGGTTGCCCTTGGGAGTAGGCAAGTTGGAATTGGTTTTGGGGTCAAAAGGTCAAAGGTCAAGGTCACCATGGTGAGTGAAAGGTAAATGTTTTCCGGATGATAACTTGAGTTAGAAATGTTGTTTGGGGTTGTAACTTCGGTAGGGGGTTGCCCTTAGGGGTAGGCAAGTGGGGATTGGTTTTGAGGTCAAAAGGTCAAAGGTCAAGGTCACCGTGGTGAGTTAAATGTAAATGGTTCCGAATGATAACTTGAGTTAGAAATGAAATTTTGGTGTCTAACTTCGGTAGGGGGTTTCCCATTGGTACAGGCATGTTGGGACTGGTTCTGGGGTCAAAGGCCAAAGGTCAAGGTCACCATGTTGAGTTAAAGGGTAATGGTTTCCAGATGACAACTTGACTCTGGCTAAGGGGTTTCAACAGCAATGCTGTTATTTTTGATGTAGTAGCGGCATGTATGATTACGCCCCTTCCCAATAAACCCGTGGCGCTTTTGCTTTCGCCGTGGCGCTTTTGCTTTTGCTGCGGCGCTTTTGCTTTTGCCGCGGCGCTTTTGCTTTTGCCGCGGCGCTTTTGCGCTTGCCGTGGCGCTTTTGCGCTTGCCGTGGCGCTTTTGCTTTTGCCGTGACAGTTGGGGGCCACCGTAGTACTGGAGAAAATGTATAGACCGTGTAAAGATGTCTCCTGTACAAAAGAAAGTTGTACACATTGCAAACAACTGTATTTACAACTGTAGTAACTGTATTATATTGCAAACGAACCGAACTAGTAATTGAAGTTTAGCAACAATATTCTTGACAAACTAGTTGACAAACTAGTTCGCTCGGCTTCGCCTGGGGAACTAGTTTGTCAACTTCCCATACTTCGGGAGCCAATATCGACTGTCCACCCTCAAACCATGTTATATTTGTATATTAAAACACCTCACCCGCAGATTCTGTGTCTTGATTGGCCGAGAGCGAGTCACATGATACTTTCTATTTTTGCTATCTTTCTGTGCACGGCTAAAAGTACTATACCCGTAGCAACCAAAGTACTAGACCATTAGCAACCAAAGTACTATTTCCACGGCGCGGCATTTGTGTGCAAATGCATGCTGGTGTGCGCGTTGCGCGTTGCACGCAGCGCGTTTTGTTCCAAAGAGAGCGCACCACAGAGTTGGGTTCAAACATTTCGCGAAGGGGTAGTTGGGAGAGAGAAATACATTTTCCACCAATTTTGTATTGAAATTGAAGTTTATTTCAACTGTGTTCAGATTTAAATAATTTAAAATATTATAACCAAGCAGAATCTGTAGTTGAAGTGTTATAAAACAAATATTGATTGCTTTATCTCGTGGTGAAGTAAAACTAGCCTCCCTCGGTGATCCATGGAGCATTCTATTTCGCCTCGGGAAAATAGAATGTCCATGGATCACCGAGGGAGGCTAGTTTTACTAAACCACTCGAAGCATTCAATATTTGTATACTCTATATCCGCTCCGTCCACAAGTCTCACCGGCAAAGGAAGTACAGTTGGGGGTGCGCGGCCACTGCGTGTACATAGAACAAATCCCCTTGTGTACGTGTACGCGCGTCACACACAAGGAACGGTGCGCGTCAACCAGCGAAATGTACCGCCCATGGGACGTCGTTGCTAGGTAAAAGGGCGCCCTCTTTTGGTAGCGCACGGAGCTCATACGTACGTGATGTCGATGTCGCGTACTGACCCAACCTCGTCCCCAGTGCTTACTTTATTTCCAACCGCGTTTCCAATAGTAAACCATGGATAGGAAACTTTCTTCCTGTATCCTGATTGGATACCGCAATTGGCTAGTAATGGATTTTTATCGCGTACTTGGTGCTATTATTCAAAACGTGCAGTACGTGTTTTCGCGATCATTCGTCCACGCCTCCTCGAAAATACTAATTTCCTTTCCAATTTGCTCATATTAATATGAAATATGATACTGCATGTTGTCTGGATAAGATCGTAACAGTTTGATTTCAAAAATCGTGTTTTCGTAACTCATGCCGTGCTCGCGCTGCTACGAATTGACTCTGTTTTTACCCCAGACACCGCATACAAAAACAAACGCTAATGTGTAACGGATATCCAGGCACCAGACTGTTCCTCATTTGCATACGTGTGCGAAAATCTTGCACATGTAAATGATCCAATACCAGGGTGAGAGAGCAGGTAGTGGTGGGCGCGTACTGCTCGACACCCTGGGGACGAGGTTGGCACTGACCCGACGAATTATAGCAACCGCGCCCTCGTACGTGTGCGCGCGTCGTGCCAATGCTTGCGCTTACGCGCGCTTTTCGCCGAATAACAAAACGAACTACTAATTTAAATGTTCCTACGGTGCGTCAAAGGCCTTCTTTCGTTGATTACTCCAAAATGACAGCTTGCCAGAAAGAATAATTTCACAGGGAGTTTAGTCCCCTTAGCCTTAATTACTATCTTTCAACCAAATATATTTTTCAACAATAATGACACCAGTTACTTTTCGGATGGCTGCAAATGATGGACTTATAGCTTTAAACTTCCACCCTCGTACCGGACCAGTACGAGCTAGGTACGGGTATGTGATGTACGCTCAGCATGGTGTGCAGGATGACCGTAAGGTCATGGCCAAATTCTGCTAAATGCACTTCAAAAATCTGTCAGATTTATCAAAAATCTGCCAAATTCCCATGAATTACTCGAAATACACTATACACACTTAAAATCACATGTATATGTTGTAATATTGCCTTAATTAAGATTCAAATTACATTATAAACAATCTTTAGTCATATAGGCCTAAAGGATTGTGTAAATTTAAGTCAAAACGAGGTTCCGTCACTGATTCCCAGTAAACCTCAGTACATAGACAAGGCAACCTGTCCTATTTTGCACGAGTGTGTTTGAAAAGATTGAAGTTTTTTTTTAAAAATAAATCTACTTTTTTTCAAATTTGCTATGTTTTTCTGTTAAATAACCATTTTTGCAGAATTCTTCCAGAAATCTGCTAAAAAAATCCATTCTGTCAAATTTTCTGTCAAACTCATTTTTTGACAAAAAATCTTTCAAAGTTAGCCGAAAATCGGCTAAAACGGTCACTATGATGGTATGAGATGTGGTTGAACCCCTAGTGCCTAGATGATCGTGCCACATGAACGTAGTGTAAGCGCATTGACGTGATCAAGTGCTGCAAGTGCTAGCTCTTTGGGCCTGCAAATGCCCTTTCGTAAACAAAAATGGCAGAAAATCTTAATCTTCCCCCGTCATGTGCAGGTTTACCTGCTGGCACGGAAGATCATTCTGATGACGAAGATGGACTTTGCATTATAATCGATGGCGATGCAGCTTCAAGTCTGATTGTAGATGAGGTTCGTGTACCCTATGCTACTTCGGTAATCCTTACTTTTAGTTTTAGGACACCTCTATTTTTTACGAGTTCTGTTCAAAACATACTTTTGCAGATGACTGTCCAGTACCAAAGTGACTTTTGCAGGCTAAAGCAGTCTTTTTTTCTTCATATAAACTCATGTTAGTTGTAATTTTTGAAAGCACTTTCATGACTTTCAAAGAAAATGTGACTTTCCTACCTTTTTTTCGCAGTCGAGTCAGACGTCATGTTGTAGTCCCACTGATCTCTATATAAAGACTGGATAGCGGATATGCATACAACATTCACACAGTAGACCCTGCATATTGACCAATTCGCCCCCGGTCTCACAAAGATGGCCGCGTATAATACGAACGTTCTACGCGTAAATACGCGCGCGTTGTATCAACAGTTGACGCGCATTTTGGTCACGTACACATATTATGATGTTCTAAAAGGGACACATTTCCGTAGTGATTATTATTTCAAAACGCCGAAAAAGTTATATTTGCGGCATTTTAGTAACAACGACGTTAGAAAAATTGTAGTAAACCTTGGTCAGTGGTGGTGGTCAAAATATAAGTCAAGTGAACCGCGACGTTACAAAAGAAATCATGCTGTCTATAAAAACGGCAACTTGTCCTTTGTAGATCACCAGCTGGTCTCACCAATATGGCGTCAAATTCGTACATTGTGCGGCTCTGTATTAGCTATCCAGTCTTTATATAGAGATCAGTGTGTAGTCCTCACAACACAAGTGAAAGCCTTACATAATGAAAGCCCGATGCTGATTGGCTGCTAAAAAAAATAAATAAGATGTTTATTTTTTATCAGCCAATCAGCATCGAGCTTTCATCGCATCGAGCTTTCACGTTTGCCATCTTGGTTTTTGAGTCTGTTTTCTGGAGTGGTTGTCATCGTCGCCATTTACAACCAAATTTCCCTCATGAATCAAAGCTCTGCCCTCTTTCCACAAAATTAAACCTACTGATATTCAAGAAGGTGTCATTGCCAATTGTTCAGATGTGCCAAGAAATATCAGAATGTCAATTTTGAGTGTCATTTAGTCAAACGTTTTTGTGAGTCTTTCCCTTCCTATATAGGAACGGGGTCCTAAAAGTAAGAATTACCGCTACTTCTTCTAGAATTTAAAATAGCCCCATGTGGCCAATTTACTGGACTAGGCCCACTGATTATATAAAGACTGGATAGCGGATATGCATACACCATTCACACAGTAGACTTTGCATATTGACCAATTCGCCCCCGGTCTCACGAAGATGGCCGCGTATAATACGAACGTTCTACGCGTAAATACGCGCGCATTGCATCAACAGTTGACGCGCATTTTGGTCACGTACACCTATTGTGATGTTCTAAAAGGGACACATTTCCGTAGTGATTATTATTTCAAAAACGCCGAAAAAGTGATCTGCGGCATTATAAAAGTAACCACGACGTTAGAAAAATTGTAGTAAACCGTGGTCAGTGGTGGTGGTCAAAATATAAGTCAAGTGAACCGCGACGTTACAAAAGAAATCATGCTGTCTATAAAGACGACAACTTGTCCTTTGTAGATCACCGGCCGGTCTCATATGGCGTCAAATTCATTGTGCGGCTCTTTATTAGCTATCACGTCTTTCGTGACTAGGCCCCTACCTCCGTAAATAAAGGCCACACTTCCACCATGTACAAAAACTGTCGAACTTTGTCAAATTTTGATTTTCACATTTAGGCTTAGTTTGTACATGGAGGTAGAATTAGACCTCCATGGTTTGTACTAGTGTTTTTTTTTTGCTTTAGAAGCATACTCACCCTCTTTATTATATCATGGAGGTAGAATTAGATTAGACCACCGTTCCACCGTTCCATGTTTTACCAACATCTGGTATGCTGCGCTGAACCTCTGTTCAGCGCAGCATACCGCGGCCACACTAGTGGGGCTACCTCTTTATATGCTAATCAGAAAGTGCTGCCTTTTTTAGATGTCTTTTTTGTGTGAAATTTAATGTTGAAATTTTGATACGCAAACGTGTGCAAATGACTCTGGAAATTTTACGAAAAATTTAAAAAAATTCTTGAATCTTATTTGATTGAAACAAAAAAGGGGCCCTACACTACACGATTGCAAAAAGGGGGGGGACTATTTTTCTATCGCTTTAAAGAGGGTGAGTGTGCTTTGTTGTATCCTAGTATAAATTTACCATCAATTGGGTTCTGGAGTTGCACAGTTTGGCACATCTATAGAATACAGGCCACTCCATTCTATATCCGCGCATCCATGGCTGCGTGGTTTTCTATAGCGCCCTCTATTGATCAAAATTTACTTCATGCCCACTCCGCATCCGTGCATCCAGGCATCCAATAAAGCGCCCTCCATTGATTAAATGAACTTCATGCATCCTTGCTTTTCTATAGCGCCCTCTATTGATTACAATTTACTTCATGCCCACCACGCATCCGCGCATCCAGGAATCCAATAAAACGCCCTCTATTGATTATAGCGCCCTCTATTTTATATAGGGCCACTCCATTCTATATCCGCGCATCCATGGCTGCGTGGTTTTCTATAGCGCCCTCTATTGATCAAAATTTACTTCATGCCCACTCCGCATCCGTGCATCCAGGCATCCAATAAAGCGCCCTCCATTGATTAAATGAACTTCATGCATCCTTGCTTTTCTATAGCGCCCTCTATTGATTACAATTTACTTCATGCCCTCCCCGCATCCGCGCATCCACGCATCCAGGCTTCCAATAACACGCCTCTATTGATTAAAATTTACTTCATGCCCACCCAGCATCCGCGCATCCACGCATCCAAGATGGAATGAGTGGGTAGGTTGGGGTTGGTTTTAGATAGGGAAATAAAGTAGTGGGTCCTATAGGGTAAAGGCATAAGGTCCTGGGGTAAATAAAGCGCCCTCTATTGATGACTTCATGCTCATCCACCGTGCATCCGCGCATCCAAGACATCCCAAGCCGTCTCACTCGCTATATATACTGCGTACTTGTCAATAATTCACTCTCTATAGCACCCTCTATTTATCACAATTTACTTCACGCTCATTCACTCTTTATACCGCCCTCTATTTTTTTATATGCATCTACGTTCATACCGTACGGACGCCTTAGCATATATACCAATGTTGCTTCATTCTCAAAAGAGTGCCCAATGACCCCACTCCTCACATCGCATCCAACTACAAAAAAAAATTTTCCGGCGTGGCCCTGCCTTCTACAGTTGCTCCCACAGTTTAACCGCCTGGCCAGGGAAAGGGTTGACACGGAAGACAAACCACATAGGTTCACGAAATGACTGACTGTACTACGTCGCATGCAGCAGGCAGCATGGCCCAAGTAACGCCTGACTGGTTTATTATGTAATGTGCATACTAGTCATAACATCCTTTCCCATTCTGTTTTTTTTTTAGGATTCAAAAGTAATGAGTTAACTAATCTAAATCAAAATTTAACGACAATTATAAACATCAATTATCAAAATTTGCAACACAACATCCTTCCCTGTTCTTTTTTTTGGGGGGGGGGGGATTTAAAAGTAATGAGTTAACCAATCAAAATCAAAATTTAACGACAATTACTATGATTACAAACTTCAGTTATGAAAATTCGTGCTCCTTTTTAACGTCTTAATCAATGGAAAATTATAAACATTATGTACTCAATCTACTACTCTATAAAAGAACGAATTAAGAAAACAAGTTAAGAATCAGGAGAAATTATGATTTTAAAGGGATAAGAGAAACAGTAAAGAGTAGTAGGTTTTACCCTATAGAGTATTGCATTTCCACAGGAAAGTTCCAAATTTATTTCTATATATGAACAGTCTGATCCTACGTACCGGTACGTATAAAACTTGAGGGTTAACTGTTAAAAGTCAATTTTGGTGAAATAATTCATGCTCCTGCTGCTAAGATTGTGAGTTCATTCAAATAATACATGAATGGATGAAAATGATTCAGTTTTTAATATCTTAATTATGGGACTGCAAAAACTAGAGAGCTAGTGCCTTTGTGGCTGTGGATTATTAAATAACAGTACATTCGTAAATATTTCAGAAATTACGTTTTTTCATTGTTAGTAATATTATGAGTGCTTTCAAACAATTTTGTAGGTTGTTTAAAAAGACAAAGCCAAGATTTGGTAAGAATTGTGGAGGAAAAGCTTCACTTTGTTCAAAACTTAATTAATGGACTAACTGAAATGCGAGTGACAATATGCAAGTGATGGCATTTTTCCCCTGTAACTTAAAATACTTTTTTTCATTGCAATTTGTATTTGGAGCACACTGAAAAGGTTTATAAATTGTTTTAAAAGACATAGCCAAGACTTGATAAGAGTTGTGGAAGAAATGCTTCATTTTGTTCACAACTTAACGAACGGACAAACTGAAATGCGAGTGACGGAAATGGGAGTGACGGCACTTTTCCCCTCTAGCTTACATACAGTAAGTTGTTGAAGATATTTTGTTACCCTCATTTATACTTCAGTATGGTAGGTATCTAGTACATATAACCATTTGGTTGTGGTACATTTGGTTTGAGGAAACTTTTCAATTATAAGCAAGACAATTTTCGGCATATCCTTTTCACGAAATGCGAGTGACGGTTTTGTCCAACAGTGCCATGCTCATATTTAGTATCATTTAATTTTCATAATACCATACGGTTAATGCCTTATATATTGAGTATTTCCAAACCAAAAATGAAAGAATTATTCTCTTTTTTTGTAAAAAGTACACCACTAAGATTGGAAAAGGATGCATAAAAGTGAAATGCAAGTGACGTTGGAATTGCCCACCTCAAAAATTTGGATAGGTTTCCCCGCTGGACAACTAAACATGTGTAAATAAATTGCCTTTATTATTCGTTTTTACGTTAATTAGAAGCTAACATCATACAGACAATCCAATGGGACAATTCGTACTGTATGAAAAAGGCGCGCCAGTATCAAGGAGCAGTCAGTCCAGGGGGATTTTTTTGGGTGACCTCTCTAGGCTCTGCGACGTCCCACGTGGCCATCGTTGTCAGTCCAACGCAAAGATTCTTGCACAAGATCTGGGCCGCTCTCCAACTGTTTGTGTAGCAGGGTAAGTGAATGTTCCAGTGCTGAGGGAGGATCTTGGTGGAAATTTCCAGGCAATCGTCTTCGGCATCCCAGCAGTGGAGCACGACCAGCTTGTGCAGTTCAACGGCCATTTTCAACAGATGCCGAAAAACGGATTGTTGAACAAGCTTAAACCGTCCATGTCAGAAAGTGCCAAGCTCAGCGCTTGATGCGCTCAGAAAATGTTATAGTGCCCTCCATCGACAGGGTGTTTTAGACCTGTTTCCGCATTTCTGTTATTGCAAACCATTAAAAACCTCCGTTTGATTACACCCAAATTTACCAGAATTTTACCCTTTCTGTGCGTCATTGACAACATGTGAGTAAAATCAGCCCTTTATTGATATAAAGACATGCATGATATAGTGTTTTAAATCTTAGACCTTTAAATTGGCATGATTTTAGCATATAGTTTTTGCCTAATCTGATAAAAATCATCGTTATTGAACATGTACTTTTGTGGATACGTGGCACATACGCCTCGCCTCATTACAGTTGGTACGTTTTAGTAAACAAAGTGGTTTATATTCCTTTATTTTGCAGAACCACAGACACAAAGGTACACACAGGCATTCCCGCTGAACCGTACATATTCCTGATTGTACCGCAAGCTCTCCTGCTGTAATTTCACCTGTAATCTCACCTGCAATCATCCACCCAAGTATTGTATTCCTGCATGATTTGATCTAAGTAAACAGTTGAGTTAGTGTTGCTTGCCCAACAACAGTCTGACCGACTGTGTAACATTCGATCCAACCGCATTCCCTTTCCGGTGTACCCCTACACTATTTCACATGGTCCTTCAAGCCGGATATCACACAGTGACCTATGGATGCAATGAAGCAAGAGAACATTGACAATCCTTCCGCAACAGCTGAGTCAATTCCCATCGACAATCAGAGACCCACTCGTGAAACACGAATTCCGGGACACCTTGATGACTTTGTGGCCTGGTCGGGTGTAAAATCCCTACCAAAGGTGCAACACCAGAAGAACACTGGGGTGCAGATTTCTGTTCAGACAGAGGCTCTACAACCTTCCAGCATGAAGCGTCAATAACACTTAGCAGTGCACAACAAGCACGTTTGCAACAACGGAAGAAAACAGAGTTGGAAGAATTGAAAAGTCAGCTTGACAAGGAGAAAGCAGCCAATGAAGAGCTATGACAACTTGACGAGGCCGCGTACGCATGTAGATCCCCTCACCGAGTAGCAACCAAGTTTAAAGTGTGGCTAATCCTCCAATCCCTCCACAGCAACTGTCACGTCCCAAGGATGCCTTGCCTAAACCCTACCCCACTCATCCACAGGACACCATTGTTGTTTCTACCACACAAATGCCACACTCTACTTCCCATGGGGTACTGGTGATGTCACTAGGTACACAAAGTGGCCCCAGCCGGCAACCCATAGATATCACATCCATTACCTGGTCTTCTCTTTCGATGAACATGTCAACGACAACATCATCCAATCCCATTCCCACTCCATTACCCGGTGCAGTTCCGTATCCTTCAGCCCTGCCATCCAGTGTTATGCCAACATTTGGACAAGCATCTGCTCTTCCAGGACTGCACCCCATGCTGCCAAGTACATCTTATGGTGTACCGCAACCTACCTTGCCCACCTTCACCACCGGCAAAGAACGTGACTTTGCCCTCCCAAAGATGCATTAGACAATCTTGTTAATCTTCATCCCCACCTTACGGGGCAGTACAAGTACCAAGTTTTGCTGGGTGGTAACATCCTGCGACTGGCCGAGGCCTACATGCACGATCCCAAGCCCTGCTCGGCAGCACTCTGAGCTCGAAAGGACAAGTACGGCCAGCCAAGACATTTGGTTCAGAGTGAGTAGGCTTCTTCCTACACATGCCTCACGTCAAGACAGGCGACCACGATGCATTTGACAACTTTGCCCTCTCCGTCCACTCCCTCGTGGGCATGCTCCGCTCACTCAAGGGAGAGCATGGTTAAGAGCTGAAGTGTGGTTCCCACGTCGACAGATTGCTCTGCAATCTGCCAGCCAATTACCGGTACATGTTCATCGAACATTGCATCAACCGAGGAATCTTGAAAGCTGATTCTGACAAAACGTATACCTTGCACCACTTCGCCGATTGGCTACAAGTCCAGTCCCGAGCCAAGCCCATAGCCCGACAAGCAGTCAGTGCCCACAGGGATAGTGGCTCTAGATCTTGAAGGGGTTTCAAGAGGAAGAAAACTTCTCCCACAGCAGTTTTCCAGACTGACGATGGAAAGCAAATGAAGTCGATGCCTCACCAACAGTCAGCACCTTCGAAGCAGAACAAGCGTTCTGCCTTTTGTCCACACTGTGACAGAAACGAACACTACTTGAATGGCTGTGCAGACTTCGAGAAACTCACCACTCACCAGTTCATCAAATGGCCGAAGGAGAAAATCTGAGGCTGGAAGTGTGGTCGTACCCACACGCCAGAAAACTGTACGCTAAAGAAGCCATGCAACAATTGCAATGAAGTCTACTTGACAGTGCTGCATAAAGCAATCCAGCAGGGAGCCAGTAAAAACTACACACTGGCAGTGACCACACAGACGGTGTACATTGACCCGCCCCGTAGGCCACACAATGTGATGTTGAAGGTCGTCCAAATTCTCTTTCATGGTCCAGCTGGGAGTTTCAAAACATACGCTGTGCTGGATGACGGCTCCATGCGCACAATAATTGTGGCACCGGCAGTCCAGCAGCTTAACCTTTCTGGGGAGAAGGACTGTATTCTCCTGTCCACAGTTCGGCAAGAACCGTTGCGATGTGAAGGTCAGTCCATTGATCTTCATGTCTCACCCGGTGAAAACCCTGATGCCAAGTACCTCAACAAGGGAGCTTTCACCGCTGATAACATTCGCCTTTCAGAATACACTTACCCAGTGACAGCGTTACAGCAATGCTGGCCTCATCTTTGTGGAGTCCCACTGCCACCTATCAACAAGGCTGTTCCCTTGATCTTGATTGGTTCAGACCACGCAGACCATATCATCCCGAGGCAACCAGTCAGGTGTGGAGCACCAGTGGCTGTGAACACCCAGTTAGGCTGGACTCTCCAAGGGCCTGCCGGGATCCTGAAGGAACAGTACCGCGAGCAGAAGTGTTTCAAAAATGCAGTCTTTCCTGACACCAAGGACATCATGCATTATGTGGAACGACTGTGGCAGGCCCATGCCCTTCCCTATTGTAACGAGAAACTGTCCTCTTGTTCAAAACAAGACCAGCAAGCAATCGACCTTCTTGAAGCCCAGACTATCCAAGTCGATGACGAAGGAACACTGCGCTATGCTACCCCTCTTCTTCGTGCTAAGGACAGGGTTGGGTTTCATGCTGACAAGGAAGCAGTCATGTCCAGACTTAAACACACTCAGCAAAAATTGCAAAAGCAGCCAGACCTTGCCAAAATCCACAACGAGAAGATCCAGAAGTTGGTTGACGCGGGCTATGTCGAGATCCTCAACGAGGAAGAAGCTAACCCGACAGATGAGTTATGGTACTGTCCACACTGTGTTGTTGGTAAGCACCGCTTAGTGTTTGACTGTTCCTTCGAACATGATGGGAAGATCCTCAACCAGCACCTCTTGCCAGGGCCCAAACTTGGTGCCTCCCTGCTAGGAGTCTTCCTCAGATTCCGCCAGCACCCAGTGGCAATCTCAGGTGACATCCATGCAATGTTTCACTAGGTGAAACTTCTCCCACCAGACAAACCTTTACAGGGGTTCACTTGGCGTAATGTCCAAAGAGAGGTGATGACCGATGTGTACGAATGGCAAGTTGCATTCCATGTTGCGCCACCTTTGAGCTGCAGAAGCACGTACTTACCAACCAGGAGGGAAATGACGATGTTTGTCCTGCCATTGACCAGTCCTTCTACGTGGACAACTGCCTCAACAGAGTCCACAGTGTGTCAGAAGCCAAGAAGGTTGTTAATGACTAACTCCCAGAGGCCCGCTCAGATGGCCACGAGTTATGGCTAATCTTCGGTCAGAGCGACTCTCCCGAAGCCACACATTGACTGCGCTGGCAGTGTGACTCAGATGACCTGTGCTACAAGCATCGACCCATCGAGTACCACGTACTCAACATGAGAACCATCTACAGGATACTTGCCAGTCAATACGATCCCATTGGTTATCTTGCACCCTTCACCGCACGTGCAAAGATACTGGTGCAGGACTTGTGGAAATCCAAGAGAGACTGGGATCAACCTATTGAGCCAGGGGAGATCCTCACGAAGTGGCGTACATGGGAAAGTGAACCCTGCGGATTACCACTCCTTCGCCTACCCAGATGTCATACACCGCCAAATGTTGACAATACTACTGCAAGCCGACAGGTACACATCTTCTGTGATGCCTCTGAAAGAGTCTACGGCTCGGTGGCTTACCTGCGCACAGAAGATGCAGAGGGAAATATCCATGTCAGTTTCATCCTCTCCCGTTCCAGAGTGGCTTCAAAGCGGCAACTCTCGATGCCATGCCTTGAACTGTCAGCAGCGCTCACAGGTGCGCAGCTGGCAAACCTTCTCAGAAAAGAGCTGACCCTACTGATCCAGAAGGACATACTGTGGAGTGATTCTACCACAGTTCTACCGACTCGTGCAAATTCAAGGTTTTTGTTGGTACCCAAGTCAGAGAAATCGAGACTCTCACCAATGTTGAAAACTGGCACTATGTCAACACTGCTGACAACCCTGCAGATGACATCACTTGAGGAAAATCTGTGGCAAAACTCTGCGATGAAACACAATTGAGAAAGCAGAGATGCCAACATACATGATTTGGGCGTAGCATATACGAATTTGAGCCGTGAATACGACTCTACGCTTATACTTCATTGGAATACGATTTTTATAAATATAATTGACAATTGTATTTTTGTAATTGTTACATCTACAAGTGAACGGTTTATGAAATATTACATGTAAATGGATATAGAAATGATAAATGAAATAAAATACAATTCATAAATACCTCAGACAGTTTAGCTATTCCTATTGGTCGAGAGCCCGTCACGTGGCCGGTCTTAAACGGATGATAAAGACATGGCTAGCTGGTCTTAAACACTTTTCCAGTGTCACAATAAAATGTGGACTCCTAAAAATCCAGTGCCTCTTACCGTTTCATTGGTTGAACGTTCACAATCCTCACGTAGGCATGCGCAACACTACAAGCGAGTCAGAATTTTATAGTTCTAAATTCAAAACGCAACGCCCCAGGTGCGTTCTGCGTGACATCGCGCAGAACATGTTACGCGCGCGTCAATCTCCATAAAAGGGTTGTTTACATCTTACTCGCCAGCTGAACACTCCATTATTTTGCTAGAGGGATGTTTCAAAAAGCATGAAGTGAACTTGTTGAACAAAATCGGGATTTTTTGAACGAATTATTTGATATTTTTTTACGGATAAGGTATTTATGAATGGGAATAAATATGTGCTCGGTCGGTATTTATCACTCTGTTTAATACCGCTTAGAGTCTGGGTGTTGATAATTACCCTCGCCTCCGGCTCGGGTAATTATCAGCACCCAGACTCTAAGCGGTATTAAACGAGTGATAAAAACCTCCGGAGCACACATTTATTCCCTTAATAAAAACCTTTTATTTAATTAAATGAAGATTATGAAGTGGAGGTGTTTCTTACTACCATGATCACGTTCGAGCGGCGACTGACTATTTGACAACCACTAGTCATTTTTCCATGGTAACCTATGCACAAAATACATATTGGGTACCAGGCAAAATCGAGTACGCGGTTGACAAATAGTCGCCGCGCGTAGCGAATTCGCATATACATGTATGTACGTACATGCATCATGATGTACACATATATCTGCGTTAACGTTAGACTCGATTGCCAGAAACCAGCTTCACACTAGACTTGATTTCAAGTCTGATATCGCGGCTTTTTACCCGTTGCGCCGCGCAATATTTTGCAAACATTTACTTAATACACTACAACATAGCTAGCTGCATTCCTTGCCGCACGATTCACGGTATCTCTCTCAATTCGCCATCGAAGCTTAGCCCGGGAAAGCTGGAATAATGGAGACTCCTCCTGAGAGAAAAGGAGACTTTCTGAGCAGAAATACATTTACCTTCCGGAGTATACAACTGAGCGACCTGTAATCGTGCGATCTAAGCTTGACAGTTTCCATGCATTGTCTGTTTGTTCGTCACAACATTGCCTGAAAATGAGCTAGGTAGAATAAATAACATAGAGTAACGATTAGGGTTTTGGAAAGCCTAGGTATCCCTTGACCTAAGCGATGGAGGCACATATGCTGGGGGGGGGGGGGGAGGAATTATGGGGTATAGCTCCATGGTTCAAACAAACCCTGGGAAGATTACCATACGCGGACAATGCTTATTATTCCTATAGGCTATAGTGACCTACATTGTACAGCCATGAAATTCAATGACAAGTCCTAAAAAAGTCGAATTTAGCATTGAGAAAAACGAAGCATTTACTTAGACTGTTAGAAAACAGAATTTTTCAGACTAGTCTTGTAGGGTTTGTGCACAGGGTGTTGTAATGAGTTCCACTCGGAAGTAAAAAAAAATCACTTGTGAAATGTGATGACACACCCCCTCAAAAATCTTGCCTCATATAAACACAAGCAAATTTGATTAAATGCCTCAGATTTCACCACAGAGCAACTGGAGTCCTAAATTTTTCGGGGCCCTTGAGCGGGCCCCGGACCCCACACCGTAAAGGCTTCGCGCTTCACGCTCGCAGATAAAAATTTCCACTTGCTACTCTTTTTAGAAATTCAATGTTGGCATCTCTGAGAAAGGGGCCTCCATTCCTCACCCAACCAACTCACCAATGGCCAGTGAGTCCTTTGAATGATTGCCCTGACAATCCTACGGAGTTGAAGAAGTCGACGTTCTGCGGAGCTGTGATTGTTCCAGAACCACAGCTGGCAGACATTGAGCAGGGCAATGGCTGGGACAGTCTGATCAAGACAACCAAACAGTTCCTTGATGGGGCGGCCCCGACCAATGACTCCACCGATGACAGTCGAGGAAAGAGAGACCATCGAAAACCAACTCTACCGCCACGTCCAGCAGGATTGCTTCCCACAGGAGGTCCAGGCTGTGAAGTCAGGAAGAGAGCTACCTTCAGGAAGCTCGATCCGGAGTATGACAAAGCTTCAGGACTTCCCTGTGTTGGAGGGTGATTGCGACGGGAAGAAGACCTCGCATACAACGTCAATTGTTCTTGATCCAAGTCACCACATCACCAAGCTACTCATCCAAGACTATGATGACAAACTCCTGCACTGTGGCCCTGAACGCGTCTTTGCTGAAGTTCGACGGATGTTCTGGATCCTACGTGGCCGTGAGGCTATCTGCCGTCACCAGCGTCAGTGCTTCAAATGCTGCAAATGGCGTTCCAAACCAGAAATACCCAAGATGGCCGACCTGCCTCTGGCCCGACTCCGAATCTTCAAGCCAGTGTTTTACTCAACTGGAGTAGACTGTTTAGGCCCCATGACCATGAAGATAGGCCGCCAAACTGAGAAGTGATGGGGAGTCATATTCAAGTGTATGACAACACGAGCGGTGCACTTGGACCTGTTGGACAGCATGGATGCTGATGCATTCCCCATGGCCTTCAGACGCTTTATATCCCGACGAGGGAAGCCCTACAAACTTCTTTCAGACTGCGGCACTAACTTCAAAGGAGCCTCGCCTCATTGCAGTAGGTACTTTTTTTTTAGTAAACTTATAAGTGGTTTATATTCCTTTATTTTGCAGAACCACAGACACAAAGGTACACACAGGCATTCCCGCTGAACCGTACATATTCCTGATTGTACCGCAAGCTCTCCTGCTGTAATTTCACCTGTAATCTCACCTGCAATCATCCACCCAAGTATTGTATTCCTGCATGATTTGATCTAAGTACACAAACAACAGTCTGACTGCTGTCCATTTGTTACTGTGTGTAACCTTCGATCCAACCGCCTTCCCTTTCCGGTGTACCCCTACACTATTTCACAGTCAGTGTTCCCCTGAATAATCAAGTCCTACCGGTACCTCTCCCAGGGCACAGGTCTTTGCGTGATCCAGCAAAAATCGGATCACTCGATCTGTATCCGTGGTGAGCTTGCTTAGGGTGGAAAACCGTTCCAGCGACAAAATGGTTTTTGACCAACTCTGCCCAACGCTTCTCGTCAGTAAGGGTACCTTCGCCACAGAAATTGGCTATGCAACCCTGGAAGTCAAGGTAAACAATGTGGTTCTCCATTGAATGGACAATGACGTGGTTCCACAATTCCTAGACCTCTGTGCACAAATAAGTTGCTTGCCAAACTTTTCTTGTGGTTGGTGTTAAAACTCCTCAAAGCAGATAAAATATAGCATCAAAAGCATGTGAATGTAATAGTTTTCAGAATGCAAGCATGTACATGTAATAGTTGTCAGAGAAGCCATCGAGATCATCAAGGATAACACTGTTCCCCAAGACATCGGTTTCTACATTGGCGACATCTGGCGCCCCATCCTCAAGTCCAAGTCCGATGGGTCTCCGGACTTGGACTTGAGGACAACTTAGGTTCAGTTCTCGCCTATGGGTCACCTTTACCCTGAGCTTCTTCCCCTTTGCCCCCTCACTGTGTACTGACACGCTCCAGTGATCATCCAGCATCCTTCAGTCAACTTGCATCCTTCTCAGCTTCGCCGGTTTCGAGCTTCAGCAGTTTGCATCCTTCTCACGCCTCACCGCACCCATCCTTATAACATCGCATCATCTTTGGAATCCCTCATTCTCCTGACGGGCAGAGCATACTGTTTGAAATGTTGAGTCCCTCCGGTTCTTTTCAGAACCACACATTACAAAAGAGATTTATTCACATGGTGCTACCGCAAACTTATCTTGTCTTAGAATCCAGTGTAATCCCTTAGCTGTAACATACATGCATAAACTCCTTTTGGCATTGGGAGTAAGGAATGTAGACAGTGTATTCGCACTATACACCAGTAACTAGCACTAGCTTTCTAGGACAGATGCACTGCCTGCATGTGATGAATGGAACAGAAGATGTGCACCCATCCGAAGGGTTAACTATAGGATCTTGTCATGATGAAAGCACAGGGCCAGGCAAAGTTGAATAGATTTGTACATGTACAAATTTACACTGATTCACAAATGTGGAGATTGTGGAAAATCAGGTGTGTTATTTGCATTTATTATTGTTGTTTTAAGAAATAGGTTAAGTCGGCGAATAGACTCGGAACTGTAGATTCGTGCAAGAATGTTAGCACAAATCTACAGTTCCTTGCCCACTCTCCTTAACGTATGTAATTGAAAAACAATTGTACTTGTTGATTTGTTGGGAAGGGGGGGGGGGGGGCTCTTTTGAGCATTGGGAGAGGGGGTGGCAGGGGAAGGGGGCTAGCTTGGATTGTAAAAGGTTCACTTGCAAATTGATATCAATTGGGCAAAAACATGTAGCAATCAAATTCTGAATTTGGTGGCAAAGGAAGGGGGCGGGGCCTAGCAGGGTGGGGAGGACTGGACAAAATGGATTCACTTCACTCAGAGGACAATGAATAGGGCCATTATTATTCATTGCAGCTTGCAAACACATGATTTTTGGCGACGTGACAAAGCCAAGTTATTGGTGGGTGGTCACACCTCAACCCCAAGCAATGCCCGGGGGGGGGGGGGGGGGGGGGGGGGGGGGGGGGGGGGGGGGGGGGGAGGATGCTTTGTTATTTTCGACCATATTTTGAGCCACCCAAATCAGGGAAGACATTTAAAATTGTTCTTTTTTTTCAGGTGAATATCAATATTACATGCAGCAATAAATTGAAAACAAGAAAATTTAATGCAAAGTTCCAAGATTAGAGCTGTTCAAAATTTGAAAAAATGCATGTTTCGCTTTATGATCATTTTGGACCCCCCCCCCTAAAATTAAGGTGTGATGCATGATGGGTATTATTTTCTTATATTTCTTTTCTACTAGTTGTTCTCATGTACCAAAATTCAGCTTCCAAAATCAATTTCATTCTCAAGATATGGTCCTTAAAATCAGCGATTTATTCTATGGGCCAGTAAGATTACATATTTTTTGGGGGAGGCAAAGTTCATTGAACTTTGTGCTACCATAACACTGCAAAGAAAGCAATATGAGTTGTTGGTTTTGGACCTCATCTACATGTATAGCATCACTAAGAGAACCTTTCCACCAAGTTTGAATAAAATCTGTGTCATATGGCATGGCAATGCTTTCTAATAAAAGAAAAATATGTAGAAGAAAATTCTTTTACAAAATACTTATTGAAGAAAGCCTGTACTTTTAACTTTTTGCTTTGATTTTTTGCAGAAATAGCAGTTTTTATTCATAAATCAATCTTTGCTTTGTTTTCAACAGCAACCACCAAGTGGAAATCTTCATTTAGAGTGGGATTCTGTAAAGTCAGTGAAGCCATCATCAGAAACTCCATTTCACGACTATCAAAATGGGTCAGACTCTGGTTGGACGTATTCTCAGCCATCACCTAACATTTTAGGTGCTTCAAAACGGGACAAACAGGGATTTCCCATTGTCTTGGATGATTTTAGAATTGCAGTTTGCCGAGGAAACTTGCAGGAAGTGGAAGCTTTTCATTTAAGAGGTATTTCACCTTGAGGATCTTGAATAAGACATTTCTTTAAGTATCTGTAGATACACGTATGCAATTTATGCTTAGGGACATTTATAAATGAACAGAGAGACACCCATGGGCGGACACAACTTTGCATGTCCTCTGGTCATTGTGAGGTGAACACAAACACTTGGAAATGTAGCTTTACACGGGATAGCGGACACTTTTTACATAAAGCCACTTACCCCAAGACCAGTCGACTAGTCAAAATTATACAACACCTGAATAAATCCCAGTCATTTGATTGGTGGATCGTTGATCACATGTCATTGAATTATTCGTACCAACGCGTGTGTGGCGCGCAGCGCACAGTGCAGTGGAAGTTCTATTGCACTTTGAATAGAACTTCCATTGCACGGTGTCGCTGCTGCTGGTGGTGGCGCTGTTTTAAATCGAGATAAATTGAATATGATTGTTCTTAAACTGTCAAACAGTTTGTATTAATATAGATATGATGAACTTGTCGCACTTTTAAACAGTTTTTAACCTGAATAAATTGGCTATTAAAAGTCAACCAATCAGATGACAAGGATTTATTCAGGTGTTTTATAAAACAAATAATGAATGTTTCACGTTCGTGCAATGGTGCAATTCGGTGACAGATGTAATGTTCCATTCCACGAGGCGAAGCCGAGTGGAATGGAACATTTCATCTGTCACCTCATGAAATTATTCTTACACTCACAAACATTCATAATTTGTATACTAATAGCATTGTTCATTCAACCATTAAAACCATTGAGTGCTGGTGGTGCAATATGGTGGGACGTACGGTGTCACACACAGCTTTCACTTTCACATAGGTATGGAGTTAAATCCTTTTTTTTTTATTTTACGGATCAAGAAAAAACATTATCAGTCAGTTTTTGAAGATCGAATGACCATTATCCTTACATTATAAGGGCATCCGAGGTGAAGTTGTAAATAGGCTGCAAATGAACTTGGTCTCATTTGAAAACATGCAACATGGGAACTCTCATATGATCGTGATGTCAAAGGTCACATACTAAGGTCACACCTAGGACAAAGGGCATCTGAGGTCAAGTTGTGCAATAGGCTGAAAATATCAAATTGGATTAATTTGAAAAGTTGAAGTCCAATTGGAACCAAACTTGGGTCATAGATGCAACACGGGAACCTTCAAATAATAATAATAATGACCAAGGTCAAAGGTCAATCTTTAAAGATAATCGCGAAAGCAGATGAGACGTGCGGTTCGAGAACCAGCTTGTTCATGAATGGCATGAAGTGGCTGGTACTTGGCATAAATTGCGAATGTACATATTGTGGTAAATTCGTAAGGTCACTGTGATGAGTTAATGGTTTCTGCATGATAATTTCAGGTAAACATGATATTTGAGTTAATCGACAAACTTAGGCTGAGGGGTTTCAACAGCAATGCTGTTATTTGTGGATATGTTGAAAAATTGAAACGTGTGCACTTCGGAAATTTATTGCCGAATTGAAAACGTGTTCAATATGGTTTATTCAAAGTACTCTTGTAGTGTTTTCGAGGTTAGGCTGAAGTTACATCAGATTTTACGGGATGGCCCCAGATTGATTGTTGGCCTGTTTTACGGCCGTTTTCATTACGCGGTACTCGATGGTACTACGGGGTTATCACGAGTTGGCCACAAAGTGCTCACGGACTACACGTAGTACTCTCGAGCTGGCACCGTAGTTACCACTGACACCACGTAGTAGTCTCGAGCTGGCGCAAAGCCATCACGGGATGCAATCGGGATGGCCACGAGATGACGCAGGCGTGCAGTCTGTGAATTCTAGGAAATGGACATGAGCACGGGTTTGTCCGGTGGTGTTTCCGAGGTGGCCACGGATTACTCATGAAGTAAAAATGGGTACCACAAAATAAAAATGTGCTGGCATAAAAAAACGGACAAAAAACGGAGACCACGGACACTGTTGAAAAAAAATTGCATTTCCGAAGTGACCTTGAACTGGTTTTGGATTGGTGTGAGAGGGGCATCAATAAAATATAATACCTGATTATTAATTAACCCTGACCTTCCCAACTCCATCAAAATCCATTCCCCCATTTTTGGGGATTATGGTAGGAAAGCCATGAGTACCAAGTCCATCACAATTCACCGGATTTGTTCCTAAAGCAATTTAAATGTGAAGCTGGGTCAGTGATGGATTTTGGTGGACTTGGTCCAATACTTTAAGTAAGGGACTTACAGTCAAACAAATAAAAAGAAGAAAACTTGTACTTTTGTGAAAATGAAAAGACAAAAAAAAAGATGTAACACGTCTGAAATCTGCATTAAATGTTTCTGTAGTCCTGCGATTGCCTATCAAGCTATCTTTTTGTTTGGTTATCCCTGTGAATTTATTGTCTTATATTTGATGTAAAAACACGGATTGAAGACTCTACAATCCTTATTAGATAGCTTGGCCTCTGTGAAATCAATGGGGGGGGGGGGGGGGGGGGGGGGGGGGGGGGGGGGGGGTGTTCGTACCATACTTTCAATGGGGGCGCTGTTCCAATCCGACTATTATCAACATTATATTACAGCATAGTGTAGAAATAACCCTGTAACCCCAGCTGGCTCTGACAATATTCTGTGCACCTGGGAATATTATATGATTATCATAATTATTAGAAAGGTCATAAGGAATCCAAATTTAGATGACTACAACTTTTTGTGTCGGAACATTTTGAAGTGTGAGGACCTTTTGACCTGAAGTTGGACCTTGTGGATCATGTGACCTTGAGACAAACTTGGATGAAAATTTACCCTAACTTGTTTTCTACAAAATATGCAAACATTGGGAAAATAATATTTTTTGTTTTTGCTTTCTAGCTCATCTCAAAGTTGACATGCATGTTCCTGCTGGAAAAATGTGATATTCCATGTACATTTTTATGTACTATTTACATGTACCTTAATTTTTGCCTCCCCAATACCATCATGAAATACTAACAGCCGGTTTCTCAGCTACCATTTTATCTGCTTCATGCTCCAAATGAATGTTTGAATGTTGTAACACCAAGCCTTCGCATTTAGTAAACACATATTTTCTCAATTTCAATTCCTATTTAAATATGTTTACTCCTAGGAGTTGCAGTAGACACAACATTGCGAGCAGGATGGACAGCTCTAATGTACGCTGCTTTCTATGGACGAATTCAAATCTTGGAGTTTCTTTTGGAAAGAGGAGCTGATGTTAACTTTAATAAAGCATCATGTAAGCATAATGATAATAATAATGATATTAATAACCAAAAAATATACCATAATGGGAGACATTCCATTAGACTTGTGCAAAACAAAACTCTGACTTTTCTGACCCCTAACTCCTATTTTACCTTACTAATTGGACTACGAGCAATCCATCTAGCCTGTTTGTGATGGTAAAAATTTGCATCTAAAAAGGAACTGAGGCATTAAGGAGATATTGAAATGTCTCCATAATTCCACATGTCCCAAAGGTATAACTTCTGATGCTAAAGTGTCTCCCAAATATACAGTAACTGACACTGATACCCTCGGAGAGACATTTCCATGGACTTGTTCACAATTTTCTCCATCGTTAATGACACCAATCCTAAATTTACGTGATCCTACCCCCACAAATTTTGATATAATTTTGGTTTGGACTACAAGCATTCGATCTAGCCTGTTGGCCACATTAAAATTCTGCCTCTAAATAGGAGTTGTGGCATTAGGGAGACACTACAATGTCTTCCTAATGCATCCAAGTTGTCTTCCAAAGGGTACTTTTTACAGTGGTAATAATGATAATAATATATGCACGTTTTTCACCAGTTTTGTGCTGAAGGCGCTACATCAGGGAGCCGAGATTGAATTTATTATATCTGTGGGTGTTTATTGATTTGTTAAAAATATGTTTTTTATGTAAAATGTAGCCAAACCGCCGACTGAAGCACAATCTCGCTGATCATAATTAGCACTTCCTAACCAAACTGAACAGAACTAAATTGATCAGTTCAGTATGTTTGGAATTAGTCTGTGGGACGAGAGGCTGAAAACCACTTCAGTTTTCGAGACGGGCGATCTGGTTTGCAAACTTTATAAAACTTTTCAGACATTCAGAGTATGGTGTACTCTATCAAAAACATTTTGTTTGCTTGGGAATGAGAAAGTCTGGGATAAAAATGCCGAGAATTCTTCATGAGAAAACAACTTAAGAAACAGCGCCCTCTATTGACATAGCCAGAAACCCTTCACACGCAATGCTTGCAGGCTGTATGGTACTGTAGCGGGATCCTATTGGGCTCTTATCCACCAAGTCTAGTGAAACGCAAGAAAAGCTGCAGCCAGATGCTTTATACATGGGTCATGATGAGTTACCCAGAATGCCATGCCCACTTTCTTCACAAGATTCTGTGAAGCTCATCAGCGTGTCCCAGCGCCTTGTTTGCAGGGCGGGGGATACGAGCGAACGCAACTGGCAGTCCCGAACATCACAAGGGAGCCTCCCTAGCAACAGTATTTCTAGGCAACCAGGTTGGAATGTGACAATGGGCATGCACCTGTGGCTCAAATTCCAACATTATTGGCCATCACTCCAGTTGAGCTTCGGGTGTAAGGAACGTCCTATTCATGAAAAGCAACCAATGGTGTATTTATTTGCCAGGAACCCGTTTATTTAATTGGCTGAGATATTATCATCACTGTTCACCGGCAAAGAACCCTCCATTTTATAGTCCCTGGGATAGGGCCATTTAATCGCAAAATTTTATGATTAATCTTAATATTATTTTCTGTTGTCGGGTACCTTGGGACATCCGAAAATGCCGCTCTTAAGTTGCACAGCTGGTATTTTTGCCTTCCAGCTCCCAAAAACTGATATTGTGGTAGCTTATTTTTTGAGAATTGGCTAAAATCATATTTTGGGCCTGTGCTCTCTCAAAAATGGTCCCGTCGTGACCTGTTTGCACGTTTTACCATCCTGATAGGATGGGTAAACAAGAAAGAATATGGTTGGTCCTAAGTTTAGGCCAAAAAAAAAAGTCTCCGGTTTCTGGTATGGAGCTTGCCCCAAAAGTGGTGCGGCGACGCAGCTTTTTTTTTTTTTTTTTACCAGTTTTTTTTTTTTTTTTGGCTTCAAATGTCGGCTGATGACTGCAAATGGTGCCCGACTAAACTTAGTGCAAATATATGGGAGTCCAGAGAGGCCACATAAAGCTTATTCTCGATCATAACCCCATCTAAAAACACGTTAAAATTGTGCAGCAGCAGGATTCCAGTCAAACCAGTGAGTTTGGCGGTTTTGAGACATCATCTTGTATTGAAAAAAAAACTTTTTCATTTTGCCGACGCGCATGGCTGCGGTGACGCGCGCGCATACCAGAAACCGGAGACTTTTTTTTTTGGCCTTATCCGTATTCGTGTTCCTAGGGCATATATTGCTTTGCGGACACCTCCCAAATCCTTTGACTTTGCCCTGTTTGGGGACAGAAATGAAATTGAAACTCACACTTTTTTTAAAGATACACACTTTTTTTATAATTTAAAAACTGCCTCAGACCACAAGCTTTAATTTAAGTGGTAGAGAAGCTTTCTGTCTTGAAAATTGGGCTCGCCATGGCCATTTTTGCTTCCCCTACCCCTAAATTACTCAAATCAAAACAACTGTATAGTGGGTGGCATAGCAAACCTATTGTGCATATTATAACAGTGCCAAATGTGGTACAAAAATAGACCAATATCATATCAACAAATGTGGATATTGGATCATCGCAGATCTGGCCCTTGAGGGCTGTGGGAGCCATCATTTTAAAAATGCTGAGTCATGCTGAGTCAGCACTATTTTGTAATGCGTTTTCTCGTTCAATATGGAGGCTAACATATTTTTCTGCCTTTTTTCTACACACTTGGATGCGAGACAGGCATAAACAATTTGTTTTTCTTTCAATACCTCATTGAAAAAACTTAGTAATGCCTGCCAGCTGATGTCAGGCCTGGCTACACCTACAAGAATTGTACTGCACTGTAATGTAGAATACAGTTGTATATACAGACCTACACAAATTAAGTTGAGAATCAAGTTCTGACTCGCCAAAAATGACGTCCTGGCAATGTTTAGGACCTTCCACTATCATGGCAGGAATGGGTCTGGCAAAAACCTTGTCCCACAAATAATTGATTTTAATCAACTGATTTTAGTAACATAAAATGCTGAATCAGCATTTTAAAAAATGTTTCAAGCTTTGGTGAAAAAAAACCAAATCTAGATCACTTTCATCAAGTTCAAAGTATCGGTATACAGACATGCTTGTAAAATGCAGTGATGGTGATTTCTTGTTATTTATGGGGTGTCGAGGGACAAGCTGGTTAAAAGTTGGATGGGTGGGCGTGGGGGGGGGGGTTTGGACTAAGAACAATATCTATGCAAATTCCTAATATGTTGCATTTGTTGTCTATTATGTGGAAATAAGTGAAAACATGTCATGGGAACACCATTTAGGGAAAACTTGTGGAGCACATTTGCTAAAAGAAAAGGCCTATATGCACTGGGATAATATTTTTCAGGGGGGGGGGGGGCAGAACATGAACCCACCTTCCCCCACGATCCTCCCTCCCCCGGGGCCAGAACATGAACCTGCCTTCCCCCACAATCCTCCCTCCCCCGGGGCCATGCCCCACTTTACCGACCGTGTCCAATCTGTCCACAGAAAAATGGATTGGTTTGTACATGTACAGTGTATGTTATTAATTACACATTTTTAGTGCAGCCCGGGCATGTCGGTCAGTGACAGGTCCAACTTAACAAAGTCTAACAGCTACAGAGACATTTTGAAATTGCTTCCACACAACAAAAATAAGTAAAAACGAATAAAACCAATGAATTATGACATTTCTGTTGGTTTGGGAAAAAAGGATGACAAAATGTGGCATAGTAGTGGGCCCCTGCAAACTGACCTCCCCCAACGGTGGGGTGGGGGGGGGGGGAGGAGGGGGAACTGGGCCATGCCCCCCCCCTTTGTTTTTAGTTACGGCAGCTATTGCGTACACCACCCACAAAACTCAACAAAAACAATAAATCTGTACCCCCTCCCCTTGCTTTCCATATTAAACACAATTTGGTTTTTTTTGTGGGGGGGAATTTAGAAAAAAATGTTTTCAAAAATTTCTGCCCCAAATTTAATATGAAAAGCATGGGGAGGGGGTGCACATTTATTGTTTTTGTTGAGTTTTGTGGGTGGTCTATGCAATAGCTGCCTTTTTAGCAACGTAACTAAAAAGAAAGAGGGGCATGGCCCTGTTAAACCCCCCCCCCCCCCGCCCCTCCCCCCGCCCCTCCCCCTTTAATCCGCCGTTGGGGGAGGTCAGTTTGCGGGGCTCAACCCCACTTTGCTACTTTTTATCATCCATTTGTCCCAAACCAACCAAATGTCATATCTCTAATTCATTGATTTCATTTGCTTATTTTGTTGTGAGGAAGCAATTTCTAAAAGTTTCTGTAGCTATAAGACTTTGTTAAGTTGGACCCGTATGACCAACATGCCTGGGCTGCACTAAAAACGTGTAATTAATGAAATACAAGTATAAACAAATTCACTTTCTATGGACAGATTGGACACGATCGG
This sequence comes from Patiria miniata, assembly GCF_015706575.1. Taxonomy (NCBI): domain Eukaryota; kingdom Metazoa; phylum Echinodermata; class Asteroidea; order Valvatida; family Asterinidae; genus Patiria; species Patiria miniata. The sequence goes on from NW_024037049.1 coordinate 1,024,114, forward strand.
GAATGTGGGGCATGGCCCGGGGGAGGGAGGATTGTGTGGGGGGGGGGGGGGAGGCGGGTTCGTGCCCCCCCCTGAAAAAAATTATCCCAGTACCGTATAGGCCTATTCCTTTTAGCAAATGTACATTGTACCTAAATGTGCTATGTAAGTTTTCCCCAAATGGTGTTCTCATGACATATTTCCACCCATTTGCACATAAAAGACTACAAATGCGCAACTCAGCAACTGCTGAACTGATTAATAATCACTTCGCTACCATCTGCAATCAACTCCCCACCCTTAATACTGTCAATATCCCCACTTATCTGCCAGCAGAGTCACCACCACCAACAGTTTACCGCTGTCAAACACTCAAGCTTTTAGGCCCCCCCCCCAAAAAAAAGTCTCCAGTTTCTGGTATGGAGCTTGCCCAAAAAGTGGTGTGGCGACGCGGCTTTTTTTTTTTTTTTTACCTTTTTTTTTTTTTGCTTCAAATGTCGGCCGATGACTGCAAATGGTGCTTATTCTCAATCATAACCCCATCTAAAAATACGTTAAAATTGTGCAGCAGCAGGATTCCAGTCAAACGAGTGAGTTTGGCGGTTCTGAGACAACATCTTTCATTGAAAAAAAAACTTTTTCATTTTGCCGACGAGCATGGCTTCGGCGACGCGCGCGCATACCAGAAACCGGAGACTTTTTTTTTGGCCTTTAAGAAACCTCAATACAACAAAGTCTGGCCACCCATGAATGGAAGACTGCAACAATTGTTCCAATCACTAAGGTCAGCAACGTAACATCACATGATCAGCTGCGACCTATCTCTCTTACACCAATATTTGGTAGAATCTTCGAATCATTTATTGCAAAATGGATTGTAGAAGATATCTCTGCTAAGCTTGATATAAAACCGTACGGGAATATTAGAGGATGCTTTTTTTTTTTTTTTTTCATTCATTCATATTTATTTCCACTTTATCATTTTAAAGGGAAAAGGTTTAGACAATAATTTAGATAAACGGATAAGATTAAACGGTGGGCTTCTCCAAAAAGCAGGCTTGTCCAGTGGAGAAGTCCATTATGTGTAGAAAAAATATATATTAATTACATTTGTTCCTTTAACTTAACTACACAATGAAATACACTTTAAGTTGCACATACAGAGACAAGGGACCAACACAAACAGGACAAGACAAAACAAATCAAGTTAAATCAGAACCTTCATGGGAAATCATAAGAAGAACATGTTCACAGCAAATACTAAGTAAAACTAAAATTAAGCATTATTGTAACTTTCCATAATCAGAGACTTCAGCTTTTTCTTAAATAAAGGCCTACTGCTGACAATTCTAAGTCTTTGATTTAATGAGTTCCAGAATTTGGGGCCCTGATAATGAATGAACTTTTTAGCTTTAGCAGTACGTACCGGTATGTGTGGGATATGGAAATCCCTAGACTGTCTGGTATGATGACGATGAATAACGGTATTAGTCTTAAACATTCGTTCAAAAGAATTAGATAAATCGTGGGCAACAAGCTGATGCATAAACATTCCAAGCTGGAGAAAATAAATGTCAGTGACTTTAAGGGTATTATGATTAAAGAATAAAGGATCAGAATGAGCCCTGAAGTCTACACGGTCTATAATTCTCAAGGCTTTTTTATGTAGAACAAGAATTTTGTTTAAAAGACAACTACTTGTGTTGCCCCAAGCAAGAATACTATAGGAGATATACGGCAACATTAAAGCGTTGTAGATATTATAAAGAATTTGGGAAGGAAAAAAATATTTCAATTTGCTAATAACACCTACATTTCTGGAAATTAATTTACATATATGATTTACATGATAATTCCAATATAATTTGTCATCAATAAATAGACCAAGAAATTTGATACAATTGGTTTGTTTGATTGTTAAATTATCAAATAATATGTCAGTAGGAATTGAATTAACTGTGTTACTAAATAACATAAAACAAGTCTTATCAATGTTGAGAGATAATTTGTTGGCTTTGATTCATTTAGAAACAGAAATGAGCTCTAGATAAACCGGGTTAACAAGTGTGGTCAGATTACTATGAGTATAAAATAAGTTGGAATCTTCTGCGAATAAAATAAATGACAGGATCCGAGAGGATTTATCAAAGTCATTAATGTAAATAGAAAAAAGCAAGGGTCCTCATAGAGATCCTTGTGGAACTCCACATAGTAGATCTTTAGTAGAAGACTAATTGTCATTACAATAAACAAATTGTTTACGGTTAGTGAGGTAATTCCTGAACCACTCCAAGGCAATTCCTCTAATTCCATAAAAAGAAAGTTTTGCCAAAAGAATGTCATGATTGATTGTGTCGAATGCCTTGGAGAGGTCCAGAAAGATTCCCAAAGTATGTGAAGACTGTTCCTGACCAGCGATAATTGTATCTAACAATTGTAAGATAGCATGAGTGGTTGAGTGGTTCTCCCTAAACCCATATTGAGAATCGGATAAAACATTGTGTTTCAACAAAAACTGAGATGTACGAATATAAATTATACGTTCAAGAATTTTTGAAAAGGAAGTTAAGATAGAAATGGGTCTATAATTATTAACTAAACAAGAATCACCTTTCTTGAAAACAGGAATAACTTTGGCAATTTTCATGGAATCAGGAACTATACCAGAACTTTATGATTGGTTCATAATAAAAATGCTCAACCACACATTACTTGATTGACATGTTAAACTTCTTATTAGAGGGACTTGATAAACCAGGATACTATGCTCAACTCTGTGCAATTGACTTCACCAAAGCCTTTGATTGTGTCAACCACAGTATAGTTATTAAAGCCTTGGTGTTCGGAAATCAATTGTTCCCACTATCTGCAGTTTTCTCACCGAGCGTACACAAAATACTAAACTCAATGGTCATATTTCCTCAACCCAACACATTTCTTGTGGTGTACCTTGTTCTGGTAAACGATGCCTCGGTTGATTGCTGTAGACGGTGGAAATATGTTGATGATCTGACTCTTGGTGAAGAAGTTAAATATGGGGAAACATCCAAACTGCAGTCACACCTCGATAATCTGTCTATTTGGTGTCAACAAAATGACGTGTTACCTAAACCTTCTAAGTGTCAGCATATGTATATTAATTTTCTAAAACGAGGAATTCAAATACCACTTTATCACTGGAATCGGTTAATTTAAACAATGTCCCCCATATGAAATTGCTGGGTATCACGGTACAAGATGACCTCAAGTGGTCCATGCATGTCAATGATATAGTCTCTAGAGCTGCTCGTAGGTTATGTACCCTGTGCATCCTCAAAAAAGGCCAAGATTCCTCAGCCTGACATATTGGCGGTTTTTAAATGTTATATTAGACCCATTCTCGAATACGCAAGTCAAGTCTGGCATACCTCAATAACCATGAAACAGAGTCAAGAAATAAAACACGTGCAGAAGCGGGCTTGCCGCATTATTCTGGGTCATGAATATGTTAATTATGATGAGGCTATCGAGAGGTTAAATATCACCACGCTAGATATCAGGCGCCAAAGCCTTCTGTATAAATTTGGCAAAAATCTCATGTCTTCAACAAAATTCTGAGAAATGCTGCCTCCAGATAAAATAAATTTGCGGTCGAGCGGAAATCATCATGCTCTGGTAATCCCAAAATGTCGTACTGAAAGATATAGAAATTCAGTAATCCCATCACTAGCAAGAATTTTAAAGTAATTATGTATCTGATTTTATTCCAAATATTACTGTATGTGTCTTAATATTTTTTCCAAAATGTCTTATTCACTTCAATATCCTAGTACCATCCCTCTCAACATTCACCCAGCCAAACCCATTCCCTGGTCAGCTTTCCATACCTCCTCCCCCCACACACTTCCTTAATATATTTTAAAGTACATTTTCTAGTGTTTTTATTTGCATCTATTTATTTACTAGTCTGATTTTAGCTTTTAGAATCATTGTTCATTGTCGATTTTGTTTTAACTTTAATTTTTTAACTATTGTAAAATGACCATAATTCAGCCTTCGGGCTGCCATGTGTCCTTTAAATGAAATAAATAAAGCATGAATAATAAGATGTACTAGGAATTTGATATGCATAGATATTGTTGATAGTCCAACCCCCCCCCCCCCCCACCCCCGCCAACTTTTAACCACCCTGTCCTTCGACACCCATAAATCACCATCGCTTTACAAGCATGTCTGTATACCGATACTAAGGTTAACATTGGCAGGACATCATTTTGGCGAGTTGGAACTTGAATTCCCAACTAACTTTGTGTAGGTCTACATATACATCTGTATTGTACATTACAGTGCAGTACAATTCTTGTAGGTGTAGCCAGGCCTGACATCAGCTGGCAGGCATTATTAATTTTTTTCAATGAGGCATTGAAAGAAAAACAAATTGTTTATGCCTGTCTCACATCCAAGTGTGTAGAAAAAAGGCAGAAAAATATGTTAGCCTCCATATTGAACGAGAAAACGCATTACAAAATAGTGCTGACTCAGCATGACTCAGCATTTTTAAAATGATGGCTCCCACAGCCCTCAAGGGCCAGATCTGCGATGATCCAATATCCACATTTGTTGATATGATATTGGTCTATTTTTGTACCACATTTGGCACTGTTATAATATGCACAATAGGTTTGCTATGCCACCCACTATACAGTTGTTTTGATTTGAGTAATTTAGGGGTAGGGGAAGCAAAAATGGCCATGGCGAGCCCAATTCTCAAGACAGAAAGCTTCTCTACCACTTAAATTAAAGCTTGTGGTCTGAGGCAGTTTTTAAATTATAAAAAAAGTGTGTATCTTTAAAATAAGTGTAAGTTTCAATTTCATTTCTGTCCCCAAACAGGGCAAAGTCAAAGGATTTGGGAGGTGTCCGCAAAGCAATATATGCCCTAGGAACACGAATACGGATAAACTTGGGACCAACCATATTCTTTCTTGTTTACCCATCCTATCAGGATGGTAAAACGTGCAAACAGGTCACGACGGGACCATTTTTGAGAGAGCACAGGCCCAAATATGATTTTAGCCAATTCTCAAAAAACAAGCTACCACAATATTAGCCTTGGTCAATGCTCTCGTCGTTATTCGTCCCGTACGCGGTCAATCGTCGGCATATATTCTCACGCGCTATGCACATGCATGTAAAAATACAGCTCGAACAGCGACCTCACGCGGCCACTATTTTTATGCAAATCAGTTGGAGACGATGTCGAGCCTTGGTTCAATCGTCCATGTGAGGTTTTGGGGGTGGTGCTCATTATGTTAATAGCCTTAGCTGACCTTAAATGTCGTTTTCTTATTGGTCGATCGTTGCGTGGAAACTTGCATAGTGAAACGTTGCACCGTACATAATCCATACACGTACACATTGTGTCTCTGCACACGGCACCAATGCACAAAAACTGTGGTTCCTGTCACGTCCGCAAAAGCCGGAATAGCTGCAAATAATTGATGACGTCCGGATTTACCAAGGTGTGATTGGACACTCCACATATTAGCCCCGCCTACATTATCTGTATTCGCATACGAGCTCGTGCGCTGGAAATCTAGCGCAAAGTAAAGAAAAACATAAGCTTTGGCCGACGATTGAACCAAGGCTCGACATCGTCTCCAACTGATTTGCATAAAAATAGTGGCCACGTGAGGTCGCTGTTCGCGCTGTATTTTTACATGCATGTGCATAGCGCGTGAGGATATATGCCGACGATTGACCGCGTACGGGACGAATAACGACGAGAGCATTGACCAAGGCTACCACAATATCAGTTTTTTGGAGCTGGAAGGCAAAAATACCAGCTGTGCAACTTAAGAGCGGCATTTTTGGATGTCCCAAGGAACCCTTCAACAGAAAATAATATTAAGACTAATCATAAAATTTTGCAATTAAATGGCCCTATCCCAGGGATACTGGCAGCACATCCCCAAAGTTCGGTGGCCTACAGCTGAACCCAAATCGATACTTTGTAATGACCTCAGAGATGCATTGCATCAATTCGAACAATGCCGCTATCAATCATTCTCTGGAAAGGCTTTTTGGAGCTGATATTTTATTTGGGCATTATTTTTTTCAGAGACAGGGGAAAACTTTATGCGAAAAAAATGTGGGAAACTGAATTGAACATTAAATTTCACCCCCGTTATGTGTACATGCACATAGATAAACGATTGGGGGGGGGGGGAGAGAGAGAGAGGAGGGGGGGGGGGGGTGATATTCCAAGTCCAAATACCGGTAACTTATTAAATGTAGGGGGCCCCCCCCCCCTAATGTAGAATATATTTCGGAATATGTTTTGATATTTAAGCATTAAACGCAAGTGCTGTATCAAATGTGCCCCTATTCCAGCCGGGAAATAGAAAAGTGTCTTATAAAAAATATATTCTTGTCTGGAAAGCAGACCCAGTTACTGCAAGGACGTTCATGCTGAGCTGCTAGCCAGTGAGAATTTCTTTGGTGAATGAGAACACTTATTAAAAAAAATAATAAATTGATCAGAATCGATCAACACATTAAGTGCCAAATGAAGGCGAAGTGAAAACATATTCTGATCACCTCGTGCTCATATGCATGTTGCTCAAGAGAATGTGTTCCCTTGTAGTCTGAGAAAGTTCTTAGAGTGTCAGTCAACAGGTAGCAATACCTGGTAGCATTCAAATCTTGTTACAAACTGAAGATCATGCCCAGGAATTTTGAACTCAGAGAAATCATCGCCGGCGCGCCACAGTGGGCTGTGATGTATGAAGTGCGTTGCGTTCAGCCGTGACACCTATTGTTATGCTTGTTTTCCTCCAGCACTGCACTACGCCGCATGTCAGTGAGCCCAGGGAGGCCGTTATGGGGCGTTGTGCGGCTCTCTGCGGCGCAGTGAAGACCGTGGTGCACCAATAAAATTTAATAGGATGCCTGGCTAAATAGACTTTCAACATTGTACATTCTTGGTAAATAAAACTGAAGGCCAATTTGCGCAAAATACAAGGTCCATTTTAAAATTTTAGTGCCGTTTAAACGTTTGTGAACATTTTTGATTTTCATGGACAGATTTGAATTGTTTGTGTTTAAACATGTAAAAGTCACATCCTTAGTATTTACACCCCCCCAATATTTTGTAAAGACTGCCCTTTTCCATTCACATGCCCTTTTAAAAAAAATGTGAATCTACGTTTAATTTGATAAACATTTAGCAAAATTGTATAGCGTTTAAACGTTTAAGAAAATTGCACTGAAAGGTTGTATTGTTCACCAGCGCGTATTATGAATCCAATATTCTCACATGCGTATTATAAGTCTAAGATTTTGGAATTTGTCACACGTATCAATCATGATTTTTGGAACAACCTGTATTAATTTCTGACGAAAATGTTTAAATTTCTTTAAAATAGAGGTCGTTTTCTGCATATATGCCCTTTTGCAGGGAACATTTTGGTGATTACCGTACCTGCTACTGCATAAGGGCATACGCGCATATGCCCTTCTGCTGGGCACACATCACTCATTAGGTGAAGATGCTATTATAATAAACTTCGGTGATCTCATATTCCCCATATTACGTAGGCCTACATATTACATCCATTCGTGATTGAGGATCAAGGTATATAGAGGTAATTAGTTGCACTCACTTTCATGATTGTTTGTGATATTGAAACATTTCGTAGGTGGTGTGTTTTGTTCCTGCGTGGGGTAAAGAACACACTGATTGTCGTTTTCCCATTTCACTCCTAATTATCATTCTAATTATTTATTAAACATTAATTACTTACAGTTCTTTTTATTATTGCTGAACATTTATTTCAACGTTGTTATGTCACTAGTAATATTAAATCGTTATGTTAATATTTAAGCATACAAAATATAATACGAAGTAATTTTACACAACACCGTTATTAACATAATGAAAATATATGCATAATCCACATAACAACACGGGGATAGGGTGAAGCGATCGCTTTTGTTCCCTGACCCGTTGGACACTTACAGACTGACGGACAATTAAGTACGAACTAAGGACAATGACAGGCAAACAAACAAACAGGAGTATCATTAAGCTATTGTTGTATGTTTACAAAGTATCAACAGACTACGAATAAAATGTAAGAAGTTGTGTTATTAATTTTTTGGTAAATGTAGATAGAGTTAAAGACGTTTTAAGACGGATACTTAGACTATTCCAGAAACTCGTGCCACGTTGAACTATTCCAATTTTGAACACTGTCGTTCTATTGAAGCCAACATGAACATTTTTCTTCGCGATGCTCCTGGTTTTATAACAATGAACATTTGATCAGATGTTGCACTACATAATTATCTTGGTCTTAATCATGTAATCAGTGATTGGTCCATGATAAACGGTTGATCTGCACATGAATGCAAGTTGCACTTATATTGTTCTTATTGATGCTTGTTGACCTTTGACCCTTTCTTAAGTAGGGATGGCACCACTTGAAACTTTGTAAGGTACACAGTGACACTTGTTTTATCCTTGCACTGGTAATTATGATTTAACGTGTAATAAGCGCTAATTAAAGACCTTCTTAATTGGACTTTGCACTACATGTACATATCCTGTTCTTAAGCACGTGATCAGTGATCGGTCTATGATATACTGTTGATCTCCACAAAAAAAAGTCATGAATGTAAGATGCACTCAACGTTATAATTATTGGTGTTTATTGACCCTTTATTAAGTAGGGATGGCACCACTTGAATTTCTTAAGTGGCGGATTTCGCTCCATCAAGGTGTAAGGAACACATTGACACTTGTTTTATCATTGCACTCGAAATTATGATTAAACCTCGCTGGGCTCCTGGACTAAAACGGGCATGCAGCCATGCACCTGTGGCTCAGATAGTTAGGAATTCCAACATTATTGGCAATCACTCCAGTTGTGTGTGGAAGGAACGTTATTATTCATGAAAGCAGACGGTCCGTGATGAAAGCAACCAATGGCGTATTTATTTACCGGGAACCGGCTCATTTCATTGGCTGAGATACTATCATCACTGTTTATCATCAAAGAATCTTCCAATTACTGGGGGCAAGTCATCAAAGGCCTTAAAATTTGGTGGCCTACTGCTGAACCCAAATGTATATACTTTGTAACGAACAAGAGTGGCATTGTATCAATTTGAACATGCAGAGAAAAAACTCTGTCAATCACTCTCTAGAAAGGCTTTTTCGGAGCTGCATTTTATTTCGGTGTTTTTTTTCAAAGACCGGGGAAAGTTTATACGAAAAATGAGGAAAACTGAAATAAACATGAAATTTCACCCCTGTAAAGGTCTGTATTGTGTACATGTACATGAATATTGGGGTTGATATTCCAAATAATTTGTTGAATGTACGTCTTGTTTTAAAACTGGACTGAAGAACAAAATGCCCACCTTTTTTGGCCCAGAATTGGTAGTCCAGATTTTATACTAAACCAACTTGACCGGGGCCTTGTTATGATGACTGCGTTACCATTAATTGCCGGTGGGGAAGATGTTAACTGACAAGGATTTTTAAAAAAGGTGTCCTTATCCATGGGTTCTGTATTTTACGTCCTACATGCATCCTTTGGTCGTCACTCATCAGGCAACCAAATTGAATTGTTTACATATATCCAACAATATTATTTTTCGATGTAATTTTTCTATCCAGGAAGGTTTTTCAGCCAATGATGGCAACTTTCAATAATGTTACTAAAGAGGTAGAGTTTTGTACGTATCACAATATTTTTCAAGGGGGAGGGTTGCACTTTCCCCCACAGAACAATTTAACAATTATGGTCGCAGTTTGGCTGTGGGAATTAAATACTTTACAAAATCAATTAAGATAGCAAGTTAGAAAACTGCAATTTCCTTCCTATAATAGATCCAGTAATAATATGTCACTGCCCCTCAGCCCCCGCCCTAAGATCCAAAGATTTATTTTTATTTTACCCCGCCAACACCAAACAAATTCTGGGTCATCGTCATCGATAACCTTGTTACGGAAGCGGCAGTGACATTTTTTTAAGGGAGCGGTGGACTTTACAGCACTTAGGAAAAAAATAATCCCAATGCATCAAAATACATCATTTGAGGAATCACAAGTCAGCACTGAATCTAGTCAATAACATTTAAGTGAGTACCTTCAAAGACAACATTTCATGAATGTCAGGCAGAAAAGGTGCTCCCATTTGGTACCATTTTGAGAAAATCAAATCAAATACAGTGACGGGATGTCGAGCAAGATGTACAACCTGTGGGTATGAGTTGCAGGGATTGGTGAAGCGGATGTAACGCACTATGATAAATGCTCTGCTAATGAAGATGGTGCTACTTCTAACATATTTGAGCCACAGCCAAATAGAGATGGTAAGTTGACAAATAATGTTTAATCAATCCATTGAATTGTTCTTTGTGCTCTTTGTGCGTTATTACCGTGTAGGCCTGGCTAACATAGTTATAACTACCACAAGTTGAATGTGAAGGTAAAAAGAAAACATTTTAGCTGAATTAATAATAAATTCAATGTAGAATCATTTATCAGACATGAGTGATCACGACGGTGAGGGAGAAAGAAATATAACTAGAGGTTCGCGTTTGTTGTTACAAACGCAGAGTGGTCGGTAGACAACATATTTCATTATACATTGTCTAGTTAAGTTATGATATGTTTATGTCAGAACAAAGATTCTCGAACTTTAACCTTTCCAGAGCAACCAATTATTTTGTACAAAAAATGCATCTATTAGGGGAAGATAAATTTCAGTATACATTTTAGGTACGTGGATAGATTTTGATGACGTCATCAGACAAAAAAGAGAAGGGAATACTGATTTAGTTCAAGGAGGATACCAGTTTATCATTATAAGTAAAAAAAAACCCATATAAATATGGACGTTTTAAGTATTTGTAATAATAACACCCAACTTCCTGTTAGATGATGTCATAGTATTTGGAAGCAACAGGTCAACATTAAGTGTAACAGATGTCATAAATTGGACTAGGAACAAACTCATGAGACAGGGGTCAAATAATGGATGTTAATAAGCAAAATGTTCATTTGTGGTTGCTATAAGGCAAAAAAACCAAAACAGTCGCCCGTCGCCGTAGCCATGCGCGTCGGCAAAATTAAAAAAAAACAATTTCAATGTAAGATGATGTCTCAAAACCATTTATGTGGCCACTCTGGGCTCCCATACATTTTGCACTAAATTTAGTTGGCCAACATTTGCAGTCATCAGCCGACATTTGAAGGGGAAAAAAAAGAAAGAAAAAAAAAGACGTGTCGCCACACCAATTTTGGGGCAAGCTCCATACCAATAACTGGAGCCTTTTTTTTTGGCTTAACGGAATATGAAGAAAAAATGTGGCAAACTTTTGCTTGAGGGTTTTTAAATTTGAAAAGATTAAACTCTTTTTGATGTGCCGCTAGAGGGCGCCTTTGGGAGGGTGACGTCAAAGTTATGTTTTTGTATTTAGCATTCCTCACTTACCACTTCCAATATATTTGTCTGTAGTAAAATGCTCCCATTTTAGGGTTAGATTCAATTTCTATTGCACTTCCGGTAACAACAGAAGTGAAGGTCAAGCGGTTTTATGCCAGAGAATAAAAAATGTTGCTCAAGGCACCTTCTTCAATCTCACGAAAAAATGAACACGATACTCTATATGGCTCAAACTTTTTTGTCAAATTGTGCTCTCAAATCGCTTGTAATTTGATACCCGATGATGTCATGATGACGTAACAAAATTTATAACATCTTCGTAGCATGGTTCAAGTTCACACTAGGTTTTATGATCATCCCGTGAACCGTTCGGAAGAAATTATGCTCTGTTTTGATTTCAGGCTAAGGCCAAAAAAAAAAAGTCTCCGGTTTCTGTATGGAGCTTGCCCAAAAAGTGGTGCGGCGACGTGGTTTTTTTTTTTACCTGATTTTTTTGCTTCAAATGTCGGCTGATGACTGCAAATGGTGCCCGACTAAACTTAGTGCAAATATATGGGAGTCCAGAGAGGCCACATAAAGCTTATTCTCGACCATAACCCAATCTAAAAACACGTTAAAATTGTGCAGCAGCAGGATTCCAGTCAAACCAGTGAGTTTGGCGGTTTGAGACATCATCTTTCATTGAAAAAAAAACTTTTTCATTTTGCCGACGCGCATGGCTACGGCGACGCGCGCGCATACCAGAAACCGGAGACTTTTTTTTTTGGCCTAATGTCTTCGTTTTGAATTCACCTAACTTTGACCTTCTGTTACAAGCGAGTTTACATACACGACAAAAATGTTTAGCAATTAATGGTCTATCCGATAACAGAATTTAAAAAAATTTGATGATTTAATTCAAGAGTTATAGGTGAAAGTAATCTGTCACTTTTTCAGCTAAAACCACTTGTAATTTGACACCTGTTGATGTAATCATGACGTCAGAGTAATATGCACCACTTTGGTTGAGGGTCGATATAAGTTCATACCATATAACCCGCCGAGAAGTATTGTCCGGAAAGAAAGAAAGAAAGAAAGAAAGAAAGATTAATCGTAACAGCTCCAAAGAGTGGTTGGGTTGTGCCCGACCACTCAAGAAGTTATACAAAAAATAATAGACGAATGAATGCTTTGATGAATGAATGCTTCACGGTGTTTGAAAGTCCATGTATTAGTTACTCAATTATTTTTGTCTCATTATATATTTTAGAATCGGGGCAAGCCTCTACTACTGACAAGCCAGGTCCTTCAGGAGCCTCTGCCTCTGCAAGTACTGCATCCACATCTTCTGTTGCAGCAAGTGCATCCACATTCTGTCCTAGCAAATGACCCTCATCAGTAATTCAAACTCCCAAAAAAGCTGTATTGGATAGTTTTGTCTTCAAAACCTCTACCATGCAAAAGGCAGAGCTTGATTTGCAGGTTGCGAGAATGGTATTTGCTACCAATTCTGCATTTCACACAGTAGACCATCCTGAATTGGGGAAGATGACTGGAATGTTGCGACCAGGCTACACACCTCCCTGAAGAAAGGATGTTGCCGATTAGTTTGCCTCAGGTGCATGAAAAAGAATTCAACAAGTCTGTGGATATGTTGAAAGGTAAGACTGTGTACCTTGGACTAGATGGCTGGTCGAATGTCCACAATGAACCCATCATCTATGCTACTGTTACCACTGATAGTGGCCAAGTTTATTTGGTGGATACTGTTGACACCTCTGGAGAGCCACACATTGCAGAATACCTTGTAGAGGTTGCCACAGCTTCCATGGGAAAGGCTCACAATAATGTTGGCTGCATAGTTGTTAGTATTGTCACTGACAATGTAGCCAATGTAGCTGCAATGAGAAGGCAGTTAGAAGAGAATAGGGAAACAGACCTGGTGACTTCTGGGTGTTCCGCACACATCCTAAATCTGCTTGCACATGACTTGGAAGCACCAAATGTAAAGGAGCAGGTAGTGTATGCCGTAAAGTACTTCAGAAATAACCACCGCTTCTGCAAAATATCGTCAAGTGGGGGGCAATTTGCTTGTGATGCCCCAAGATGTTAGGTGGAACACCATATCTGACTGTTTGGATTCATACATCAAGAACTGGCCTAAACTGCTGTAGACAGCACTGTAAAAGCTAAGGTGGAAAACCTGGGCTTGCAGAGAGCAGTGCTTAGGATCTACATGCAAGACATCTCCATTAGTAGTTGCATTGGACAAAATACAAAGTGATACACTGATGTTGGCAGAGGCTGTTGAGATCTGGAAAGAATTAGAGGGAAAGCTACTGCCTATGGGTAACTGGGTGGTCACAAAAAAGTTCAAATCCAGGCACAACCAGCCCATAACACCAGCTTATCTCGTGACAAACCTAATTCATCCCACCCAAGGAGGCAAGTCTGTCACAGATGATGAGAAGGATACTGCGGTGGAGTATGCCAGTCAAAAGTGGCCATCCATCATGCCAATGATTGTCAAATTCCAAGCCCAATCATGACCCTTTCATGCTTGCAAGTTAACTTTAATTAAAACAATGATTTGGCTAATTTTTCAAAACCTACAAGTTGAGTTGATGTTGATGTAGGTGTACATATAGGGGTGTTTGAATGTGTTAAATATGTTTTACAGTTTGTAACCCTGAGAGCAGCGAAGAGGCTCGCACGCGAGCCCCTTTTTTTTGTTTCTTAAAGGGAAAATACAACATTTGCAAACATCAAAAATAAAACTACCAAATCATTTTGAAATACCTTGCTGGACTGTTAGTGAATGACAGTGTAAAGCATCCTGTAAAATCATGGCACCTGGTATACTGTCATTTTCAAGAAAAGTGGTATTTTTGTATCAATTTCCGACGCTGATCGGCCGACCAGCGTTGGAAAAAACTGTTTTTTTTGTCAAATACTGGCCCCAATGGACCATCGCATTTGTTTGCAATCGATTACACACCTATGAACGGGTACAAGCCAGCTAGACTCGTTCCCTGACCTTACAATTCCCCAATGTATGTAAACTGCTCTGTTTCTTCTTAAATGGAGTCAGGGAACCAGACTACAGGAAAATGATTGTTTTTCTTGGTTTTTATAGCATTTTTGAACCCAAAACATCAAAAAAGTCAGTGAAACTATATTTGCTATATATTTCCAACCCCCCAATTCCATCCATTTCTGAAAATTACAGCAAAAGCAAATGATGTATATTCCCTTTACCTTTTTTTGTATGAAGCTATCGCCCAATTCCCTTGAAACTACATGTAATCTTAAAGTGAACCTTGTGGTTTGAGATGGTATGGTCGCTTTTCTTGTAGGAGTTCACTTGGGGGTCAGCCACCCCTGGGAAAGTTGGGCCTCCAGCCAAAGCCCATTCACTTGTGCACAAAAAAAGTTCTTTGTGTTTTACTGCCTAGTTGAGCGCCGTCACAACAATGCCATCAATCATCCTCTACTGCTGGCCATTACATGTTGGGGGATCCAACCTGTAATGGTCACAGTGCATGCAGTGTATATGTACATGACTGTGCAGCCACAATGTCTGTGAGTGACCTACTGGAGGGGATTCAATCTTGTGTGGGTTCGGGACAACCTGCATTCATAATATTTAAACCATTAGAGAAAGGATTGTGTCCACAAAATAGTATTTTATACGCGAAATCAAAACTGCCTCACGCGTGAGCACCTCATGGCCGCGCGTAAGTTTTTACGCTTCGCCACTCGCAGGGTTTTAAGTTGAATCAGTTGCTTTAAATGATTAAAATGATATCTCAATGACTCAACTTTTTTGCCATTAATAAGATTAAAAACAATAGTGATTTTAAAAAGGGGGCATTCTGAGCTTCAAAGTAGCTGAAAATTGATTTACTGTCGTTGAGGGTGCTCTACAGCTAGCAGGCGCATAAAGCCTACTTTCAGGCCTAATATCGATCTGGAATAATTTTTTCTTTTCCAATTTTTTTGTTGGAATATAAATAACTGGCATTTCAAACCTTCAGGCCTATTAAAGGGTGTACACCGGTAAATAAGCCTAAATCTATCCGCCGAGCTCATGTATAAAAGTTCTACCCTCAAAATATGTTATATTAGAGAGTTCTGAGAGCCATAACATTGGGGAATTAAAGAGATGCCCGGACTTGGGGCTTCCAGCTCAATTGCAATTTGAGCTCAAAAGTGGCGTTATTTTGCCATGTTGTGGAGGGATCGTTTTTCAAGATGGCTACCGTTCCGCTTTGGGGAAAATAGGGGTCGTCTTCTTTGGGCGAGAATTTCTTGAAAAGTCAATGGTCAACCCACCAAAAAATGAAAAGAAAATGAAAGATGACATGTTGATCATCATTTTTCTGTGCAGCTTTTAAAAATACCTGTGAGAGTTCTGAGTATTTTTAAAAAGAATTTTGAAGTATGGGCATTTAGCACTAGTGTCTATGGGAATTTTAATGCAGGGTTGCACCCTGGTGGGAAAGGATCAATAGGGGGTAGAAGGAAGTGATGATGCAGGAGGGAAGTAGTAGTAAATGTGGGGTTAATTTGAATGGGGAAGGAGGGTGTTAAAGGAGGTGTTAAATCCCGGGTTAGCCAGGATCATCTGTAACAAATCACAATTGAGGAAAAACTTAAAGACTAGTGTCCGATGAGCAGAACATAGGGTGTTTCCTCATTTTATTTATTTAGTTTTGGCTGTTTCAGCAACTTGCCAAAACAGCCTTGGTTTTCGTTAAGATTTTTATTTTATATTTTTTCCCCTATTTCAGCCATTCCCATAACATATGTACACGTTTTCTCCGTGCGTGGCACTTTGGGAACTAAGATCAATCGACGCACTTAGACCAGCACCCGGAGATAAGTGCCGAACATTGATGTCATCATCACGAGTCACGTGACGGCACATTAAATGTGCATATTTTGAAGGCCTTTATCTACAGAACTACAGCTCCATTCAAGGCTCGATTTACCCGGTGCACGCATGCACCAGTGCATGTAGATTTTTGCTTGTGCACGTAGCTTTTTTACTGAGCATGCACGACGTGCATATAACTTTTTTAGCCAACAAAATACTCATTTCATGCATATATTTACCAGTGAGTGAGATTAAGAATAAAGTTTGTTGAATACTTGACCAGATAGTGTACAAACGTGTTATTTCTTTTATAAATCCATAAATTATTCCTCGCACCATGCTCGCACAGTCGCAGCAGATTCAGAGTACGAGGTAAAATTCAAGATCTCGATGTACGTCCTGCAACCTCCTCCGATCATGCATGTGATTTACCACGTGATACATGCTGCAGATAATTTGGTATCGCACTGATG
This sequence comes from Patiria miniata, assembly GCF_015706575.1. Taxonomy (NCBI): domain Eukaryota; kingdom Metazoa; phylum Echinodermata; class Asteroidea; order Valvatida; family Asterinidae; genus Patiria; species Patiria miniata. The sequence continues at coordinate 1,040,862 of NW_024037049.1, forward strand.
CTCCGGGCATTCCTTATGTCCGGATCGTAAGTGCGATTCCAAATTATTAGCTGCGTTTATCACGTGGTCTCGTTATTGGCCAATCTGACGCCACCTATCATATGGCGCCACATATTTTGCACGCAAATGTCCAGGGTCATTTGTCAGGGTCTCTTGTCAGGTTAAAATCTAATTTCTACACGTTCGTATGGGTCTTCATCGATGTCAAATTTCGTCGAAATGACACATCCTGAACACGCGGGAAGGCAAATTTAGATTTCTAGGCGAGTACTGAACATATGTACGAAATTATGTATGGCGGATCGATTTCGCCATGTTCGAAATGCCACAACAGTGTGGCTTTGCCACGTTCATGGGTCTATATAGGCTTGAGCATGATAGAGTAAAAAAGGCTATGTACTGTACTGTCTGTCGAAAGTTCGATAAATTTCAAAGAGAAAGAATGCCTTCAGAGAAGCAGACGGTGTAAGTCAATTATGGTGCATGTGGGTTTTTCTTGGTGCATGTAGGGTTTTTGGTCTACATGCACCAGTGCATGCCACTTTGTTTTTGTAAATCGAGCCCTGGCTCCGATTGGGTTAAAAGTTGGTATGTATCTAGACTGGGATGTGTTATAGCTCAAAATGGAGGTGAAGTCATGATGGCATCATGTAATATTTTATGATTTTTGTTTGTTTTTGAACCTTAAAGCCTTATCTCATCAAGAGAACATGCTAAATTCAAAAAGAAAATTGTAATAGGTTTGTTAGTTCATACAAAGTTGCACACAAATGTGTGAGTCATGATGACGTCATCAAAAATATGATTTTTCAAAACACATATATCAGGGATATTTTGATCGTCATGAAACTTGGTGGGTAGGTAGACAATGATACTCTTATGCAAAACGTGAAATGACGTCACGATGATGTCATCAATTTCTTTTTCTTTTTTTTTCTTTTTTTTTTTAAAACTTTTTCCTTCATACAAAATTTGACCTTATCTGTAATCAGATCGACCCCAAACTTTGTACAGACAAAGACCATCAAGTAAAGGTTTGTATGGTAAAGTGACGTATTGATGACGTCATCACGTCTTATGTGACGTTGCATTAAAAGTGCATTTTTCAATGTCTTATATCTAGAGAACAAGTCCGACTGGGTTAAAACTTTGTTTGCTCGTAAATATTAGGCTGTTAGTATTTAAGTTGAAGTGACCTCATGATAAAGTAATCAGGTGATTTATTATGGATTTTTACATTTTTATATTTGTAAACATAATTTACAAACAGATGATTCATAATACAAATTTACAAACAGATAATTCTGTGGCCAGCACGGTGCTGTGCTGGCCAGCACGTCCCAATGATGGCTGTGCTGAGAATCTGGTCCTTGATTCCTTATAGCTTGCGTAGGAAGTCTAGGGTGTCTTGAATATACGATAAAATCTGTGGGACAAGGTGTTTGAGAAAACTGTCAATAAATAGGAAGATGCCTTCCTAGGGTGAACCATAACCATTACCTACTGAGGTTACTGGCATTGTGAAGGTTGGAAAAAAATATTAAATTTGGCAGTCCTACAACAGTCCGTTGGAAACAAATTTATGGCAGCTGGTCATGTGATTGTTTATCGTCCAGCACCTGTTGTATCTCCTGACAGAATGTACCTTTGAGATCAGACTCAAGGCAGATGATTATCCAACTGGCGATGGGCCTTGTTGATTGACTGCTGATTATCCTTGATGACCACAGCTGAGTCATTATCTGCTTGCTTGATGGCAATGTCTGTATGAGAGCGCAAGGCGTTGAGTGACAAACGTTCCTTGAATTGTATTTAGAGCAAAAGTACCAAATTATAAAGTTTCACCATGTTCCATTTTATGAAATCAAACAAGTCAAACTTAATTTTTTTTGTTATCCCACAGATATGTACACTCCCCTAATTGCTGCTGCATCTAGTGTACAGGAGGAGCATTATGTGACTTCATGTTTAACCATCCTGCTTGAGAGAGATGCTAGTCCGAATGTGCATGAAAGGTATAAATTCATGTCATAAAACTTAAAACTCCATTTTCTGACCGAAGCCCTAGTTTCATAATTCTTAATTTGAGCTTTTTATTATATACAAAGGCATGAAACTTTTCGGTTTCATCTGGAATTCCCATTTTTTTACAAACTGCCACGTTCGTTTTGAACATGCACAAAACAAACGCCACACCTTGGCGTTTTGAAAAGAAGGCGGTAAGGACTCTGCGCGAGCTCCTCGCGAACGGCCGTGACGTAATGACAATGCGCAGGCAGACGGGAGCGACGTTGTGAGAACTCCACGGATGTGCATGCATCAGGACTGCACGTCTCCTCTGCGTCTCCTGTGTCTATGCCGTTCAAAATGTGTATACTCAATGACTATCGCCCGTTTTGGCACGAGTATTTATATATATGCCATGCTCCTGGCTGCCGACGTCACACATACGTTTTAAGGTCGCATCGAGTGCGCGATAAGGACTCCAGGAACGTCGTACGAACTTATTGGACACCATGAGGACGCAGCGAGGACGCAGAGGATGCTGCGCAGACCTCTAATTGGTCTTCAATGGAACTCATGGAGAACTCCGCAAGGACACTATGGAATGCCACAGGGACGTCTTAGACTTGTGGTGGGCTTCACAGAGATGCATTGCAAGCCACTGGCGCCATGAATCCTGCGTCTTCATTACGTTTTGTTGCATGTTTAAGAATTTCAACAAAGCAATATGAACGCCATGCATGGATGTTACAGTGTGACAGGGCCTTTAGCAAGACACTTAACCATTATTGTGTTAAGCTGTAGGTCCCGTGAGTATGCACGTTAAAAGAATCCAGTAAGACTTAACACTCAGAGAAGGGGTTTGCCCCTGTGTTTCTGGCAGTGCGTTTATCTTCAACCACATGAAGGTAGCACTTGAAAGGAAGGAAGGAAGGAAGGAAAAGAAAAATTGTCTAAATCGGCAGAATGAGCTTTCAAATATTTTTTAAGTGTGCTTTTTATTTTTTGAATGAGTTGATGACTTCTTCAACTCATATTTTAATAGCTCTGAGTCATCATCAGGTATGGGTAGTCACGTCCATTTATTTTCAGATATTCTTAAAAAGAATATCTGTATCATGCACGAAAAATGTGTATAAAGGAAAAGTTTTAAAAATCAGCATCCTACTTCGTTCATCTTACCCAACTACATTTGCATATTTCCTTTTGCTGGCAGTCCAATTCGCTAACTTGACCTATCACGGTAGAATGGCATCAACGTAGCTTGTGAAATATTGTCCAATTTCATGATATTCAAATGAACGCGGAACGCACAAAATCTGAGACAAACAAAACTTAGTGTACAAAAATTCCATAGGGTTGTCTAAGGGGCGTGGCTAACTTGCAAACGGCGATAGGTCAATAATACTCCTCTTGGCGCCCACCCATGATGCCACACGGCGTCGCTGCCATACATAATCTGCCTCTTTTCTGTTACCAAAGCAGGCGAGATAGACATGTTTTTTACTCTATCCAATTACAATGTATTAGTTTTCCTAGAAAATAATTCTGTAGAGTTGTCATCAGTTCTTCAAGTAAGTTTCATGACAATCAGACTTGCCCTTATACATGACCGGTACATGTATGTGTTTTGAAAAATCATATTTTTTTATGATGTCATTGTGACGTCACATATTTTTTAAAATTGTGTGCAGATACCTTTTACCTAACAAACCTAACACAAACAGAATTTTGAATGTTGGGTTCGAAAGATATGGGGATAATCTTCGAAATTTCAAAAACCTATATAAAATCACAACATGACGACAGCGCTCCTATTCGGCCTTTCCACTTCTCCCCTGGTCTTTACCAAGATAGTGAAGACAATTGGGACCGCGTTGCAAAGATGCAGAGTGATATTCATGTAGCTGGATGACTGGATCATCATGGGTCCACAGGGAGTACATGGCTGTGATGCTCGGCCTTACATGCAGTGGCGTAGCCGTGGGGGGCGACAGCCCCCCATGAAACCTTGTCGCCCCCCAGTCGCCCCCCACTGAGATTTTGAGTTTCTAAAAAAATTATCATTGATCTATATGACGCCCCCCCCATGAAATGTTCCAGCGCCCCCCCCCTCCCCCCCCCCCCCCCCCCCCACTGAAAAATTCCTGGCTACGCCACTGCTTACATGGCGTCTCACGTCGGACCTCGGATTTATCATCAACACCGCGAAATCCCACCTGCTTCCTTCCCAGCTCCCAATATTTCTGGGAGCGCAACTTGTCCTCCAGAAGGGGTCTGGCCTGTCCTTCAGAGTAACGTGTCTTGAACCTTCAACAGTGCATGTCCCTGTTCCTTCCGGCAACGGTGGCCCCGGTTCAAGCCTGGCTCTGGTTGCTAGGCCTCATGGCCACCATGGTGGACGTCATAGATTTTTGCAGGTTGAGAATGCACCCAATCCAACTGCACCTACTGTCTTTTTACCGGCCCAGTCGTCACCACATAAATCATCTGGTGCCGACCACGGTGCCTTTCGCAGGCCCCGGCTGTCACTGACCATCATGACAGACGCGTCATTTTCTGTCTGGGGGGCCGCCCTCCACCCCCGCGTTCTTAAAGACGAGGCACACAAGCAGGTTGATGGGACCCTAAACACCGCTCAAGCCACATAAACGTACTTGAGATGTTGGCAGTCTCCAATGCTCTTCAACATTTTCGGGTTATTAGTCCAGATTCGATACGACAATGCCACAGTTGTGGCTTACATCAGTCGCCAGGGGGCACAAGGTCTGCCCAGCTGTGTGCACTCACATGGTATCTCCTATATTGGTGTATGCGTCACAATGTCACGCTTTCAGAAGTGCACCTCTGGGCGAGGGGAACGTCGCTTTTTCTGCTGATCGACTGATCACACATTGATCTGTTTGCTTCTCGGAACACACACCAATTACCGGTCTACTGCGCGAGACCCAACCCCTGTGCATGGCAGACAGATGCACTGGCGATTCAGTGGGACAGGCTGCTTGCCTACACCTTCCCCTATTCTCCCTCATCCCTCAGGTACTAACCAAACTGGAGCAGGAGAACTGCAAGGTCCTCATCACAACTTCCTTCTAGCCCCTCCAACCATGGTTCTCAAGACTTACCAGACTCTTGGTTCACCAGCCAGTGGTACTTCCGTGGAGAGCGGACATTCTGTTCCAGCCCGGCTTGGTTTTCTTTATCTGGCTCCGCAGGAACTGCACTTGACATGCTGGGTGCTTTCACGCAATCCCTCCGCACGGCAGGCCTTTCTCAATGAGCTGCGGCTATTGTAGCTTGCAGTCGAAGAGCATCGACCAGAAAAATTTGCGACAGTAGATCACCATTTAAAAAAGAAAATTGGGGGTAGAAGCCGAGCTCTGTGTCCCCCCAATACTTCTGTTGGGGAGGTTGCATATTTTCTGGTGAACTTGTTAGAAAGTAACCTTGCTATAGCCGCAATTAAAAAATTAACATATGGCAATAGCGGCTATTCATGAAGGCTTCCTGAATGGAACTTCGGTGTCAAAGAGTCTAGCTCTCAGCCAACTAGTCAGGGGGATGTTTGTTTCAGGCCCCCTGACACAAAGGCTGGTGCCTACATGGGACCTCTTTAACGTTTGATCAAGATCTCCATTTGAACCAATGGGCAGTTCAACTTTGTTACAATTGTCCATTAAAGTTGCCTTCTTCTTTTTAGCAGTGTTTCGGCCACACGACGTAGCAAACTGCATTCCTTTACAACAGAGACGAGCCGCATCCGTTGGGAACCGGGGGGGGGGGGGGGGGGTGTCCGTCTGACCCCTAAAATGTTTTTTTGTCTAAGAATCAGTCAGAGTCCTTTTCGCCTCCGGACATCTTTGTCCGGGACATCAAATCTTTCTCGTCCGTTCCAGACGACAAATTTGGGTGCCAAGTCAGGGCTGTGAAGTGGTACATCACGAGGTACGCGTCTCAGTTAGCATGTTCAGGCTGCTACAGTCAAATCATCTTTAAAACAAGGACCTTGGGACTTTACAATTACCTTGTTATAACAGGTATCTTGTATTATCAGTATGAGACAAAGAAAAAACAAGGTCTTGGGACCTAAATTATTCCTTGTTATAAGCAGGACGTTGTATGAACGGTGCTCTTATTGCCAGACTGAGTGCGGTTAATATCCTTAGCATACAGGGCATCTGGGCTCGCTTGTTCACCCACATGTGGAACAGTGGGGCCCGCCAAGGGTTACGCCTCATATAACATGTGCCCCTGTAATTATACAATAGCATCTCGAATGACCCACCGCCTTCACCGCGGTGCAATGCACAAGTAGATTGCTCTACAGGTAAGTAGAGTGACGTAGACTCCAACCTGGCACTCGAGAAAAGAGGACGCTCACCAGGCATACATGCTGTGGGGCACTATGAGTGGGACACAAAAGGGCGCTACTTTGTAAACTCTCAAATACCTACCAGTCCAGGGAAATATGCATCTAAGTAGATTGCTCTACAGGTAAGTATTCGTTCGTAGACCCCATCCACACTTCTGTTGGGGGAACCTCTTTGTTGACAAACTTCATTCAGTTAAATACTGGTACTTTAACCTTAATAATTCTTGTTGTTGAACCTTTGTGAACAATTTCATTGTCATGAAATTTAGTCTGAAATTCGGAAACATTGGCATCTGGAAATTGGACACGAAATTGGCTGAGTGTTCCCTAATCTGGCTCACTTACACAACCAAGAACTTTGAAAAAAAAGGGAGAGCTGTGCAATTCAAAGGACCATACATATTTCTTAGAAATTACTTACAATTTGTCATGAGTTATTATGAAGTACAGTTTCATCCAAAATCGAGTCAATCACTTGGCAACCTGTAGGTGATGTGGCACGCGAGGCCAGAATTATACTGTCATCTCCTTGAAAATATACTCTTTGTGTTTTATGCTCCAGAAGTCATATGACACCTCTGATGTTTGTGTCAAAAAATGGAAACCTGAGTGCAGTGCAGAAATTACTTGAATTTGGAGCTCAGACAGACAGACAAGACAACCGAGGATGGACGGTGAGAAACTTTCAATGTTTTTATAGACAAATCTGGGCAGCCATTTTCTGCGGTGACACCACGCTCACGCAAGTCGCGCTCAGGTAGTATGCACACATTCTGGGCTCCTTCGATGAATAAGAATACCAAATTGCTTCCACAAGAAATGTCTCCACAAGAGTGTGTGTACATGTACATGTACTGTAAGTTGGCCTACAATTGTGTTTAAATAGGGGAAACTATTCCTACGGGTCCACAGATTTGTTTGTACTTCTTTGGGGATGTCTTTTTTGTAATGTTTATGGTGTAGATATTGTTATCTTATTCCATTACAAGTAATACAGGTTGAAAAACTAACTACGTTGCCCTCAGAAGTCCTCAAACTTTCTATTGAAAAAGATTCAGGAGTAACTACAAACATATACATGAACACGAGAGATGGAATGAAAATGTAGCACTCCCAATATAATTGCCAATAATCATGATAACATTGTTGTTTCATGGAGCTACATGAAGGACTGATGTGTTACATGTAAGTCAGCTCATGTACACATGTATGAACAGTGTTGTAGTTGAGTACCAAAACTCGAGTACCAAGTTTTCCGAGTACACAGTGCCAAGTACGGGCCGAGTCCAAGTACTTTTTAGTCGAGTCCTGGGCCAAAAATCCGAGTTCGAGTTTTTCCAGAGTCCGAGTATGTGCCGAGTACAAGTACAAAAATATCGCACACAGTACACATATACAGTAGCACGTACACATATTAAAAAGTGTTGTTTTGCTTGGAATTCTTGATTTGCAGCCCACATGACTTGCATACTGCGCTGTGCTGCTTCTGTCCGTTAGCGAAATATTTCTTGTGATCTCTTAACCCCAAGATATAATTTCTGACGAAGAAGACATGTCTACGTCTGGATCGAACTCGCCGCCATGCGCCAGAGAATGTAACGCGTTTCCAACAAAGAGTGATGTTCACAACCTCTTCCCCATGGATATGATCTTTCTGCGCCTTGTTAGTTAGAAAATGCCTCGTGTGATCAACGCGTATGCAGCCCATGGAAAGAAGGTTGCGATTTATTTCGCTGGTATTCTTGTAGTATTCAGTAGGAATCGAACAGTAACAAATGTGCACCAGCAATACTGCCAGCGCTGCCAATACCCATTCACGAATACTCGATTTAGAGTCAATAAACAGTGGCTTAGCCAGGAATTTTTCAGTGGGGGTGCGCTGGGGGGGGGGGGGGGGGCCTGGAACATTCCATGGGGGGCGTCATGTAGATCAATGATAATTTTTTTAGAAACTCAAAATCTCAGTGGGGGGGGGGGGGCAACTGGGGGGGGGGTGACAAGGTTTCATGGGTGACTGATGGACCACAATTTTCAATTGTGTCTGTGAGCCTCAAACCCATTCTTTTTCTTGAATCATCTTACCATCTCCACAGTTACAAGAAGTAATTATAAAACGTTGAGAGTAAATTTTTATAAAGTTCATTTTTAAACTTAATGGCTTGGCCCCTGTTTTTTTTTTTTGTGGCTGAAAAACACCATTTATGAAAAAGACAATCTTGACATATACCGGGTATCGGCCGAATTTTAGAAATAAGTCAACCACCACAAATACTGACCCTTGAGAGTTATTTGTACAATACTTGTACGATACTTCTTACCGTAACTTCATATTTTGCAACACTCTGTACAAAACCACTGACGTCTATACACATCAACTGCCGGAGACTCTTTACGTGACAATTTAACCTGTCACCTGCGCCTGTGAATATACATTGCCAGATCATGTTTACACATCCTCCAGCGTTAAGTGGTGAAAAATGTATTTACCTGATATTTTCATGACTTTGTTCAGGCACTTTGTTATGCTGCCAATCAAGGATTCACCAGTATTGCTGAATGTCTTCTAAATGCTGAAGCTGATATTCACAAAAGATGTTCGGAGGGAACAGCACGTGATATTGCCTGTAATCGAGGTTATATTGAGGTAGGATTGCAAGCTTACATGTACCCTTCCTGTGCATGTTTGTCTGACATAGAAGATTTGATCTTCATACTGTGGCCATTTTCAGTGACTTGATTTGTGCATGAGCAGCATGACACATCATTCTCTTTGTTTGATAGTGGCTAGCCCCATAAATGTGGCCAATTTACTGGACTACCTCCGTAAATAAAGGCCACACTTCCACCATGTACAAAACCATGTCGAACTTTGTCAAATTTTGATTTTCACATTTAGGCTTAGTTTGTAGTTTATTTTTGCTTTAGAAGCATATTCACCCTCTTCATAGGCTAATCAGAAAGTGCTGCCTTTTTCAGATGTCTATTTTTCATGAAATTTCCAGATTCGTTTTTACACATTTTGCGTATCAAAATTTCAACATGAAATTTCACGAAAATTTGACAAAAAATATTACCATACCTACTTCCGATCAAAATTGGTAAAAATCGCCGACAGGCAATTTTTTATCAGCCGACAGGCTTTTATCAGCCAGTTATTTTTTTCTTTCTGTTGTTATCTGAAAGAAAACCTCATGGTCTAACATTAGTGTGCATGTTGCACCATATCTGGACCACTTGGGTCCTTCGTCACGTAATTGTCGTTGCAACACAGTCCAAAAAGTCTGGTCTGTGCCATGTGTCTCATGTTCCTCAATACACGCACCCACTTTTGTTTTACTGTACTCCCGAGGACAATGCTTTGTGTTTCCCTTTGTCCCTGTAATATAACACTCTACCATAGACTTAGGGCACAAACTTACAACAGAGGACCGTTTTTTTGGGACCGTGTATTTGTTTGGCCAATTTGAAAGTTACTAGAGGAAACCACAATGTGTTATGGCTGGTGTCTAATTCAGTGTTTTTTCTGGCTGGATTGAAATCCTCAAGAATTTTACTAGAGTGGTACCAGAAAATTCACCTAGTACAGTGGAACACCGCTATACCGAACATTCGGCTATACCAAACATCATCCTTGGCTCCCAGATTTGTGTATAAAACATACCAAACATTGTTGTTGAAAAATTCAACAGACTTATAAAAAAACTACGCGTTACAAAATATATATTAACCCTTTAAACTCAGCCTTAATTTTGAGTTTTTTTGACTTAGTTGAATTCTTGCACCTTTTTCATCAGTATTTTTTATTTTGTGTGGGTTAAGTTATTTACCAAATGAAAGAATGTGAGCTAGGCAATCGACAATTTCGGGAAAAAAGGTTTTAAAAAATGTGAACCCCCTCTCAATGGCGGCCATTTTTAAACTTGAATTTTGGGATGTTTTAATCCATTTTTGTGGATTTTTGGCCAAAAAATTATGAAAACAATCTGCTAGGAGATTTTCGAATGCATCACTACAAAATACGACTCTCACTTCATGAGAAAACACTCGAGAGAGCAATTGTGTGCATTTATGGTTGTCATAGTAACCGACCCAAAAGGACACAAATAGTGCGGTTTTGGTGCAAAATGTATGAATTTTGAAGTATTTTGCACAATCATTTATTCACTATTCCATGAGACCAAAAATCACAAATTTTTGTATAAAAACACAAATAAATGCTTTCCACTGAGTTTTTGGAAAATGTTTCCTTGCATAAATAGTGACATGGCATTTAGAATATTGTTCAAATATCATGATTATCATGGCTTTTATGCCAACAAAAAATATTGGAAAGATATTACGTCCATCACTGTACTTGTAGGCCTACTACATCGCATGTCGTTCAGAATGTCTACTGCTGTCAAGGTCTCCTTTCTCTTTATTTTCATTGCCCGAATCAAGAAGATTTAAAACATTTTTGTCAACCAAGTTCCTCTTGGGTTGTTTGTTATCTGCAGTTTTTTTTAGGAGTTTCCCCAGGCAGATTTAGGCAGAAATTAGGGCAAAAGAAGTGACAAAGAGCGTACTTGAATTCACTGTATGTACATGAGGAACGTGAACAGTTATAACAAACCACGCGCGGTAAACAACAGAAGTCTGGCATTTGTTTCACCTCACCTGTGAAAGCGTAACGTTCAGATGCAAAAAGAAAAGACGCCATTGGGTAGCCAGTGTATAAAGCTAAAAAAATGGTATCAAACATGAGTCAAAAGAGGGCGGCAAACACAAAATACAATACTCAGAAATTTTCGATCGCCGGCAATCGATTTTACACAGGGCGGAGTTGAATGGGTTAAACCCTGTTTGGGCCATTTTTTTTTTTATTCTGAACGTCAGACGACCAATATACATCATGTTTGAATGTTAAAGAGTGATAGGTGGCTTGTATTTCCCCAAAGAATAGAAGGGAAAGCTGCCCGTTGCTGAAGTTTTGTAACGACTCTGCATGTGGCCGCTGGATGTGAGAAATACCAGTTCACTATTGGTCAAAAGTGGGCGCCGCTGATATGAGATCCTCTGGTGAAAACTGCTGTAGTGGGTTTTTTCCCTCAAAGCTTAGATTTTGAAAACTAAAGGTTTTTATGAAAGTGAAACTAAAAATAAAAAATAGAAAACATACCTTCATCCCAGCCACTCTGCTCCCTTTTTCCAACTCCTCTCATTTTCTCTGTATTGGTTTTGTTTATTGTGCCGATTTTATTAAGTTCTTCATTCACAATTTTAATTAATACAACTTTACAACCACAATCTTCAAAAATAAAGCCTTATAAATGAACAACTTTTTATATAAACTTTATAGCAATTTCTTAATAAAAATGTTACTTAAAATAAATTTTTTAATTAAGTTAGACAGAATAGTTAAGCAAGCCAGTAAAGCTATTGGTTTACAACTCTTATGTGCAATAAAATTAAGACAGTTCTCCCTGACTCACATCACCCATTACATGCCGACTTCCACACCAACTCCAGAAGTAACCGCTTTTTACAACAAAGGATCAGGACACTGCGATATGGCAGTTCATTCATTCCAGCAGCTATCAAATAGTACAATGAGCAACTGTAACGATGAGCTGTCGTGTGGCTTATTACTCTGATCCCTCATTAACGTAATGTTATTATGTGTATACATGTATGTGTAGCAGTTTGTTTTTTACATGTAATAACTAGATTTATAAGTTTGTGGTTACTTTTGCACTTTTACATCTTTTTAATTAATGATTGTATGTTTTATAACCCCTTCTTTGTCAAGGCCAATTTAATTTCCCTCGTGAGGGGAAAAAAGTTCAATCTAATCTTATCTAATCTTATCTCTAAAAGTACATTTTAAGAAACAGTTTTGAACATCGAAACGGCAAGAAAGGGGGAAATGAATAAACACTTAAATCTAGTAAAAAGAGGGCGCACTTCAAGTAGGGCACTATCAGCTTAAAATCGCTAAATACCAAAACGATCGCTATTAAGAACATTTTCTGTGGATTCCGCGATGTTTGTTATAGCGGCGTTCCACTGTACAAGGAGTCTGCACCTTTTCCAAAGTAATAAACTTGCAATTGTTTTTTGGATGAGTCTTGTGTCTTGAAATGAATCAAATTAAAATGTACAACCACCATAACTTTGTCTGCATCAAAGAATAGCTGACACTGACTTGAATTAATACAGTATGCACATGCCATATGCTTTTACACATGTTACATGTACATGGATCATCTTGCCCTCCATTGTAACCTTTGTCACCGCGTACACCAAAATAAGCTCTACACGAGACCAGTTGTTGCTGTCTACATGTATGTCCCCTTTTTTATTGCACATATCTCCTTGAAGAGCTGGTGAAAACTGAAATTAAATTACATGTACATTTGTGTAAATGACATTTAGTAAATTATGAAATAAGTACATTGTACATGAATCACTATTAATTACACCCAGAATAAACAATATTACACACACGGGTATTAATTAAAGACAAATCACAAATATTTAAAGTGTTTAATTATAAGTTGATAAGTTGACTCACAAGCCGTATGCAGGAACAAATGCCTACGGGTGTACACACGGTGGGAGTCGCAGGGGTATCCTGGGGTTACGGCATCTCCTGGAATTACACAATTAATAACTACAATAAATATTCACAATAATTGGCGAAGCCCGAATTCCAATATCAATATGCCCCAGTCGTAATTGTAGCGAGAGGACTAATGCAAGTCTACAATGTACGATGTACACATGTGCATTAAACATGGCGGCCGTGTGTACATGGTGTATATCGGTCGTCAAATTCAGGCCAAATACACAAGTAAATACAGAGAAACTAGCACCAAAATTTACGCCCAAAATCACTCAGAATATAACTTAATACAGCTATAAATGCCCAAGGATGTTTAATAAAGAAACAAATAATCTATTACTCACAGAAATGGCTACTGAGAAGGACGACGGTCCGTATTCGGCGAGGGTGTGGCAGCGACTCGCTTTCCCAAATCTTCGCTGCGTTTATATACATGTGTGAATGACTACCAAATTATCACGTGACCCGCCGTAGCGGGCTTAATCTAATTAACTATAGAAAATATTCAACGCAAGACCCAAGAAAATTCCAATGATTGTGTAATCAACTAAGAGCAAAGAAATCTTATCAGTGGCGATAACAACCTTATTTGGACATGTTCATCCGAGTTATATAAATATTTTAATTTATTCAAAAAAGAAATTTGTTTGGTTAATTTTAAAGAAGGGTTTTGCAATGTAAATTAGGAATGCTTTCTCTTTGTGTGTTTATACATGTAGGGCTACATATACAGTATAAAGGGATAGAGTATACAAATAAAAGTCTTGACTGCTTTGAGTATATCATTTTTATTTACATTTTGGGGGTTATTTTTTATAGCTTTCGTGGAACAAAAAAGAGACATAATTCTGACGGAAAAAGTTGATGTTCAAAATCAGTGTTTGAAACCACATAGAACCGAGATTTTGCATTTGCACGTTCTGGTACTGGTACATTGCATCAATTTGCCCGCACATCATGCCAGTCATGTGCAAATACACAATTAACATTGCTATATCAACCATTGCATTGATATCACCTGTGTGACCCCCAAGAAAGGGTGTTGGTGCAGTATTCATCAAGACACGACAAGATATATGCATGCTTGTAATCGTGTGTGCCAGCATGATGCCAAACTCAGGCCATGTGGTCAGAAAACTTGAGATTGGACTTGGAATTGGATTTTTTTCCATGAACAGTGATGAATGACTGGTGGTAGGAGAATTTGCAGATTCACGGGAATTTGCAGTATACCGGTACTTTGTATGTTTTGATGTCCATGTTTTGATGGACCTATTCAGTTTGTTAACATATGTAATGTAACCTTCGAAACAAGTAAAAAGTTTGCTAAAGTAAACAGAGAACATTTCCTCAATGAATACAACTTACAAACTACTGTTATTTGTACCAATCACATGTAAATTCTTTGATGTAAAAGTAAATACACAATTACGCGTAAGAAGGGCAACTCCACAAAGAAATGTTTACATGCAATAAGTTTGCAATCTACAATACCTAACACAAACTTTACATGGTGAAACCCAGTATTTTCAGCTATTTTTTACTTTGAAGCAATGTAAAAATGCATATTTTTTTTGATAGAATCTCAAAAATTGGCATAAATAATCTCTGAACCATGCTCTAAACATTAACATTCATAATTGGCATAAATAATCTCTGAACCATGCTCTAAACATTAACATTCATACCTGACGTAGTTGGTAAAGCATGAGTTGAATATCACCATTTTGAGATATGTAGGCCTAACAGGTTATAGTAAAAAATAGATTTGTTGTTATGTTCATGGATGTTTTACAAATTTAGAGTTATATTGTAGATTTAAGCTCAGACTTTTACATTTCTCATGAATGTAAATACAGTAGTTTCGATGCTAAAACTACATGTTTGATGTGTGTTGACTGATTTTCATTTTTGACCCTCTTGGTTGGCACATTTGGTATATGTTAAAACAAAAATACAGCGCCATATAGCAGTGGGTACCACAACCAAACTACATGTATGCCTAAAGTGGAATTTTGCGACGTGGTGATGTACATTCAATGTTTTGGTTCTGTCAGTAATCACTTCCCCACTTCTAGATTTGAGGGGTGCTGTATTAATCAGCAAAGGGTCAAGGGCTTACATGTACTTAATGCCATATTTCATGTACGCCCCTTTTATAATATGACGTCACGTGGCACGTGATATCTTGAGAACCTTACCTAATAATGCACACATTATCTGTGCCTAGTTTTAAGTCAATCTGATTAAAGATAATTTCAATTTTGAAAGTAGAAAAATATGCAATTTAGCTTTTTAAAATTAAAATAAAAGTCAGTTGAAGACATCGCCATGATTGTCACAGGATCCCCCTCAAACAGAAGGACCCCGGAATGGTACTTTTGATCAGACTGTATGGCAAAGACTTAACTCAGACAAATTGAAAGAAGGACAGATCTGTGTGCAAATCCAAGATTAATTTTATTATTCACAATATCACCAATATTAACATGCACTTAAATTTCACCCTACGAAGTAACTAAATAAATACATCATTATTAATACATTACAAAACAATCAACGAAGTTGGACCCAAATCAACAATTCCTTGCTTGAGTCCATGCAAAGTGCTCATATTGTGGGTGTGGTTGTGGTGCACCGGTGCCTACCCTGGTAGTACTGTCTGGACCCGTAGCGTCCTCTGCCCATGTGTGACCTGGCTGACAATCCTACTGGTCGATGGCCCCTCAAGGAAGTCTGTCTCACTGCAGAGTTTGCCACACCAAATGTTACACCCCAAAACCCTGGTTTAAAATTAAGTACAAATTGTCACCAGTAATGCATCTCCTACACGAGATTATTACTTGCACCATCCATAGCTGCTCAAGTTCATTTAACATAGCATAAAATGCAAGGCGGTACATTTTATACACAAAACCCAAACAATGCGTTATTGCCAAGGCACATTTAAAATGTTTTACAACAGCACAAATATAAATTTTCAGTTTTAAATTTTAAATTGAAAACTGCTAAACAATAATAATTACAGGTTATGGCGAATAACCTTGTCTACATTTTATTGATGTTGATGCGGAGACGAGGACGGTCGCACCCTACCGACTCTGTGGGACTCATTTCCAACGGTGCAAACTAATTGCAAACTCAGTTCACCATGAACCTACAACTCCCCAATGTGGGTTCATGCGCAACGCCCTACTCTGGATGTTATACCCGAGACTGATGGTCTAAAAAGTATTTCAAAACTGTTAAATTAATCCACTGACTGGCAAGGACTGCTCAGTTAAATCCCACCATTGTTAGATACTTATTGGATAATAGAGCTAGGACCCGATCATGGGTTCTCCGTTGAAACATTTGACTTTAATACAAAGATGGAAAAAAAACTTGAAAATCTTGTATTAGAAGATCCTACACTGTCTGTCTGTCTTTCTGTCTGAACAGCTTATACATTGTAATGCCAAGGTGTTCAACTGGGGTCAAGTCATGATAAGATTAACCAATTCCAACTGTGGACTTCTAAGACCCCGTTCCCACTAGATCAACTAATTGGGGGATCTAAACCACCTTTTGCCAAATTGCCAGAACAGATCCCCCGATTGGTGGATCAGATCCGGCAATTGTGTGTAGTGGGAATGCTAACCGTTATAAGGTGGATCAGGATCACATCCACCTTTCTTGATCCACCTCTGGAGCAGGATACAGATCCCTCAATTGGTGGATCAGATCCTGCAATTGGCGGATCACGATCAAATGGGAACGCAAAAGGTGGATCTGATTTCACCCGTCAATATCCGCCCAGCAGCGGCGGCGGCACGCTTTTCAAACTGGGGGGGGGGGGGGGGGGGGCAACACCAAAAAGAGGCACTTGCTCAGAAAAAGGGGCACCTTTCGTGCGTGTGTGTCAGTGTTTGGGGGACGTCCCTACCACCAACGTTAACACATTTACATCCACACATGCATGCTTTTAAATTACTTTATAATGCGAGGGAGCACAAGAGAAAAAAAAGGCAGCGACAGAGTGCAGGAAGCGAGCAGTCTCAGAACAAATATATTTGCATTCTGAAAAATAATTATGATACTGAGTGAAATATGAGGTTGAATACTACATCGTAATGCTTAACACATTTTCACTCTTTACCTAACAATTGCAATGTACTTTCGGTTAGATGATCACTAGGAACACTGTCAACTTACCCAATATACCAATGTATCAGCATGGCTATTAACATTTGCCAAAGAAGGCAAGCCACTTCCTATTTCGGGTGATGAAGTCGGAAGCGACGGCTTTCATGTCCAGTTTGTCTGTTTGCTCTTTGTGGCAATGCAAGATCAGTAGATTGTTGTACTTCTTTTGTGCTAAACTACTTTGCATGTGCGTTTTGTGCTGCCTCTGTACTGAAAACGATCGTTCGCCGGACGCCGTGGTCATCGGCGCCACGAGGTAGATATGTAGCAGTTTCTTCATGTTTGGAGCTGCAGTACCCATTATACCATGATTAGCGAAAGCAGATGTCACTGTCTCTACCGTAATTGCTGACCTTTCTACTTCGGTGGCAATACTTGACGTCGTCTCATGCATGAGCCCCTGGAGCAGCCTTAACTCAGCCTCTAAGTCATCGATGTTAAGGTCTCTTCCGTAGAGCCCCCTAATGTGGTCGCTAACCCTATTCTCGTTAAAAGTCCCACTCGCTGCCTTGATGATGGTATCCTCTATGTCGTGTACGCTTTCTGTTCAAAGCGATGTCGAACTGAGTTCATGCATAGATCCACTGCATCAAAATACTGGATCCGGTAGTGCTCTTCTACTGTGAGGCACACATGCTCGGGTGCATCCCCATCTTGAAGCCTCCTGGGAACCTTCTTCTTTCGAGGGAGACTGGGTTCATCATCTAGGCCATCCTTAGCACGTTCAAAGGTCTGTGAGAATTCATTCCTCATATCCTGTAGACTTGATAGCAGGGCTCTAATGCAAGTCATGGTGGTTTGTGCGGTAATAAATGGTTGTTGCAATACTGTAGCAACTCTCTCACAGATGCCAAACATTTTCTTGGTCAAGTGAAGACCGAATGAAAAGTTGTATGTCTCCAGTGTGGCTGCCAGTCCAAGGGCAGTGTCACGCACTTCCCCCTTTTTCTCTTCTTTCGCAATCATGTGCAGCGTCTTGGAAAGAAGCTTCCTGTTGCCCAAGACAGCGGAGACTGCTTTTGCCCTCACGGTCCAACGAGTAGGACAGAGTTTGTGTAAGTTTTTGTTGCATTCCTAGTCATGGGCAATATTTTGATATTGTCCCATTCTCTTCGGGGAACTTCGTATGAAGACAGCCAATTCTTGGACCCACTTCAAAGTGTTTCTGATCAATTGGCTATCTTTAGCACATGACTGTAAGGCTAGGTCGAGGCTATGATTCGCACAATGCAAATACAGTGCAGATGGGCACAATGCTTGAAGTCGGGCAGCCACACCGCTTTTACAGCCAGCCATTGTAGCAGCCCCATCATATCCTTGCCATCTCACACACTGAACGTCCAAGTTACAGCGAAGAAGAACATCCTTCAATGCCGCTGTAACACCCTCGGCATCTGCCTTCTCCAAGGCATACATTCCAACGAAACTTTCGTGGGAGGTCAAGGTTTCTGTGTCCACCCATTTGATGACGACAGTCAGTTGCTCCTTATTACTCACATTGCGAGATTCGTCAGATATGATACCGAATAGTTTTGAACTACTGATGTCATCGATAAGTGACCGCAACACCTTGTTTGCCATTAATTCAAGTTGTTCATCGATGATATCATGGGAGAGAAATTGCCCATCTGACACCCACTATCGTAGTTCAGGTACGTCCTCTGCTCGCATTAATAGAACCTGTCGAAGATTACCTTCCAATTCCGTGTGGCCTTGGATACCTAGTCCTTGTCGAGCCAGGAATCTTGAACTACTCAGCTGTTTCAACAACATCACTTTTCGATTTTCTTGCGATTTTTGAAACTTTGCATCCAATGTAGCCGCGATGTCGACATCTGGGTTGTCAAAAACTGTGAACCACTTCCACAGATTCGGCATGGAAGTGCGACTTGGAATGTTTTTCGAGTTTTGTATAACACTTTTTCCAGTTAGAAAACTCTCCTGAACAGAAGGCTGTTTCACCACTCTTGCTGGTGTTGAGAAGTTCCATGGTCTTTGCACGTTCACAGAAGTAGCACAATATTGTGCCTCTCGAGACACTGTAAGTGACCCACGGATACTTGACAAATATGCATGTTGGACAAGTTCTTGAATACTTGTTCATGACTTGCTTTGAAGAAGTAAGTTTGATCTCTTCCGGTGTTGGATGATAGGGCCTGCCCTG
The DNA here is from genome assembly GCF_015706575.1 of Patiria miniata. Classification (NCBI taxonomy): domain Eukaryota; kingdom Metazoa; phylum Echinodermata; class Asteroidea; order Valvatida; family Asterinidae; genus Patiria; species Patiria miniata. Next base: position 1,060,191 of record NW_024037049.1, read on the forward strand.
ATTACAGCAAGTGGCGTTACATGCTCGGGAAGTCTTCTCTTGACTATCCAATGGCTCTTCATCTCTCGAGAAGTTGCCATGAGTGCCTTCATTGGCAGTTGGCATTGTAACATCAGGTGAAACCACCGAGCCTTTCTCTTGTAGCATCTCTTCGTCGATCACCTCGTCTGTCAGCTTTATATCAACTGCCTCTTGCACACCCAAACCAGGCTTTTCTTCATGTATCTTCTCTACTTCTTTAGACTCATCTTCTGACTTTTCTGCGGACTTCGTCATCATACTAAGTGGCATTTCTCGCTGTTTAGCTACTTCTTCATTAGAGACGCTTGTCATCAACGAGTCGTGCTGAGGCAGAAGACTGCGCTCTTGGTGGAGTCCCTGGTTCTCCTCTGATTCTGAAGGTTTGATCAAAAATGTTTGTTCCTTCGGATGATTCACCCATACTGACCGTCTGGTTATTCGAATGTGGACGGCTTTGATAATGTCTGAAAGAATGTTGTCATCTTGGCATTTTGACGGGCAGCATCTTTAAATGCCTCATCATGTTTCCGCTTGCGGCACTCTGCTCTAGGCATGTTGAAATACACAAGTACTGGGGAAAAATAATATATATACATATTCTAGGGAAGATAAGGTACATGTAGGATGGGGACGGGGGCGTGGCAACAGATTTTACCCTAATTTTTTTTGACAGTTTTGTGAAACTATTTTCGTTCTTATTGCAATGATACATGTTACCCAGAACAAACCTAACAACACTGGTGTAAACTTTTTAAAATGTTGGCGTGAAAAAAAGTAATAAAATTTTAATTCCCCTACTCCAAACATTACAGTTTAGGCCTACTATTGCAATAGCCTCAATTGACCACCTATACCGTGTGCGTGCAACTGTACTGGGTAAAGTTGTGACGGGGGGGGGGGGGGGGGGGGGGGGGGGGGGGGGGGTCCCTGTGACTCCATGCGTTACTACAGAATTGATAGAACGCAGGTGGTCAGTCAATGCATGGGCGTATGTGTACGCACAAAGCTGTAGCGTAGTGAATGTATGCATTTTGTGTAACAATATAATAAAACAGGTATTAGCATGCATCTACATGAGCAAGTCCGCGTATCGCTACATTCAATTAACAATTGGATTTCTTATTTCCATTACCAGGATCCAGAATTTTTTCTAGTGGAGAATCCTTCGGCCTCCGGCGGCCCCTCGGCGGTTATCTTCCTGGGTGCGGAACATGAATTTGACTAGTTATGTAAAGAGACCTTTTTTTTCGCAAGAGGGGCAATTTTGCTTTTGATGGCCAGTTCAGTGATCATTTTATTCGCGTGAAGAGCACTATTATTTTTTTAGGGAACAGTTTTTTATCTTGAGAGGGGGCACATTTTAATGTTGACAACGAGGCGCTAATTGTGCTTTCGAGGGGCAGTTTTCCATCTCAAGAAGTTATCGCTAGAGGACCACTATCATTTTTGATGGCCAATTTCCCATCTCGAGAGGGGCACAATTTTATTATTGCGAGAGGGATATTTGTGTTTTCGAGGGATAGTTTTCCATTTCGAGAAGGTTCACAATCCTGTTAATGCACATGGGGTACTTGTGTTTTTTTGTGAGGCAGTTTTGCATGACAAGGGAGGAGACAATTTTATTTGCAGTGCGATCATATGCTTTCATATGTGTGCGTTTGAGGTGCATTTTTGTTTTTATCTCGAGGGGCACATTTATGACCGCAAGAGGGGCACTTTTGTTTTCATCAGGAGGGGCACATTAATCACCGTGAGAGGGGCACTTTTGTCAGCTAGGGAAATCTGGGGGGGCAACTGCCCCCCCAGCCCCCCCGGTTCCGCCGCCCCTGCCGCCCAGTGCACGAGAGGCGCTAACATTTTGCGGGCTCATGAACGAAGAAATATGTTTTTAGGCGTGTAGCTCGTGTGAAAGTTTCCAATGTGCACAACATGCGCAATAAACAACCGCTGAACTACAGGCTTGCAAAATATGTCACCACGCATGCACAATGCATGCATGCAGCGCACATGGTATATCTAATACACTGGGCCTTTGACAATTTTAGTTGCATATTCGTCCATTTCTAAACCTATTTCATTTGTGTAATTTTATTTATTTTTCCATCCATAAATAACTCTGTTAGTGTAAAGCTTGCACTCACCAAAACACGACACTTTGGCACAGAATCATAGAAAAGCTTACGAGTATGCGATGAGAATAGTGCCGATAACGCGGTATACAGGTGACCGATTTCAATAGAGCTAGAGGTGACCATTTCAATGGTAAATCTGTAGTATTGACAATAGAAAATTGGAAAATGATGTCATAGTACATCGTGACCATTTTTAAAAACCCTAACTCCTGGGGCTCTTTTACTAGAAAGTATCCTGAATCCGCCAAAATCCACCAATTTTGTCATGCAAAAAATGCTGGTATCCTGAATCCATCAGAATCCCCAAGTGTAGATACTGGAGGTATCCTGAATCCGCCAGAATCCACCAGCAAAAGTCTTGATGGATTCTGGTGGATTCAGGATACCATGTTGGCATAAAAAAAAATTACAGCATGATTTTCCATAGAGTCTTCAAAATCCATCACCTAAATTTCTGGTGGATTTTGACGGATTCAGGACACCACGCTCGCATGAAAATTGTGATGTGTGTTGTTGCATAGGATCCATCAAAATACTGGTACACCAATGCATGGCGACCCCAGCATGGAGTACCGAAGTGAATACGTCTCGCGCACAAAATTTGTGTGAAAGACATTAGCGCATGTTTCAGCCTGTAAATCGGCAGTGCGTCTACATGCGCCCATTCACTGTGCGATAAATCTCCGCCATTTTGGTTGTCTCTCGTAGACATGCAACAAATTAACGTAAAGTAATGGAGCTTTCCTCCAGCACGTGACCTAGCTCAACGTGCGCGAAGCAAGAAATGCACACCGAGTATTTACGCGATGCGCACACAAAATTATTAGCGATGCACATGGTGCTCTTTGCGCGTAAAACGGCGTTGCGTTCGTCACGTTTTTATTTGTATCTTTCCTCCAGCACGTGACCCTCCATGCAAATCCGTGCACGTGGACGTGCTGCCGATCTAGTCGTTTGTTCTATATCTATGCCGTAAACCCACACGAGCACGTACCCCATTTGTTTGCACTACCCTGTCTGGTTCTAAATGACGTCACACTTCGGTACTCATTGTCTGGATGGGTTATTAACACAATCCATTGTTTATATGCTGAGGCCTATTTATAGCCCCAGTCAAAAGCGCCCATCCACCCAGTACATGTGTGCACGTTTGTACAGTATGTGACAGACTTGGCAGAGCTAGTGCCAGCAGTATTTACTTGACCACAAACATTGCAAAAGAGTTAAACTGTTGAGATCCTGAATCCATCAAAGTCCCACAACAGCTCAAAATAGAGGTATCCTGAATCAATCAAAATCCGCCAGTTCCGCTAGGCTTCCAATCCTGAATCCATCAAAATCCCCCAGTTTGTGCAATATGGAGGCATCCTGAATCCGCCGAAATCCCCCGAAACAGGGGGGGGGGGTGGATTTTGATGGATTCAGGTACGTTAGGGTTAATCAATGAGAAGCTTCAGAACCGGGAGAACCCCTTATCGATGCATTGGTTTCTGCCATGGGAATGTGACGTCACATAATGAGTGGCGCTGTTCGATTTCACCATTTAACCTATTTGCATAATTTATGTCGGTGAATTCTGATAGTGATGTTTGCAATTTGACCCGTCCTAGCCAGTGTTCCCAGCATGGAACACTTCCTCAGAGCACGCGCTCAGCAAGCTAGCGCATGCGTAATACCGAACTAAGTGACCTTTCGGACTCGACATTTCCGTTCAAAAAGATGGATCAAGCATAAGTGGGAACATGACTTACGGTTTCGTTGCGATAAGATAACGATCACACCAAAATGCCAGTTCTTGATCTCCCTTTTCCCAATTCAAGTGGAGTTGCGGTGTAATACAACTAAAACTTTAGGTTGGGTCTCTCCCCTTTCACAAAAAGTTACACAATATGTACATTCAGGTAGGGGTCGCTATACAGTATAAGTCTGGAAATTAAATATTCACAAGACTTTAAAATCAACATGTGACAGTGATGTCAATTCTAGTTTTGCATATTAGTAAGATAATCTAGCATGTACCTACCTAAGTTTCATGACCATCAAACCTTCCCTTATATGTACTTTTGCCTGTAACACTCAAAAAACTTCAGGACGGAAGCCATGCATGTCAAAATCACAAGTTAAAAGATGCGAGTTTGGGGGCCCAGCGAGTCTGCTTCCCTGCATATGGTTGCAGATAGGCACGGTGGCAGGTCATTCCGTCTACATACTTGGCCTGACATAATATCATTATACAGGGTTGTATGGTAGATAGTGAGGAAGCACCAAATCCTCTATTTTCCAGGAGGATTCAGCATTTGTACACCATTACTGATTTCACGGGGTGAATTTTTTTACAGTTCAATGCAAGTCACATGCGTTAAGTTCAAATATATCCACACATTTTTGCTACAGTTCTCATGGAAACACTGAACAATGTGGCTTGCAAACTTTACAAATTGAAATAACAAAGCGATTGACAATTTTGTGCATAAATCACCACGTGTGCCTCGCGTACATACATTTATCGTTAATTTTTGGTCATGTCATGATAACATTTCATGTTTTTGTTAACTCTATGCATATGTATGACATACCATACCATACCTATTATAAAAATAATTTTTCATCAAGCATTTTTTTCGTGAGCTATGATGATGTGATGAAAATATTCAAAAATCCATAAATAATCACACGATGATTTCATTGTGATGTTACCTCAATTTTCATGTATAACATGTCTCTTACTAGTTTATGTATAAATTTTCAACCCAATTGGACTTGTAGTTCTTTAGATAGAGGGACGTTAAATAATGCACTTTAAAATTAAGAAAGTTATGTGGCACATGATGACGTCAAGATGATGTCATCATTACATCACATGTCGATGCACACCTTTACTAGGTGGACTTTGCGTCCAGTTTGGAGTCAATCTCATTGCAGACAATGTCAAATTGTGTACATGTCAGTAAAAGTTTTTTTTTTTTTACTTTCTGGCCTCAATAAGTGATGAAAATTAACTGTTAATGTACACATACATGTACTAAAATAAGTCAACACCATAAACATGTAATCAATCTCCTTCCTCTGATGATTTTTTTTTTCCAGCTTACAGAACTGATAGATAAGTCAGTCAGTATATCAGCTGGCGAGAAAGATCCAGTGAGACATGCTTTGGAAGGTCTTCAGTTTTCACAACCTTCTAGGTAAGGTTATAAATATTCCATGTAGTGAGTACTTCAAGTAGAATTTGGTTCAGTGTATTTGTATTGGCAATACTGTTTGGGTGTTGTTTTGGTTTTTGTTGTGTGTGTAAGTGATGTTATTTTCACCAGGATAAATTTGAACAGGATTAGGCCCCCCCCAAAAATAAGTCGGTCTCTGGTCAGTGCGCGCGTTGATTTTAATCATGTGTGTCAACCTTTTTTTTTCTTCAAATTGTCCGCGGTAGCTACAGCAGCGCCCTCTATTGCCGCACCTCCTCAAATTTTTTTACCAAGGAATGGGGAAATTGCACCAAGGCAAATGATGGAGGGCACCAAGGCAAAATATGGAAGTCCCCAATGTATATAAGGACACAACAAAAGCAAAATAGTACCCACCTTGTCTGTACAATCCAAGCTTCCAAAAAAAACAAAAAAACGTGTCGCCGCATCAATTCCGGAACTCTGGTCTGACCAGAGACCAATTTAGTTATTTTTTTTGGCCTTAACAGCAATGCACAATTACACATTCCAGTAAAAGATGAATTTACGCTTAGCGGGATCTTGCTTGGACAATTTTAACAACAAGCAGATTAAAAATTGGGCAGATTATTCTTATAATATTTTCAATTTCCTCAGAAACCAGTAGCCATTTTTAATGGTTTGATAGTGTAGCGCAATGCATTTTTAAAATGATGAGGATATCGCGTTAAGGAGGGTGCAATTCAGTTTTTGCTGGTAGCTAGCGATGTGCGCGTGCTCTCGCACAGGGTACGGGGGCACAAGCTTACGTGCCCGCCCTATAAAAGCCGCCGTACGCTAAGCGTCGTGCTCTTTCGACGGTTGTATATAGAAGAAGCCTTTATACCAGCGTGTGTGGTGGGTATTCGTTGACCCGCTGAGTCCCTGATCTACAAAATCATGCCAATCATTATCTAGTCACTGTGGGGGAGCCTCACACTTTGTGTGGGTCAAGTGGGTCAAGCCGAGTCCCTGATCTACAAAATCATGCCAATCATTATCTAGTCACTGTGGGGGAGCCTCACACTTTGTGTGGGTCAAGTTAATTAGTCAATTCACCCTTATAATTCTCGAATCAATAGTTCAGTCATTGTTATCGTACGAGCTGGAATATAGCTAAGTAGCCTGTATAGGTGAGGGATAGGCGAGGCACCTGGGTAGGCGAATAAATAATCTTCCGAAACACAGATCTAGTGTCAGGTCCCCATCCTTCCCCAGTCCCCCTGGTTAGTCCGCTTGGGTTGTGTGAGCGAGAGTGCGTGTAAGGGTGATCCTTTGGTAGTCTGCTGCGGGCCTTGCAGTAAATCTCCGCCGAAACGGATCTGCGTACCCGACCGTAGAGGCTAGGCCGTTCGCCGCTACTCGCCGGGGCAGTCGTCGGAGGCAGTACCGCTACAAATTGGTGTCAGAAGTGGGATAGGCGCCGTTGCTTCACTGCTAAAAATCACCTGCGCCTGTGACATCACCTAGCTAGGAGTCATCACCCCAACAATCTACAACTACCACTATTAACCGACATGGCCGCCAACGAGATATCCGTGGAGGACGAGTTACAACAATCCTTTGCCGGGAACCGCGATCTGACAGAGATCAAGGAGTTGCTGCTGGCGCAGAATCGCCTGTTAAAGCTATAGTCCATCATTTGCAGCCATCCGAAAAGTAACTGGCGTAATTATTGTTGAAAAACAAACTTGGTTGAAAGATAGTAAGGGAACTAAACGAAAGAAGGCATTTCCAACGGTGATTCTTAAGAAGCACCGTAGGAAAATTTAAATTAGTAGTTCGTTTTGTTATTCAGCGCAGCGCGCACAAGTATTGGAACAACGCACACGCGCGCGCGGTTGTTATAATTCGTCGGATCAGTGCGCTACGTCGCGTATGGCTGCAATTCAAAACAATTCAAAACATGATTCAGTAACTTTTGATTTGAAATTGAGATCTTAGAATGCTGTTTTTATCGATATGTACAGCTGAAGCTTAGCTGAAACTTCATCAGGTTAGTTGTTCAGTATCCTTCATTAGATTTTGAACCCTTTTGTTGCTTCAAACGAACAAAATGCACTAATTACAAATGATGGACTATAGCTTTAAGATTGCAGCTTCGCCAAAGTGAGGCCAAGTCAGAGGCAGCACAGCAGAGGACAGATAGACGCCAGAGGACAGGCAGCCGTGAACTTTTCACATTCACAGCCACCCCTACACCAGTACCATCACCAAGGCCTACCCCCAAACCCAGAACGCGATTCTATAATCCCGTTGCACCAGCGCCTACGCCAGTGTCTACGATAGACGTCCCGTCGCAGACGGTAGACGAGTTGACAAGCTGCGGCGAGTAGGGCAGTCGAACGGAGTTGACGCCTACTGGTCATTCGACCGCATGCCGGCAGCCGGGGACCCAAGGTGGAGTTCCGTTGCAGTTTGTGAAAGACGCAAGCCAGAGGGAGGGCGAAAACTCCCCGGACCTTCAAGGAATGGAGGTCGAAAACAAAGGAGAAGTTGGGGTGAAGAGTGAAGTGGGTGTTCCTACCAGACGTTCCGAACATCATCCCCGACAGATTCAGCGCGAAGATCCCGTGGCAAAATTACAAGCAGCATTTTGAGCCCTGCAAGTTGGCAAACAATTGGAGTGATCGCCAGGCGAGAGTGTTTTTGGCGGCAAGCCTGCAGGGCGATGCGGTCAAGGCATTAGGGAATCTAACAGCAAGCGGGCGCCACGTAACTTATTCCGAGTTGGTTGGGCTGTTGGAGAAGCGGTTTGGCCCAGGAGAGCTTGCAGAAAACCACCTAGCGGAGCTGCGGCATAGGCGACAAAAGCCTAAAGAGACGCTGCAGGAATTGGGACAGGCATAAGGGAGTTGGCTTCACTCGCCTACCTGGAATTGTCAGAGGAGGGGGGTGATCACCTAGCCAGGGGGCACTTCTCTGATGCGGTGGAGGAACAGGCTATCCGAGAAGAGATCTTTCGAGCAAGACCATCATCACTGGACGAGGCTATCAGAGCTGCACTAAACACTGAAGGGTTCCTTAAGATAGAGGAACAGCGGGCTGGCAAGCGGCCCAAGTACGCCCGAGTAGTAGAGGGCGATGCCCCAGTACCCCTTGGAAGAAATCAAGCGGGAGATGAAAGAGTCGGCTGAGAAAAATCAGCGCGAGGTGAGGGAGTGGCTGGAGAAGATGACCCAGCGACTTGACACCCTCCGGCCTCAGGAGAGGAGCGATCGTTCGAGTGCCGCCAACCAGAGGCGAAAACCAAGCCCAGAAGACGTTTGCTTCAGTTGCAAACGAAAAGGACATTTTGCAAGGAGTTGCAAACAACCCAGCGCAGTGAAGAAAATGAGGTCGGGAAATGACCAGCAGCTGCCCCAGCGGCCCGTGGGAAAGCTGGCGGAACAGCAGGGCCAGAAGGCGCTGGAGAGAATTTAGGCGAGAAAATCGAAGGCGACAAAGAAACCTGAACAAGGACAAGTAATGTAGCGGGCAATGGTCTATTCGTGCAGGCTATTGTGAGAGGGGTCAAAGTAAAACTTCTTGTTGACACAGGGGCAACACACACTGTGTTGTTGTCTCAACTTTATTTCAACATTTCCAGGGACCAAGACCCAGACTTACAACCATAGGCGCAGGAGTACGGAATGCTGATTGGAGTAAGATGGAGACACTCGGTAGCGCCTACATAGACATTCAGGTCGGCAGAACCATTAACTCCATCAACGTAGTCTTTGGCAACACAGGGCAGATGCAAGACATATTAGGGATGGATTTCCTGATTCCAACCCAGGGTAATCTAGACTTTCGGACGTTAGAGCTGAAGTTAAATGGGGAAACCATCAAGTGCACAGACGACCGAGGGGGTGGACTCTGTGCTAGAGTGGTCATAGGTGAAACTACCAGAGTGCCAGCTGGTCATGAGGCGCTAGTTCCAGGATATGTGTACGGTAACAAGTCGAATGGTGTAGTCGGAGTGATTGAGCCTACAGGGAGGAGTGAAATAGCAGATAAAGGCATGATAGTGGCAAGGGTGCTGGTGATGGCGGGTGAGGATGCACTTCCCATTCGAGTATACAACCCCGGCAAGAGAGAATGTGTCGTGCGGAGAGGGACGACGGCAGGGACGTTTACGCCTGTAGGTGAAGGCGACGTACAAGAAGTACAATCGGGAACTTCTTCGCCGGGAGACTCCTTCGATGTTCCTGAACACCTTGAGGACTTGTTCGAGCGAAGCAAGAAAGGCGTGGAGCCAAGACACCACAACAGAATAGCTCAGCTGTTGTGCCAATATGAGGACATTTTCTCAAAGGGAGAGGGAGACAAAGGACACACAGACTTGGTTCGCCACCGCATTACTACAGGTGATGCCCGGCCCATAAAGGAGAGACCAAGGAGATATCCTCCCGTTGAACAGGCAGAAATCCAGCGGCAGGTGCAAGACATGGTGCGGAATGGCACCATTGAACCTTCGGACAGCCCTTGGGCATCAAGAGAGGGTGTTTGCCGGACTGCATTGGGAGACGCTACTCGTCTACCTCGACGACGTTATTGTGTACGCAAAGACGGTTGAAGAGGAGTTGAGTCGCCTTGAGACAGGAAGGCAGGTCTAAAACTTAAACCAAAGAAATGTCACTTGTTCGAGCAGCGTGTTCTGTACCTTGGACACGTAGTGTCTGGGGATGGGATTGCGACAGATCCGGAGAAGGTGAAGGCTGTACGGGATTGGCCAACACCTACAACAATGAGAGAAGTGCAGAGTTTCTTAGGACTAGCGTCCTATTACCACAGATTCATCAGAAGCTTTGCTGATAGGGCTCGTCCGTTACACCACCTGACGGAAAAGGGAAGAGTGTTCGAGTGGACGCGTGAATGTGAAGAATCATTTCAAGACTTGAAGAACAGTCTTCAGGAGGCACCTGTTTTGAAGTTTCCTGACCCAGAGGCTGAGTACATACTAGACACCGACGTGAGTGGCGTGGGCATAGGCGCGGTCCTATCACAGGTGACGGACGGGAAGGAAATGGTGGTCGCCTATGCTAGTAGAACGCTTAGTAAGGCGGAACACAACTATTGTGTGATGCGCCGTGAGTTGCTGGCAGTCGTCGTATTTCTGAAGCAGTTCCGACAGTACCTGTACGGCAATAAGGTCACTGTAAGGACAGATCACGGAGCTCTACGTTGGCTTCTCAACTTTCGAGAGCCACAGGGTCAGATGGCGCATTGGCTGCAGGTTATTAGTGAATACAACTTCACGATTATCCATCGGGCAGGACGCTCACACGGCAACGCAGACGGTTTGTCGCGTATCCCATGTAATCAGTGTGGACTGGATGAACAGACAGAAGTGCCAAAGCTGACGACACCTGTAGGTGAAGAAGAACATGAGAAGCCAGGGACAACAGTTCCTGTAGCAGGAGTGAGGAGTGTGACCGTTTCACCTACCATCTGGGTCAGTATGGCAGCTGAGATTAGGTCTACAATTCGACGATGCGATGTGTGCGCGAAGCAAAAATCCCTGGCCAGGGCTAGGAAGGCGCCACTACAGCAGCATGTAGTGGGCGCACCTATGGAGCGTGTCGCGCTAGATATTTTGGGCCCCCTACCAGAAAGTGCGAAGGGCAACAAATACATCCTAGTCATAGGTGACTACCTTAGTAAATGGATGGAAGCTTACCCTATACCTGACCAGACAGCGGAAACAGTGGCAGAGAAGTTTGTGAAGGAGTTTGTATGCCGATTTGGAGTGCCAGAAGTCCTTCATTCGGACCAGGGCCGTAACTTCGAATCAGAAGTGTTTGCAGAAATGTGTCACATCCTTGGCATCGACAAGACACGGACTTGCCCTTACAACCCGAAGTCCGACGGAATGATTGAGAGATTCAATCGTACGTTGATTAACATGGTCGCCATGATGATAGAACCTGATAGGCGACAGCGTGATTGGGATGACAAACTTCCGCTGGCAACATTTGCATATCGAGCGACGCTGCAGGAGTCGACAGGCGAGTCACCAAACATGCTTATGTTGGGGCGATAGGTGCGCCTGCCCATTGATCTGTCTTCTGAAGTAGCAGCGAGCGAGAGGGAACCGGAGGACGTAGTAGGAACGGACTACGCGAACGAGCTGCGGAAACGAATGAGAGCTGCTCATGACAGGGCCCGAGTTTGCTTAAAGCAGAGCGCCAGGAGGCAAAAGAAAACTTATGATCGACGAGCAACACGACCCAAACTGGAGACCGGTAACTTTGTGTGGTTACACAACCCTGCCAAAAAGAAGGGGCTATCACCTAAACTTCAGTGTAGATGGGAGGGACCCTACCTCATCCTGGATAAATTATCAGACGTTATCTACAGGATCCAAAGGAAACAGAAGGGCAAGATGAAGGTCGTCCACTGCGACCGACTGAAACCCTACCTAGGTGAGCTGATCCAGGCGTGGACCGTCAGTGCACCGACAGGGGAAACACCGAGACAAGCGGCCAGTCATCCCTTAGACGCAGGTGGTGCAGTTGTCCGAGGCAGTACAGCTACAATAGGCTTGAGAGATTCCATACCAGAATCAATGAGAATAGAATCCAAAATCGGAGCTGGAATCGCGACTCCACTTTTTTGAGGAATCGATGCTCTGATGTAGCCAATTCCAGTTCCCCAAAACTCCTTCAAAGGACGCCCCATTCTTTAACGAAATGGGCCCCCAACAGTTTGAACAGCATGCAGAGCATCAAAGACAAACTGAGAGCACAACTATATTAGCTGATAGCGGTCCTCTGTTGAGAACCTTTAACTGCTCCACACCGCATTAAATATCACAAAGTGAGCAAAATATTTGTGGAATAGAAAAGCAGCCAGCACCGCGCATTATTGTCCACGTGGCCTGCCGCTATGTAATTTTCTCACGAAAATGGCAATCTTTCTTTGATGTAACATTTGATTTTTCTATGCTAATCAGGTTTCCTATCATTGTAGCAATTTTCATGGTGATAAGGAACAGTGTGCAGCTCCCAAAAATGTGAACAGGTTTTCAGAAAATTCATTAAATAAAGTGGAGAGAAAACTTTCAGAACCACCTTTCAAAAGTTTGTCTCAGATCATTTTGTCCTTGTAAAAAAAAAAGCAATGCAGTCCTGCACCTACTTTGTTCTAAAACAACTGGCAAGTGGCAATGAATCGTCGGCTATTTAAAAAAAAAAAAAATCCCAGGATTAAATATTGGAAATATTAAATGCAAAGCTCCACATGCATACAAGGTGAGAAATCATTGCTATAAAAGCATTTCATACCTAAAACAGTTGTGAACAAAACACCAGACGAGCGTAAGCGGGGGCAAATCGTGCATGCACATATACTGTGGAGCCGTAATGTGGTTTGACAGGCAAGCTGTTTCTCATCTTTGGGAATTCCCTTGTAGATGAGCACGTGCTGACTGAAGGATCGTACTGTCATAAATAAAAGGAATACTGAAAAATTGTTTCTCTTTATCTTTGTGCATGCACACATCATGTTGAAAAGCATGACAAGGGGTGTGGTTTGATTTTTATTCGTGCGATCGCAATCCATGAAGTCTTTAGTGACTGACATTATCTTGTAAAAATATTTAGATTGGTGGATTAGCAAAAGATCACGAAAATTAAATGAAAATATTCAAAATGTGCCTGTAAATTTCGTAGGGATTAATTGTCAATGTTCCAACTTCCGAAGCTACTTCAAATAATCCATGAGTGGGAGAGTCGCGTCGACATCGAAAGTTTCCAGGATCCGTATGAGTATGCGTACCAGACCCGCCCTCTTTTTATGACTGGCATGAAGTGGTTGATACCGGTACTTGGCAATCAAATGCGAATGTAGTGGTAATTTAATATACCAGAGTTCCCAATCATGATAACGTGAAGCATCAAAAAAGAAAGCACGTGATGAATTTCGATATATTCCGATACGATTGTTACACTGCCAAATGAAATGTTGATTGTACATAAAAAATTTTTTTTAATGGAACGAAGAGAAAACAGTGGTTTTTATGTGGTGACCATTTGATGGAAAATGCCAGTTTTTCAGTGTACCTTCATTACTATTGTCAACTGTTTTCTATTGATAGCGCTGCAAAATCAATGTAGTGAAATGCCGTGTCACCGCAACCAGAGAGGGGGGTCGGCACCAATGTTATTTGGGACGGCGTGGGTGAACTTGGAAAATAAACTGAAGAAAACAAACTGAAGATTCTGATTTGCAGTGATTGTAGGCTACTTTTATTCCTTGATGATGTGTCCCTGTCTTAATAATATCCCTGAAGTGAAGTGAAGTTAATCCCTGAATAATCCCTGCAAAAATCCCTCTGAAAATCCCTGGGTGTGTACTTTTATTGTTGTCTGCAAAATAACAAAACAAGGCAAGAAATAGTGAGTATAGACACATGGCTGTACATTCAATGTAAAAAATGGCTACAATGCTCAATGAACAGCATTATTTGCAGTGAGTACTTCGATGACAGTGTCGTACAAATTTGACATCTTTGCACCAAAAAATCTAACTAATTTAGTCATCGAAAGCAACCCTGTATGTTCTACAACAAATTAGCTAACTTTTAGAGGCACTCACCACGAGCTCCAGAGGAATTTCTCCCTTTTTTCTAGGGATTGGCCCAGCAGCAGTGACATGCTCAGCTCAGTCAGCTGCACATATTTTCCATGTGGCTGCAGACCAGCGAGAACCGCGCGTCTTGGCATTCTTCCACAGCCTATGTGTCTGTCTCGCTATTCCTATGCCAACACAAGATAACCCAGTTTATAAGCACACCCAAAACAAATTTGTAGAATATTTGTATTAATCTAAATATTAGTCGAAATATTAGTCTATTTGAGCAGATATTTACATGATCGTCTACGAAGTTATTACTTTGAAAGAATAAATTCGAAGCACTAATCTTACTGCCCAAGAACCCAATGTTTACATTTGTTCGAGCTGTGAAGAGTCTGAAATGTAATACATTTTGGAGGCAAAGTGAAACGCTCTCCCTAGACTTGCTACCAGTCGGCGTATTGTCAAAGGCCGTTTCCCCACATTAATATCTCAAAGGTTTCTATGACCTTGTGAAACAAACAGCATATGGAAAGAATCATGTAAATGTATGCTGCCCCTTTTTTTTCTTCATATATGAAGGTCACTCATTGCAAAACTGTTAAAAAAGACGTGAATCTGGGACTGCGAAACATTTCAAATTTTGTTAGAAAATACTTTGAAAATAATAGACTTTGTACACATAACAATTACAGAAGTGGCGTCTAGACACCACATTCTTTTCCAGCATATATTTACTTGTATGTGAAAAAAATCCCATATGGGTCTGAGTTATTTACTCACATTATCATTCATCAATAATTCAACAAAATATGTTCGGCAAATTGAGTCATAAATGCCAGTTGGCAAACCAAACTCACTCTTAGACTTCATTGCCACACGGTAACCCACTCCAGCCTCAAGATACTGAAAATTCATGACTTGCACATTGTGGAAATATGTGATGTTCAAAAGTGATTTGATGGAGATGAGGTTGTGGAATGCTTGAAGACATTTTCATAATTTTCTGGGTAAATGTAGCCTTATCGTGATTGAATAAAAAAAACTATTGTTTCTATCACGAATGAATACAAAAGGTACTTTTGAGAGCTGTTTTTCAGGTCCTGTTTAGGCCCGAACGTGCAATTTGTGTAAAAGTCATCGTTGGGGGCAGCAAACAAATCATAGTAAAATTGTGACATAATAAACAGGGCTCCCGATGCAGCGTAGTTCCACTGAAACTGTTTGCAAATCACTCCGCGCAACGCCATGATTTACTTTACTTTACTTTACTTTATTCCACCTCATGGTACAATGCAAAAATATAAATATAATTCTTCAAAATAAATTAGGTATGTTAAAACAATCAAATTAGGTTTTGCCCTTAGCCGACATTTTTCGACCATCTTATAATGTTCAACGACCATCTTATAATGTTAAAACAAATAAGATAAGAAATAATGTACTAGTATTAATACCAAGAGATGCAGGGGACCCACAAAAAGCAAGCTTGTCGAGTGCGAGTCCCCTGAAAAGCAAAAACAATAACACAATTAACAAGGTACATAATAACAACAAAAAAGACTCCGTATAAACATAGACAATACGAGAATGTAAATGACAGGGACAATGAGTGTGAATTATTGGAAAGAAGCATTAAAAAAACTAGATTTATGTTTGTGGACAAACACAGGGCTGTTTCGGTAACTTTTTGGTGGCATTTGTGACATGTAAAGTTTCAAGTATAAGTTCCATCCAGAAAGCATGTGTAGTTATATGGTGGCATATAAATATGTGATTACATTCTAATAGGACTTTGAATTATGACGTCACATATCACGTGATGACGTTGTGATGACGTCATATAAAATTTCATCTATTATCATCTATAACAACCTGCTGCTAGAGTGTGCTCTAAAATTTTACGACATCACCGTTAATTTTCTGTATCATTGAAAGCAAGTTTTAAATTAAAAGGCACTTCCGGTTTCAACCGGAAGGAAGAGTTACGTGATTGTGCACCTAATATCAAAAATGAAGACCCTCGATTATTCTATCAATTCCAGCAAACATCAAGTTCAGGTTTCTCACGGTTGATTTTATATTGATTTTCAAAGACTAAATCTATTAATCTTTAACGTGATGTCACATGAACCTCATCTGTAACACATCCCAGTCTAGGTACATACCAACTTTCAACCCAATCAGACCTGTAGTTCTGTAGATATTGGCCTTCAAAATATGTTTTATTTTATATGATGTCATATGTCACGTGATGACATCATTATGACGTCAAGTTAATTTTCATCTATAAGACATCCCGGTCTAGGTACATACCAACTTTCAAACCAATCGGACCTGTAGTTCTGGAAATAAAGCCCAATCTGTCAGATCTAGCCGAATTCTGCTAGAAAATGGTCATAACAGAAAAATTGCATATAATGTGACGTCACGTGACTCATGATGACGTCACAATTACGTCAATGTTCAGCACACATCTTCAGATGCTGGTCTAAGTGTGTGCCAAGTATAAAGGCAATCGGATTGATTTTAGTGGCCAAAGTGCCTTGGACAAAAAAAACAAGTACAAATGCTCTGGGCAAATTGACTGAAAAATAAAAATAAAACTAGAGCTCTGTTTCTGTTTCTAACAGAACATAGGGTTTTTCCGCATTGTTTTTTTTAATTGAGGTAATGTTTTTCTGTTTTGTGCAAAACTGTGTGCATTTACCTTTTGTGTTATAAACCTAATTGAAAAAGAAATTGTATTTTGGCATATTGCGTTTGTGAAATACGGCAAAATATTAAAAATTTGAAAAAAATATATAAATAATCACAAGATGATGTCATTATGACATCACCTCAATATTTATTTGTAACACATCCTGGCCTACCCCCATACCAAGTTTCAACCCAATCTGATTTACTGTTCATGAGATATAGGGGCTTAAAATATACAAGTTAATGATGACGTCACATGTCTAATGATGATGTCATGGTAACAATACTTGGCAGTGCTCATTATTTTATTGTGGTTTTAGTCTGTACCATGTTTGAAAACAGTTGGATTAATAAAGGTGTTAAATTTTGTAAGCAGAATAAAATTGGCAATATTAAAAAAATCGTAAAAAATCTACCGATGATGTCATCATGACATCATTTCAGATTTTGTGTAGTAGTACTATTATCTACCCACCCACCAAGTTTCATGACGATTGGACATTCCCTTATATATGTTTTAAAAAATCACATTTTTGATGACGTCACACAATTTTCACAATTTTGTGAATATACCTGTCATCTAACAAACATAATACAAAAAGAATTTTGAATTTAGCATATTGCGTTCGTGAGATATGGCTTAAAGGTCCAAAACTTCAAAAATTGATATAAAATCACACGATGACGTCATGATGACGCCACTTCAATTTTTACCTATAACACATCCCGGTCCACCTACATACCGAGTTTCAACCCAATCCGACTTTAGTTCTTCAGATATAAGGTCTTAAAGTTTTCACATTTAAGATGACGTCACGTGACCCATGATGACGTAATCTTGATGTCACTCTTCGGGACACAAACTCACTATGGGGTCTTTACATATGTTAAGTGTCATTAGAATACAAGTTTGTTTTAGGTCCAAAGTGCCGTGGTCAATAAAACATGTACAAAGTCTATGGGATTAGGGTTAGAACAAAAAAAATAAATAAATAAATAAAGGCTGTTTCGGCCGGTTGCCGAAACAGCCAATAAACTGAATGACAAAGACGATGAATTTAACAGTGAACTGAAAGGTGAGTATTAACTACATTTTGTGTACGGGGCTCATAATAGACAGTGATGCTATTACAGTAAACAGCATTAAAGAAAATGGCAATAAAGAAAAATGGCATGCTTAAAGCAATAGTAGAAGCATAAATAAATAAACTGCATGGCAAGAGGATAATTTAACAGAATATCAAAGAAAATTAAAATAATGATAAGCCACATTTTTTGTACAGGGCTCAAAATAGACCATGGTGCAATGCGAGAAAAATAGAAACAAATAAATTAATAATATGGCTTAAAGCATTACTAGAATCACAGAGTAACAAATAAATAAATCAAAAGAAAGAACTTCTACCAGCAAGGGATAATAATACGGCTCACGAGCATGAATATTTGTTGAAAATAAATTGTTTGATCTTAACTTTCAATGTAGAAATGGATGGCGATTTCTTAATAGATTTGGCAAGGGAATTCCAAAATATAAGGCCTTCAAATTCAACACTTTTCTTTGCAATGGATGTCCTTACTGAAGGCAAATGGAAGTCATTGGCCTGTCTAGTTAAATGGGTTTGTAAAGTTCTGTTACTGTAAAACATCGATGAAATGGATTCTGGAAGACTATTTTTTGTTACCTGAAACATAAAAATACCAAGTTGATAATAATATAAATCATTTATTTTCATTATCCTATCTTGTAGAAAAAGCGGGTCGGTATGGGCAAGGTAGCTAGTATGATTAATAATTCGTAGAGCTTTTTTTTGTAGTAACAATAATCGGTTTATTTGAGAAGTGTTCCCCCACGCTAAAATTCCATAATTGATGTAAGACAAAATCAGAGTGTTGTACAGAGATAAGAGAATATACTTAGGGGCATAGAGCTTTGGTAATTTGTTTATAATATTAGTAACTTCTGTTGTAGTTGGATGAAAATAGCAAGAATGTGGGTTTGGGTTAAGGAGGTAATCAGTGAATGCATTTTTGCATTGGGCAATATTTCTTGCCAGATTTGGTCCTATGTTTACAAAAAAATTATTGAATTTGTCAGCCATAATTTGAGGATCATCAGTTGGATTTTTGTTAAAGGGAATGTACATCATTGGCTTTTGCTGTAATTTTCAGAAATGAACTATTTTGAGGGGTTAGTATAACAGATCAAATATTGTTACACTGACATGTTTGAAGTTTTGTGTTCGAAAATGCTGGAAAAAAACAAAAAAAAACAAAAATGTTTAAGTAGTCTGGTTCCCTGACTCCACTAAAGATGAAATGGATCAATTTATAGATGCCGGAAAAAATGGTAAATTTGGAGCAATAGCTGAAAAATAGTTAGGTTTTTCCAACAGTGGTCGGCCGACCACCGTTGGAAATTGATACAAAATACCAGTTTCTTGAAAATGACTTCACACCTGGTGACATAATTTTACAGGGTGCTTTAGACTTTCATTTACCAACATCCTAGTAAGGTATTTCGTAAAAAAATTGGTAGTTTTGTTTTTCGATGTTTGCAAGTGTTGTATATTCCCTTTAACTGTAATATTAGAGATTCTTGCCATTGGTAGTGAGGTGATGATTGGAAAATGGTCACTAATATCCGAAGTTAAAATAATAGAGCTTGTTAATATGGGTAAAACGTTGGTGAATAATATTGTCAATTAGAGTAGCTGAAGTTCGGGTTACTCTTGTGGCTTTATCCGTGAGTGGAATAAAAGAGTGTGAAAACATAATGTCAATGAAATTTTGAACTGAAGTATTATCTTCATAATTTAGAAGGTTTAATATTTAGGTCTCCAGCAAGAATACTATGTTTGTTTTCAGTAGAAATGCAGGTGATTATATTCTCAAAATAATTCATGAAATCATTGGCCCTAGAGAGGTTGAGAAAAACCAGACAAAGATTTTTGGGTATGCTTCGGTCCTTCCACGCCGAGCGTTTAATGCACAATAGCCACCTGGCATATGTCGAGAGCCCGGAAAAGGTGGTTCCATGAGCACCAGAAGTGAGGGAGGCTGGCTGATGGGTTCGGGCTGGTGGAGGGACCAGAGCTGCCGGTCATGCGGTGGCGGCACCAGAGGCTGTACTGGTTGCCAAACATCGACTGCTGGGCGCTTGTG
This sequence comes from Patiria miniata, assembly GCF_015706575.1. Taxonomy (NCBI): domain Eukaryota; kingdom Metazoa; phylum Echinodermata; class Asteroidea; order Valvatida; family Asterinidae; genus Patiria; species Patiria miniata. The sequence goes on from NW_024037049.1 coordinate 1,079,968, forward strand.
CAGTTCCAGACCCCGTTCCGCGACTGCTGTCATGGCTGTACTGGGGCTGGAAGTTGTTGGGCTGGAAAGCTTGCGAGATTGTTTCCAAGTTAGACGAAGTTCCTGGTATGCAAGTGGGTTGGCCTGATCGTCCCTTGGGTGCTGAGGAGTTCTGTCCCGTACCAGGTTGGGGGAGACATTGGGGACATTGCCGAAAAGTGCTGCGTCGGCCGCGCCAGCGACCCTCGAGTTGATCGATCGTGTTGTGTCGTTAGTGGCCGGAATGGCGGCCGCTTGAGGGCGCTGTTCCGTTTCACCGATAGCCGGGCTGGAGCTGAAAGGACCCGCGCTTGTGCGGTGCTGTTGCATGCCGTCTTGTGGATTCAGCAATACCTGTAGAGCCCGAGATTGAGCTCGAGTTTGCCTAATTGGCGGGCAATCGTTGCGTTTTCCGGAGCCCTCTGAGTATACAGTGTTTAAACGTCGGTGAAGGGCAAAACCTAATTTGATTTATATCACCCCGACGCAAAATTCCATCTTATAATAATATCGTTCATGCACGCTATTTTTTTTAGCATCCTGAACATGACAATTTACCGGTACATAAAACTGGAATTTCACGGGCGCACTAATGCGCCATCGCGGGGACAAGATTTTGACGCTGGTAAAAGTTTTGGAAATTCAAAAAAATTTGTTGTGGATACGTACGTATGATAGTGAACACATCAGGCAAGGCTTGGCCAAGGCAAGCCTATCATTCTCGTTAGTTGTGTCGGTGGCCGGCTGTAATCACACAACATTTTTTTGCAATAAATTTCTAATTTTCCCATCTGGGCGCCAGTTTGTCTGCAGATTTCAACCAAACGGAGCGGCTGATTCATGCACTGTACATTTTGTACGGCAAGACTTTTCGTACAGTCTTCTTTGCTCAAAGAGAGAATTTGGAATTGCTACAAGACTGTACAGGAAAACAATAGTGGTGCCGTACTGACACCCGATCGCAACAGTCTAAGACTACCATGTGATGAGCCATATTCTCTGGCCGGCCCCGGCTGCCCCAGCTTGGCCCCATCGGGGTGCGGATGGGACCACACTGTGACACACCATATTTCAAATGTATGTAGGAGAGCTACATGTATGTTTTGTAAAACTTCAAAGTTCAGGTAACTCTTAGTACAATGCCGCTAGAATTTTTAATACCGTACAAGAAATAACTGAGATATGATAATAGTGACTTGTAGGGAAGACTGTTTTTGGACCACTTGTCTATGGCCAATCTTGGAGAAACCGTAGTCCGGCAACTATATAATTTCATGAATTTACGCGAACCGTGCAATCAAGCATCTCTCATGCGACAGTTCCTCGATTGCTTTGTAAAGCGCATGCGTAGTAGACTGTCGCACGGATAACCCATGCGACAGCCTACTACGCATGCGTATTTAGCCTGTGTGTGAATCCTCACGCGCGCGTTTGGTAAACTGCAAGAATAACATCTGGCACGTGATGGTGAATTGACCAGTGAAAGTTTGGCTCTCGGTCATGAATATGTATGAGGTATAGTTATATGATGTACCATGGGTCTACTCTACAATAATTTGACATTTAGAATTCCACAACCTCTTTAAGGCCCATTATAAAAGTTCACCCACAGATTCTGTATCTTGATTGGCCAAGAGCAAATCACATGGCATTTGCTATTTTTGCTATTTCGCTGTGCACAGCCAAAAGTACTGTACCAGTGGCGGATTCAGAGAGGTTCATGCCGGGGGGGGCGCCCCTGGAAAATGGCCTTATTTTACAAAATTTTGGTCACTGCCGGGGGGGGGGGGGGGGCGCACGCCCCCGTAGCACCCCCCTGGATCCGCCAATGTGTACCCGTAGCAACCAGAGTACTATATATAAGAACCGGTATTGTGTACAAATGCATACATGGGTGTGCACATTACACATACTGTTCCCAAGTGCTAGTGCTACAGAGCTGGGTTCAAACATTTTGTTAAGGGGTGGCTTGAAAAGTGCAAGTAAATTTTCAACTTATTTCCTTTTAAATTGAAATAGACTTAAATTGTATAGGTTTTTCCAGACAATTTTGGAAAATGTGTAGATGAATTTGTAAAACTAGCATTCTTTTTCGTGGGAAATAGAATGAATGTTCCAAATCCCTGTTTTTGTTTAACAAATGATAATTCTATTTCCATGAAGGGGCATTCAGTCTTAAATAATCAGCGTATGATTTCCCGAATGTGCACTGAATTTAGTATATTGACATTTCATTTTAGCAGCCGACTTCCCGTGCAGTGTTACTTAACTGGTCAAGCATTGGAATTCATTTATGTGTTCACAAAAGTAACATTTGAGGAACTTTTGATTGAAAGATAGAATGTTTGAATATTCATGATGATTGAACTAAACCAATTGGTGTAGCCTTTTGAAACATACCAACTATTGTAATAAATCCTATATACAAATCTAAGCTGAAGACAATCGTTCTTTGTTCGCTCAGCATGTGCCATGATCGCATCATTTCACCAAGCAAATCGAACTGATAAATGAGAGAGAACTTTAAGAAATACAGAAAGACATTAAAATACAATTAAGACAAGGAACCAACAATAAAAAGTTCCCAGATATCCCCTGTAATATGACACATGATGTTTCCTTTACCGTCCCAATACCTAATATGCCTACAAGATTATTTTGATTGATTTTATTTTGGTAAGATTTATATCTTTTTAACATTTCATTTGCCTATTTGAAATAGGCCTTTGTATATATATTTATAAGAACAAACGCATTAATGCTCAATTAGGCCTACAATACATTGATAAATTAATGAATCAATCAAAGTTGTATCATGATTTGCATAGGCCTGTATATTTTTAATTAAATTGAATAAAGAATATGTGAATTTAAATTGTAACAAATGAAAACGAATGTTCAATTTAGCCCATGTCGCAATAAAACAAACATTTTCTGCGAATTGGATTGCACATTCGTAATAATCGGTAACGCATCCGTCAAACCGAATGCCTAATCCTTGCAATCCTTTAAATGAAACGTTATGCACATTCATTTATTTGAATGAAGCAAAATGAAATTGAATGCTAGTTATTGCAAAAATTAAACCAGGATGAATTTATGTTTTACAAATTCAAATGCACATTTTCCAAAATTGTCCTGGAAAACCTATATTTAGATTAAATTAATCAGTTTTTGCTTAGAGTCAAGCAGAATGTGTGGGAAAGGTGTTATAAAACAAATATTGACTGCTTGATCTCGTGGTGTAGTAAAACAAGCATCCCTTGGTGAGCCATGGAGCATTCTATTTTTCCTCGGCTTGGCCTCGGGACAAATGGAATGCTTCATGGATCACCTCGGGAGGCTAGTTTTACTACACCACTCAAAGCAGTCAGTGTTTTGTGTACTATTACTGCACACACGGGACTTAAAAAATGTGAAAATGTTATTAAGTAGGTTTAGAATTTACATCAGGGTGATGCAAATCCAACATTTGGCCCTGCCCTTCACCGACATATTTTATAAACACTGTGTACGCAGCGTTGCCCGAGAGCTTGCCAGAAACATTCACAAAATGTGGAGAAAAAAAGGGTACAAATTTAATCCAACCAGATGAAATTTGTTTTTGTGAAGACCAAATGTATACATACATTCAAAGTTCACTTCTGCATGTAATGGGGCCAGCAAATTTGTCTTTTGCTATTGAGGATCAGATATTAAAACAGTACTGAAATTATTCGTTTGAAAGCAACAATGAGCACAATACACTGAATTAATTGCCATAAATGTTCTTTTGCCTCAACCAAAAGCTTATTTCCACTAACCTTGACAAAATGTTTGCTTCCAATCATGCAGGCCCATTCAAATGCAACCAGAAAACTCTTTATCTACAAACCAGATCAGCAGTGCTTATGGAGAAGGATGTGATGACCTGGACCTGTTTCTCTGTGGTTTAGACCTTGGTCACCTCAGCCATTGTTTTCATCAGCAAGCAATCAAGTTCTCTGTCCTCCTACAGATGTCAGAGGAAGATCTGGAAAAGGTACTGCTGTTCTAGTTTTTACGCCCCGCGACGAAATCAAGGGGCATACTGTTTCCGCCTTGTACTGTGCTCTTGTGTGGCTTAATGATCAAGGATAGACACCCAAAGGGAGAACAAAAGATTCTTTCAGTCCTCTAGCATTAGGTCTTTTGTTGAAAATGGTCCTCGATCATACGGTTATGTGCTTAGTCTATAAGAAAGTGTAATATTAAGGAAACACAAAGCATTGTTCCTCGAGAGTGTAGAAATTCACGTCTGTGTGAGTAGTTTTATGGTGTAAATCTAGGACACACACTTGCAACATCATCGATTAATTGAGGACACGTAAAGAAAATACCAAGGAAGAACCGGTTTTGTGCGAGCAAAATTCAGGGAACAATCTGTTGATACTAATATCTTGTTCGAAAATTCCAAAGTCATTCCAAGAAGGTTTCCGCCGTGAATTAGGGTTTATAAAGGGGAGGAAGATGGGATTTGCTATCAGCATTAACAGGGCCGTTCCTCATTCTTTACATTTTATGGGATGTGAATCAAATTGGAGGACGAGAGGCTCTGCGAGCTGATGAATCTTTTTGAAAACATTGTTTGTTACGTTCTCATCATTCAAGTTTTTTTCTTGGTTGGATGGTGGAGATGGGTTAATCCTTGATCAGACCAGGCCATCTTTCATGTGTTTTTTTTGTCGTTTGTATGCCAGGATGGGTTTGGTCACAAAGAGTGCATGGAGAAAGTCATTATCGCTGATCAGATCCCAGTGCTTTTAGAAGGGCCTGCTTGAGAGCTGGGTGTTTTATTTGTGGGTATAGGGTAGAACAAAAACAAGTGGGATATTCATTTCGGTTTTAGCATGCTTTTTACCCCTCAGCCGAGAGGCTCGAGGGGTATTGTCATCGCCTAGGGCGTCCGTCCGTCCGGATGTATGTCCGTCCGTCCGTCCGTCCGTCCGTCCGTCGTCCGGGTAGCTTGGTTTCCGGATGATAACTTGAGTTTAAAATGTCGTTTGGGGTTGTAACTTCGGTAGGGGGTTGCCCTTGGGAGTAGGCAAGTTGGGATTGGTTTTGAGGTCAAAAGGTCAAAGGTCAAGGTCACCGTGGTGAGTTAAAGGTACATGGTTTCCGGATGATAACTTGAGTTAGAAATGAGATTTTGGTGTCTAACTTTGGTAGAGGGTTGCCCTTGGGAGTAGGCAAGTTGGGATTGGTTTTGGGGTCAAAAGGTCAAAGGTCAAGGTCACCATGGTGAGTTAAAGGTAAATGGTTTCCGGATGATAACTTGAGTTAGAAATGAGATTTTGGTGTCTAACTTTGGTAGAGGGTTACCCTTGGGAGTAGGCAAGTTGGGATTGGTTTTGAGGTCAAAAGGTCAAAGGTCAAGGTCACCGTGGTGAGTTAAAGGTAAATGGTTTCCTGATGATAACTTGAGTTAGAAATGAGATTTTGGTGTCTAACTTTGGTAGAGGGTTGCCCTTGGTGTTAGGCAAGTTGGGATTGGTTTTGGGGTCAAAAGGTCAAAGGTCAAGGTCACCATGGTGAGTTAAAGATAAATGGTTACAGGATGATAATTGAGTTAGAAATGAGATTTTGGGGTCTAACTTTTGTAGAGGGTTACTCTTGGGAGTAGGCAAGTTGGGATTGGTTTTGGGGTCACAAGGTCAAAGGTCAAGGTCAGCATGGTGAATTCAAGGTAAATGGTTTCCGGATGATAACTTGAGTTAGAAATAAGATTTTTATGTCTAACTTTGGTAGGGTGTTGCCCTTGGGAGTAGGCAAGTTGGGATTGGTTTTGGGGTCAAAAGGTCAAAGGTCAAGGTCACCGTGGTGAGTTAAATGTTAATGGTTCCCGGATGATAACCTGACTCTGGCTGAGGGGTTTCAACAGCAACGCTGTTATTTTTAGAGTTTACACGAGTTTCGCCTTGTGGGGTACCGGAACAATGGGAGGTACCCCACAAGGAATGCCCACCGACTTGCGGGGTACCGTTTTGGTACCCCACAAGTTTTTCACGAAATAGATATGGATTTTACTCAAAAACTAGGAATTTCCAAGGTGGGTTGATGTGTCGCAAGTGGAAGAGTTTTAGAAAAGAGATATCGAGTCCGAATTTCAGTCCAGGAAATTAACTATGGTTAAAATAAGAGCATTTTGACATAAGTGTGCGACGTTGCAAAATTTTAGTTCACGAGAACAAAGGAAGTACCCCACTTCTATGCCTATGTAAGCGGGTGGGATGGGTGGGTGGGTGTGTGTGTCCGGATAAATCTTGTCAGCGCGATAACTTGAGAAATACTTTACATGTGAATTTCAAATTTGGTTTGTGGATTGTTCTTGGCAATCCTAAGAAGCCTATTGCATTGGGGGCCGAAAGGTCAAGGGTCAAGGTCACAGTGGCTAAAATAAAAGAAATTTTGTCAGCGTGATAACTTGAGAAATACTTTACATGTGAACTTCAAATTTGGTTTGTGGATTGTTTTTGGCAATCCTTAGAAGCCTATTGTATTGGGGGTTGAAAGGTCCAGGGTCAAGGTCACAGTGGCAATCCTAAGAAGCCTATTGCATTGGGGGTCGAAAGGTTTAGGGTCAAGGTCACAGTGGCTACAACAAAAGAAATTTTGTCAGCATGATAACTTGAGAAATACTTTACATGTGAACTTCAAATTTGGTTTGTGGATTGTTTTTGGCAATCATTAGAAGCCTATTGCATTGGGGGTTGAAAGGTCCAGGGTCAAGGTCACAGTGGCTAAAACAAAAGACATTTTGTCAGCGCGATAACTTGAGAAATACTTTACATGTGAACTTCAAATTTGGTATGTGGATTGTTCTTGGTAATCCTAAGAAGCCTATTGCATTTTGGACAGAAATATCAAGGGTCAAAGTCACAGTGGCTAAAATAATAGAAATCTTGTATTTATTCTGAGATCATAGGGATTGAATCATATAAAACCTACAGAAAACACTGATGCTGTCAATAAACGTTCCATGTGACCCAAGTACATGTACATGAGTTGATGTTAAAAGAGTGGTGGTAAGTCATGGGAACAGTCACAGTTGCGGGGCATTTGTGTTTGTAAACACACCTGACTTGTTTCTGTTAACATGTACGTGTATTTATTCCAAGCATTGAATTTTGATTTGTAACATTTGAGCAGTGCCAGTGGCGTGTACACATCTCCATATGTCGTTGCTCAGTCCATGATCCACCCTAGCTCAGTCCATGGTTGTTGCAGTTGTACTTTGTACGTGCACTTTAATGATTGCAAGTACATTAGGCCTACGTGAATTTCCTTCCATTTTATGTCGTACTGTCAGCCTAAAATATATTTTTATTTTAATTAGAAGTAAAATTTGATAATTTTAGGTGCAAATTTTGATTATTTTGATTGCACTTTTTAAAAAACACGGCGCTAATATCTTGTTTCCGGACAGTCAAACTGAACAATTCAGTTTGGTTCGGTCTGGTTTGGTTCAGAGTGTTACGTTCAGCGAATTTTAGTTCAGTTGGGCGGTTTGGCTGCATATCCCAGTGGAACAGAAGCAAGCGCCTTAAGGATTGCTGGAATGCAAAGAATCTATGCAGTGTGCACTAACCCTTCCAATTTAATGGAATAATGTAAGCTGCAGTTAAAAGTCACCTTTCAAGTCAAGTTTGTTGTCCTGCATATAATGTAATTTTTGTTTGTTTCTTGGGGGGTTGTTTGACCAACAGATAGGCATAAACAAGTACGGATGGCGACAAAAGATAATGGATGCTGTACAGGAAATTCACAAAAGAAAATGGGAACCAGGAAGTGTGCAGGCCACTGGCAAAAGGATTCTCAGGTCGGTAATGCATAACATAATCTCCAACCTTTGGGGAAAAACTTAATTTAATGTATGATTTGCAGTTTTTTTTCTTTATGTGCATCTGTGCTGTTTTAGTTTAACATGTTTAATGTGCATTTAGTATAGGTATTATGCTCTTTGAGTTTTGGGATAAGCTTGTTTAAAAATGTCTCAATATTTGACAAATAACAGTTGCTCTCTAGTTGTTAAATATTTCAACATTCCATCAACATATGTTTTATAATAATATAACATAAAGACACCGTTTAATAATTTATGTCAAATTTAGTCAACCCTCAAATTTAAGTTTGGTTCAGCAAGGTTAAAATATAAACAATGATTCAATTCTGGTTCAGCAAGCAGTTTAAAAGTGCCCTTTGCAGGACCCAGAATATAACCCAACCACACCACACTGCCACTGCTTTCCATTGTGAATAATGTATTTCCGTATTTTATGCGCTCTCCACTTATGCTGCAATAAGTTGCTTGTGTATCAACTTAGCTGACTGAACAGTCCCGTATGTTGGGCATGCACACATACCGGTAGTACAGAAAGTGTAACTTTTTGTTCTCTCAATATAAGTTTTTAAATAAAGATAAATGAAAACACCCCTGTGCTGTACGGATGGCTATGGGACCGTGCTGTGCTTGGATCGACATCTTGAAAATCAAGGAAACCTAGCCTCACTGTGTTCCTTATAGTATGACGTCAGCATAAATTTTCAGATAAGCCTATTTCTACATGTACATGAGTAATGTACAAGACCAGTTGTCAACTTTGAACTCATTAAAGGAATCAGTTCAGTTCACTTTAAGGATCATGTATGTCCTTGAATAAAACAAATTTGCCTTTAAATTTGCATTCACTAATTCCTCAGACGTTGAACAATTCTGATTGGTTTGAAGCCTGTCAGTAGCAACTGTTGTTACAGTTGTTATAATTTCAAAGAAACATAAATGCACCATCACACAAATTATTTTTTAGGGTAACGTTCATTTTGGCTTTTTTCAGAATCTGAAGGGTCACTTGATCAACCCCAAAAAGAAATTCAAACTTTTGCTAGCATTAGATAGACTGTGTTTCAAGATATAAACAATAAATTACATTGCTTTTTCCTCGTGAAAGTTTGTGTCATGTGACCACAACAAAGCTTAGTTTTCTGGCAACAAGTGTGACTTGGTCGATAAGTATGAGCTATAACAGCCCACGAGGAAAGTATATTTCAAAATTTGAGTTTCTTTTTTTAATTGAATCAGTAACAGAGTTAGTCTACTTCATTCACTTACCCAAATAGCTACTACATATGCATATTTATTCAGCCGACAGGCTCAAACGCTAAAAGATTTAATCAACCAACGAGCGCCCTCTCGGGGCCTACCCATTATGTTACGTCATGAATCTGCCATTATACTTTCTCTTTATTTCTAGCGCGGCATCGTGCAGAAGCAAAAAATTTTGCTCTCGCCTTTTGACGAGTTTTTGTACAATTTTCGCTTGAAGAGTTTCTGTTTTATAGAATTTATCAACCAAGTGAGTTGTGTAGAATCTGTAGAGTTTGGTTTGAGTAAGTAGTTCTCATTTGGAGTCTTTTTGCTTTCATTCGTGGCGTAGCAGGTTTTTCAGCCTTTGTCAGACACCACGTGTGGCGGGCCAGGTCGGCACTGCGGGGCTAACCCAGTGCCGGGTAGGCATCGTGGGTTCTCCCTTTGGGATCAAGTGCAATCCCTTTATAGCCGAGTCGGCTTTCCTAAGTTAGTATTATTTCTGTTTTACAGTTATCTAATAATAATATTTCTTTGTCAAAAATAATAATTTCATAATTATTAATTTCAAAAAAGAAAAAAAGAAAAAAAAGCAGTACATTTAATTTATGACTACATACATGGACGAATCCATAAAGGCCTTAGGGGAGACAGTGCATTGTATCCGCGGAGAGAAGTGCGGTTATTCTCCACAAGGTCGGCTAGTCGCCCCACACGTGGGGCCCCTGTTCCGGAAGTCAGACTTTCAGCCATTCAGGGGACTAGCGAAATGTTTTGAGGAATACAGCGGTTTCGGCCGTTCCCTGTTCTCCGTTCGTTTCCCCTAAGCTCGCAGTGAGCTAGCGCCTAGCAAGACGCGTACAGTGGGGGTACATCAACCAGCGGTCGTTCCCTTCCCCTTGGCTGTTCTCAACTGCATATATCTCAGTAGTACAATAGTACGAAAAGACGAGATAGCAGTGAGTCCCCACGCAGGGACATCGCTGTAGTCTGTAACGGTCATCCCGTGTTACACGTTTTGGCCAGCATCAGACATACATCCTACGGTATGGAACACCATGAGGGCACCGGGGATAAAACTCCCCGTACAACCGCGGCCCCCAGGCGACCAGCCGTAAGGATCCCGCGGTTAAAAAGACCGCATCAAAGGCCACCAGTGGTCTCAACGGTAAGACCCAAAAAGGGACCACTAGTTGCTCGAACGGGCAGGACTCGCCGTGACTGACTTGCCTCCTCCCCCAATTTGGACCACGGACTCGCAGTCAACGTCATTCTTTGATCAATGCTCTGGAATTCCCAGCATATTATCGGAGTTTTCACAGTCAAGTGAATCAAGTCACCCAAGTAAGAAAAGGAAACAAAGGCAGCGCCGTCTTCTTCAGGGGATTCCACCCATAAGTCAACGCATCGGCAAAAGAAAAACAAAGGTGTATCCACGGAAATCTTTCTAAAAGCTTTCCAGGACATCAATCTTTCACTAGCAGCCCTCACTAAACAACAACAATGGAGATCGGCCCCAGCGGTGACTGGGAGGTCACTCCCGGCGGCCACATTTCCGGACCCAGATCAGGGTCTAATCCGGCCGGATCCGGGCGTGGTCCGGCCGGATCTGGCTTAATTCAGCCGGATCCGGGCGTAATCCTGCCGAATTCGGGCGGGATAAGAAGGGAACACACTGGGCCCCCAGATCCTGGGGTTGCCATTAGTGTCAGCTCCGATAATCCACCTACTCCGTCCGTGATTGGGCGCCCCCGAGATCACAGGGTGGAATTTCTTTACACCTAGCCCCATAAATGTGGCCAATTTACTGGACTACCTCCGTAAACATAGGCCACACATCCACCATGTACAAAAACATGTCGAACTTTGTCAAATTTTGATTTTCACATTTAGGCTTAATTTGTAGGATTTTTTCTTGAGAAGCATACTCACCCTCTTCATAGGCTAATCATAAAGTGCTGCCTTTTCCGGATGTCTAATTTTCATGAAATTTCACGTTGAAATTTTGATACGCAAAAGTGGGCAAACGAATCTGGAAATTTCACAAAAAATAGACATCTGAAAGAGGCATCACTTTCTAATTGGCCTATAAAGAGGGTCAGTATGCTTCTTAAGCAAAACAATCTACAAATTAAGCCTAAATGTGAAAATCAAAATTTAACAAAGTTTGACATGTTTTTGTAAATGGTGGATTGTGTCGCCTATGTTTACGAAGGTAGTCCAGTAAATTGGCCACATTTATGGGGCTACTTTACACCCATCTATGAATTTGGGCACTTCTGTTCAAGATGTTCCTGACATAGATGTCGATAGTACTCACCCCCCTTCCACTCACTCGCAAGATGGGTGTTCTGGGGATGAAGAGGCCACTGACCCTGGCAATTTTCGCCATTTGAGACTCAGCTGAGGCTGGTTCAAATAGATATGGTTCGGGTACTGCAACTACCAGAGAGCAGTAAACCAGAGACCACCCGTCGTTCTTTCAAATGCTGGACTGGCGTGGAGGAACCTCGAGATCCAGCTTTCCCAGCTATGCCAGTGGATCGTTTATGCGCTGATTGCATCCAACGGATCGCCCATTCAAAGAAATGGACTGCTTTCAACAAAAGGTCGGCAGCCTATTTCCTGTTTCCAGAAAAGGACCGAGAAATAGGTTCTTGCTATTCCGGATATGGCCAAAGACAAATTGACTGGAGATAGCGGCAAAGCCCCGACCAAGTCAATATTTGTCGATAAGACTAGAGCAAAGATGGAGGATACAATGAAGAAAGTCGATGAGGCGGCTAGATTTGGCTCAAAACAAGCGCCTTTTTACTTTTATTATCTGAATATATCGTCTGCGCCTGTGAGGAGGATTCACAAATTCCAGCCGATATGTTAGCAGCAGCCTTCCGATGTCTGGACGAAATACTTCGTTTTTCTCTAGATCAGCTTACGAAAATCTCTATCTTGTCCGCCAAATCACGTAGGACTAACGTGATAGAGGCACTTTACATACCACACGAAGGCGCTAAGAAGAAGTTACAAGACCTTCCTCTTATGGGCAAAGACCTTTTCGGTGGCAAATTCCAGGAAATTCTGGAAGTTCAAGCCAAAACAGCGGACAAACTGAGCTTGAAGAAGCCTTCAGCTACTAACAAGCCCAAGTTCTCTGGGAAGAAGGCAAGGAGAGGTGCTCCCTCATTTCACCCTGCCCTTAGAAAACCATTCAAGCCCTTTCGCCAACAGACGGCCAAGGCATCAGCTGGTGCAATAGTTTCAGCTCCACGCCCCTACTCGCATGAAGATTTGCGCGACTTGGGACTGCAAGTTGGTCTATTATGGTTCCCCTGGCGTATACATGTTGTCCAGAATAGCCCCATTGTGTTCCCATGCCGTCAGTCAAATCCCCATGGTGTCCCCATGGTGGCAATAAAATCCTCATGGTGTTCCCCATGGTGGCAATAAAATCCTCATGGTGTTCCCATGGTGACCATAACATCCCCATTGTGTTCCCGTAGTGTCCACAAAATCCCCATGGTGTTCCCATGGTGTCCACAAAATCCCCATGGTGTTCCCATGGTGTTCATAAATCCCCATGGTGTTCCCATGGGGTTCATTGTAACTTACATGGTGTTCTTGATTACCCCCATGGGTCCTATGGGACTGGGATCCCCGTGGAATATTTTTCATAAAGGTCGATACCTGACATCCGCGTCTCGATAGTCCACCTCGTTCCAGCAGTAGATAATTGGAGAGATCAGGCATATGGGGACGAGGTTGCGTTTATAGCGTAAACATTGGTACAACGCGCGCAGTGCATTACGGCAGTACAACACGGTTCAGTACATCAGTGGCGCTCACTCAGCGGAGAAACCAGGCTTGTATTGAAGACTAGTGCAGTGCTGACACTTTTTTTTACACAATAAACATGGCCGCCATCATGATCTGCAACACTTTCGGACATGCATTGTAGCAAACAAAGTCTGAATCACCATTTTGTTATTATTATCAATTTTTAAATATAGTGTCATAGAATACTGAAAAATATTGTACAAAGTTTTGTGTGCTTGGCAATTTCCTCTTCTGTTTCAACTACTAAGTTGCATGCTGGAAACCTGGAAACGCCATTGAAAACTCCTAAGCTAGGAGAGCATTGACTTAAAATATCTGCGTCATTTGAAGCATTACTTTCTCCCAACCATGTGACTACGTAAAACAATCTGAAAAAGGGAAACAGCAGAAGCAAAAGTGAGCTCGATTTTCTCCTTTAGGAACAGGATACCAACAAGTGAATTTTTTTTTTTAGATTCATGTATCTCTAATTTTTGTTTGTTTGGGAATTGGAGTTAATTAAAATGATTTCACAAAATTTGAAATTAACCATTCAGGAAAAGGCAATGGACAAACTACATCTCATAATTAAAGCAAGTTTTTTATTATTTTTGTTCACAGCCATTCAGAATCCATGGCTCTGATTAAAAATATAACCAAGCACGTGGCTTACATTGGAAGCAGTATTACGTATGTGGGTAATAACTGGAAGGCCCACAAAACATTGTTTGATGAACAAGATGACCCAGTCAATCTACAGAGATTAATGACGGAGACGGACGAAGGACTCAATAAGACCATCAGGCTTTTTGAGGAATTTCGGAAACTTAAAGGCCAGCTGAACCAGGCAAGTTGAACATTTAGTTGTTTTGTTTGGTTGGTTTTTTTTTTGGGGGGGGGGGAAGGGTTAGTGGTGGTTTTGTTTTTCTTGCCCTTAAACCAAAAAAAGTCTCTGGTTTCTGGTCTGGGCGCGTCACTGTAGCTATGCGCATCGGCAAAAATAAAAAGTTTTTTTTTTCAATATAAGATGATGTCTCAAAACCGCCAAACTCACTGGTTTGACTGGAATCCTGCTGCTGCACAATTTTAATGTGTTTTTAGATGGGGTTCCAGTCGAGTATAAGCTTTATGTGGCCTCTCTGGGCTCCCATATATTTGTCACTAAATTTAGTCATGCATCAGTTGCAGACATTGTTGTGATTTTGTAATTGTGCGTCTGGAAGCCAAATGTGTATCTGGAACCTGAAACCTGTAAACGCTTTTTTTAATTAGCACAAACATGTAAGGAAGCAGACTAATTACCAGCCCAAATAGAACTATTGTTAAAAAAAGTTCTAAATGTTGTTTGGCGTAATTGCAAGAATGAGGAAATCGTTCTGGAATGCTACCCATTTCAGGTCAAAGGAATTGCAGGAACTAGAGTCCACCCATAATTTCCTGTGGATGTTAAATCTGATTTTTGCATAGAACATTAATGTATGTTGTTGGGAATAATGATTGGATGAATCAGTGTGAATCAAATTTGAGTTTGATTTGGTATGTAATTCATTACAGAGACATTTCACATACCGGTACATGTAAATACTTGACATTAGTCTCCACAGTCAAAATATCAATTTGTGAGATGGAAGGACTAGGCAAGTAATTAACCAAAATAACTATTTTCAATCTATAATATATTCAGTTGCCATGGCAAATAGCCATTATTAGTAAGGGCAGTTTGGACAAATGTTGGGGTCACAAAAAATTGGTTTCTCTTTATTGTTTCAAGGCAAAAATAAATCAAAACTTTCATGGGCACTGCACTACACAGCAGGACGTTTGTTCAAACCGCATGGTTCACTTAAAGGGACACTAGGTCCTGGAACAGCCCAATTGGGCTACAAAACGTGCTTTGAACGAGATGATGATAATCGGAAATAACTTTTAAAAGTAGGATATAAACATCCACACAACTATCCTTTCAAAACTAGGCGTTTTTGTGTTATTCCTGTATTATGCGTGCGAGAACGAATTTTGGGGTCCACTTTTGCGACCCCATAATTCGACCTTGAAGAAACCACAATTTTTTTGCATTGGTGATTGGTCACCAAGCGCTGTTCCCGAGACACATAACGTGTATATAACGTAAAAAAACGTATTCGTACTCCGTCATGTCCGATGTAAACAAGCGGGTTTTTTTCGTCTTTTCTCGGGAACAGTAAGACATTAGGTTGGTTTCCTTTCAACCAGATGTTTGAAATAGGCTAAGTAAACAATCCAAAACATAACATTTTCGGGGATTTCAGGACCTAGTGCCCCTTTAAATCATTGTAACAAAGATAATTGGCCTGAACACCAAAAATAAAATTACTTAAAAAATTCTCCCTTTGTTATTTTTAACACTACACAACCCTATGTTTATTTGGTGATAGCCCGATTGTCCGAAGGTTCGATAGTTCAAAGGGCCCATTACAGCTGTGTGGTTGCGAAGGGCAATTTCTATAGGTTATGTAACACTTTATTTGGAATGAAAGTAAATGCACACAGACAAGTTCATGTTGGCGGGTGAAATCTTTGAAAATTAATTTCTGCCGTTTGGAAGATTGTATCTTCTTGCAACTTTCATGGTTTATTTCCCTTTTAATGATCCAAGTATGTGTTAAAAAGCATTATGATATGTTCATGACGTTTCGTTGAAATTGGAAAAATAGGCCTGTCTACGTGCTTTTTTTAAAGTTATAACACTGGTGTTTGCAATATCTGTCAATCTTTTCAAGCCTCACGATTATTAATAAGGTTCCTATCCATAATGGTGTGCAGGAAAAAATTGCATAAAAGCCTCCTTCAGGAGTTATTAAGAACCCTAACCTCCCCCAATCCTACAAAATACTACTGAGGAGTAACCTGTAGTATGAATTTCTTTCCATACAAGTGTGCACAGCACATGTACCGTAATTTCCTGCGGATAAGACGCGTCTTATCTGACTTTCTAGACCACAAAAACATCGCTGCGCCTTATCTACAGGTGCGCCTTATCTGGTGTCGCTTGAGTTCAAAGTGACGGTCTTTGTGTGAAGAATTCTTTCAATGCCGCAATCAATAATGCGGTCAACCAAGGCTCAACTCTCCAGACATTGTGACCGTATTTTCATTCCAACAATGCCGCGATGTGTTGATCCCCCATGATCGTGCTTTCATTCGAACAATGCCGCAATGCGTTGATCCCCCTTTTAATAGTGATCGTGCTTTCGTTCCAACAATGCCGTCATACAAACGTTTTTCTTTGTGGCCGTTAGTCACCGGTAGAGGGCGCAACATCTGGCTCGGAGGGACTGGGCAAGTCTACGAATCTGATCCAGCGTGCGTGTTGCAATATCTTCAGACAGCGCGTGGACCATCGTTTCTGGCCGCTGATTGGGCCGCACTGCATTAACAAAAGGCCAAGGAAGGCAAGGATCGGAAACCGCAAGCAAGCATGCACAGCGCGCGTTGGCTGAATGGATGAAGGTCGGTATCAATTTACATTGGTCTTTTCTTCATGGCTCTACATGTGACCAGCCAATGTGGTTACGGTTTAATAATTCATCCTCCGAATAGTGTGATCGTTCTAAGGCAACACAATGGCCCCTTTGTGGCGATGTACCGACACCGGGTGACGCCTGGTGTTCTTCTGTGTGCGGTCAAACATGCGTCTTATGCGGCAGTGCGCCTTATCTGTTGGCGTTTGAATTTTTTTGGGGTGATTTTAGGGACCTGCGCCTTATCCGCCGCGCGCCTTATCCGCAGGAAATTACGGTAGTATTCTGTGGTATTTGATACTTGACCCCCAAACAGCCCTTTGGGGATTTTATTGATAAATATCTCCCTTTTTGCCAGATTCCATGGGTCAATACCGAGACCCACTCCAAGTCATGCTGAGAGACGCTAATGAATATGCTAATATGCGCTTCGTCATTGTGTTGCCGGATTAGCACAGAATTGTTCTTGTTAGCACAGAATGGTGATCGTAAGCGCGGAATTCTGTGGTTAGCAGAGCAATGAAATTGGGCTCTGGTTAAAGCAGGAAGTTGATACTGCACCAAGTAAATGTTTGTTTCTTGCACCAGATCTACTAACAGTCTTGTGGTAGTAAAATTGCCCCTGTAGAAACAAATCCTGAGTCAACATTGGTCATTTCATATATCAAGAGAAAATCTTCTGCAATCGTATCGGACTTTACTAGCTCTGACATGGTATTTTGTGAACAGAAACACAAAGGTGGTGTCTCGACATGTGTCACATTATTTCTGATGATCTCCCATGGGACTTTGCATCACTGTGTCTTAGACCAGTTGATCCAAGTCGGTTGGAATGGTAAGTATACCCTCAACGTGTAAAGGAATTCCTGTATTGGTTGTGTACTACATACCTGGATCCAGGTATGATTCTTGCAAGAATCATACCTGGATCCAGGTATGTAGTACACAACCAATACAGGCAGGATCCAGGTATGTCGTAAACCACCAATATATACCTCTCAGGATGCACTGATGAGAAAAGAAACTGGAATTCAACCAAGGCATCCCAGAAATCAAGACTCATTGGAAATCGACCCTCTGAAGAACCAACTGCTCATTACGAGATATTGCAAAACAACCATCAAAAGATATTGCTTACCCCCCCCCCCCAAAAAAATATCTTCTTACTTACTTAATTCCTTGATGATGCCTAATGGCACATCAGCCATTGTGTCTCGCTGCCAGGTGTTCTTTGGTCTTCCTCTATTTCTTTTCCAGTGTGGATTCCAAGTCAAGGCTTGTCTGGTGATGCTTGAAATCGGCTTCCTTAAAGTGTGGCCGATCCACCTCCATTTGCGCTTCAGGATTTCCTCCTCAATTGGGGTTTGTTGAGCTCTCCTCCACAGTTCCTGGTTTGAGACATGTTGCTGCTAGTATATGTGGAGGATTCTTCGCAGACATTTGTTTGCAAATGTTTGGATCTTCTTCATTATCTTTTTTTGTGGTTTGCCATGTCTCTGAGCCATAGGGTAAGACTGACTTGACGTTTGAGTTGAAGATTCGGATCTTGGTGGGGGTAGAGTACTTTGTCGAGCTCCAAACCTTAGACAGCATTAGGAATGTTGTTCGCGCCTTACCGATTCTTGCAGTGACATCATTATCTGTGCCACCCTGCTTGTCGATGATGCTGCCCAGGTAGACGAAGCAGTCCACTTCCTCCAAAGCTTTACCGCCAAGAGTACATTCCTGTGTTCCCAGCAGCATTCACTGTCAGTAGTTTGGTCTTGCCGCCGTGAATCCCCATCCCAATTGGTGCTGATTCTTCTTTTAGGGTGTTGGACTTATCCTGCATCTGTCTTTGTGTGTGAGAAAGGAGGGCGAGGTTGTCTGCAAAGTTGAGGTTGTCTAGCTGTACCCAGGGTGTCCATTGTATCCCATTTCTTCTTCCTTCCTTGGTACGTGTCATGATCCAGTCGATCACGATTAGAAATAGAAATGGGAAAGAAGGCAGCCTTGGCGAACTCCCGTCTTCACATTGAAACCCTCGGTAAGCTGACTGTCGTGTATAACTCTGCATGACATTCCCTCGTAGGTGTTTTTGATGAGGTTGGTGAACTTCTGTGGTATGCCATCCATAATGGTCAAGGAGCCTCCGTAGCACATCTAGGTCAACACTGTCAAAGGCTTTCTCGTAGTCGATAAAGTTGATAAACAAAGAAGAGTTCCATTCTATGGACTGTTCCACGATGATGCAAAGAGTAGGGATCTGGTCAGTACATGAACGATCTCTTCAGAAGTCTGCCTGTTGGTCTCTGAGTTGTTTGTCCACTGCTTCCTTGTGCCTCTCCAAGATGATCCGGTTCAGTATCTTTCCTGGCACTGAGAGGAGCATAATCCCTTGGTAGTTCTTACACTCACGTAGGTCTCCTTTCTGTGGTAACTTCACCAAGTATCCTTCCTTCCATTCCTTGGGTACTTCAGTACCTCAGTCTCCCAGATATTGCCCGGTAGCCTATGCATCATTTCTGTTGATGTGTCCATGTTTGCCTTGATAGCCTCGGCCAGAATTTCATCCGGTCCCGCTGCCTTCCCGCTGTTCAGGCAGCTGATGGCCTTCTTGATCTCCCTTTTTCTTGATCTCCCTTTTGCTTGGGCGTGACAAGTTGACTTGGAGGGCTGTTTCAGCTGGTGGTATCTCGATTGAGGTCTGTGGGGCTGGCCGATTCAAGAGTTCTTCAAAGTGCTCAGCCCACCTCTTTATCTGCTCCCCTGTGTCTGTCAGTACCTGGCCATCCTTGTTCTTGATAGGTCAGTCGGTCTGCTGATATTTCCCAGTCAGATTCTTGGTGGTGTTACAGCTTCCTCATGTCCTTTATTGCAGCTACTTCTTCTGCCTCTCTCGCCAAGGTGTCGATGTAGGCTATCTTGTCTGCTCTGACACTTTTCTTCACTTCCTTGTTTTCCTCTGTGTATCGCTTCTGGGCTTCTGCTTTTGTTGCTCTTGTGCGGCTGTTGTTCAGTGCCTGTTTTCTTTTTCGTCTCTTTTGAACTTTCTTCCGGGTTGTGTCCCATCCTACTTTTAACTTTAGCTTCACTCTTGCTGTGACAAGGTGGTGGTCTGAGGCTGCGTTTGCTCCTCTCTTCACTCTCACATCCAAGAGTGACCTTCAGATGCAGATATGATCAATCTGGTTCTCTGTCTTATGGTCGGGTGACATCCAGGTGGCCTTGGGTATCCTCTTATGTGGGAATACTGTGCCACCAATTACCAGGTTGTTCATTGCACATAGGTTGGCAAACATCTCTCCACTGTCATTCATCCGGCCCAGTCCGTGTATCCCCATTACTTCTTCGTATCCCCTGTTTACTGCTCCAACTTAAGCGTTAAAGTCACCCATTAGTATTGTGATGTCTTTGCAATTTGTCTTGTCTATGATGGCCTGGAGTTGTCGGTAGAACCTCTCCTTGGTCTCCTCATCCTTGTCATTGGTTGGCGCATAGCACTGAATGACCTGCAGTACTATACCCTTCTTCTTTGTTCGGAAGGATGCTGTGATGATCCTTGGTCCATGTGCTTCCCATCGCAGGAGGGCCCTGTTTGCTTCTTCTGTAAGCATGATCCCTACTCCTTCTGTGTGTGGTGCATTGTCCCTTTCATGTCACGAATAGAGTAGAGTTTCTCCATATGTAAGTCTCTTGGTACCTGCTTCAATCCACCTGGTTTCGCTTAGTCCTAGGATGGCGATGTTGTACCTCCTCATTTCTGCTGCTACCTGTGTGGTCTTTCCTGCTTCGTACATAGTCCTTACGTTCCATGTACCTAAAGTTCTGGTTGTCTTGGAACTGAGTAGGGCTGTTGGACTAGTAACTTCCTCATGGCTTTGATTACCAGGCATCATGGTTCCTCGCTTGCCTTGGCGAACTCCCGTCTTCACTTTGAAACCCTAGGTAAGCTGACTGTCGTGTATAACTCTGCATGACATTCCCTCGTAGGTGTTTTTGATGAGGTTGGTGAACTTCTGTGGTATGCCATCCATAATGGTCAAGGAGCCTCCATAGCAGCTTTCGTTGATGTTTCTGTAACAACTTGTTTTTTACGTGGCAGGGGAGTTGGCCCTGCACACACCCCCCAACCTGGAGGACCAGGAGTCTCATTTTCCTCTGATCTCTTCCAAAACCTGTCTGACATGGTTGTACCTTTCAGGAGGCAAGCCTCCAGTCAGCATAGCCTTTGGAATCCTTGAGATACACAAGCCGCTGCAATACGATCAAGGTGAGGACTCAGTAGCAGCAGATCTGAGAGTGTCTAACTCAACAACAACTTTGGACAATAAAACACTGAATCTTACATCGCAAAAGTTACTGGCAAGCTATGTGTCTTACACCAAAATACTACACCCATTATATTTTGCACTTATGGCACTCCCTGCCTTAGAGTGCATTCCTCATGTTATAATACATTTCTCCTCATAAAGATTGGAGTTTCCTCGTTTTTTGTTTTTCCAAGTTACATGCCTGTAAACTGCATAAGATAATTAAGATAACAGTGCTCAATAACATAGCAGCCAAATTTTAGGACCGTCTGCCCTTCAGGGATGGGTTGCAACTGCGGTATTAGCCCGATGGTACATGGTGAATTCTACATTGGCACCACTCAGAGACAGCGAACAAAAAAAGAACGGGTGGTATTATGGCAAAATCAATGAAATTAGTCATCTCCTCCTAAAGTACAGCATGTACAGTAGGGATTTATGACCTTGGCAGTCAGTCATCATTCACTCTTCTGCTACAAAAAGGCAGGCATAGGATAGTCCAATGCAGGTTCCCCATAACAACCCCCTTCATCTGAAGACAGTGTTTGTCGTTAAGCCTGAGCAGAAGTTTGGCTATATAGGTGGAGAAGGGTACGTGTGTGTGGATAATTGTTGGGACGCAAATCTAAGAAGTGCTGCAGAGCTTCATCAGACCTTCATCAGACAACATGCAGAGTTCACTCTAATGTAGTGGGACATTGATAGGACACATGTTGCCAGGATTGTGTAGGTGCATCCGAATGAGCAATTGGTACAGAGGGCTCCATTTACCCAGACATGTCAACGGTCACCCATTGAACATTAAACCAGCCCAAAAATATCAGACAGCTGACACTTGTAGAGGAGTGGAGAGCCATATCCCAGTGTCACCCACAGCTTCTGGTATAAAAAAGTTCCTGGATTTTTAACGGGAATTTTCACTTTAGGTTTAGGGTTGTTATTAGCACCCCCTCCCCCTTTTCCAAATATCAATGGCCATTTGGTTAATGTGTAATAAGATTTGAAGGTTTGCATGGTGAAAAGAGCAATAAGAGTAAGTTCATATTAACTTAATGTTTGCAATGCATTGTTTCTTTCAGGCAACCAACTCCGAGACGGTACTGCCTGCAGATTTGATCCTTGATTCAGAAGATATGCCAAGGATTGGTAGGCGCCTAACTGCCATTTTTGCAGTTACCCTGCTGACTACAAGTTTATTTGTTCTATTCAGGAGAAACAGTATTCAAACAATTGTGAGAACTGGAATTTGATCGTGCATTTCTTTGAACTGATTGCTCTGTGTGAATGCTGCAAAAAAAATCTGATCTTCTGTGCACAAAGTGTGTAGATGTAGATGCCTTTGATATTTTTGGAAACACTGCAAATTACAGTGTCTAAATGGTTTGAGAAGAAAGCCCCATCCAAGTCCCAAACTTGTTTGTTTGCTGTTCTATTTAACTTTTGGGGGTTCTAATTGGCCTATGCGTAAAGTTTGTGGAAAATTTCATATTTTATTTCAGGATTGTCTTTGGTATAGTTGCGGAAAAAATACTGTTTTTGTTAAGAAATGTATTGTTTTTCTTAGATATTGAAAGCATTTTTCTGATAGGCAATTTCAAGATTCAGAACAATGACATGATCAAACTTGGCACAGGCAAAGAATGATGAAAGTGTGCATAATGAAGTCATGTGTTGCATGACATCCCAAATGTGCATTTTTTTCGTTGTCCTATACAGGGTGTTTCATAAAAAAGGAAAGAGCTCATTTTGTTGATTCCTCGGGTATGACTAATTATTTAGGTAACCACCATCTGTTGCATAACCATGTCTTCTTTTTCTTGACACCACAAACTCTATTTTACAGTCACGGATGACTGAGCACCAAGTGATGTAACTGACATGTCAAAAATGGCCTTGTACCACATGAATCCCGGGACATACCGTTATTTCGTTTTACCGTTTTGCATTTCCTCAAAAACAAAAACAGTAAACGCACCGTTGACCGTTTTTTCGTTTTACAGTTTTGTAAAACGGTCAAACGGTATTAGGTCACAAAAAACAATGACCTTTTTGTTGTTTTTCTTAATTGTTGAAAGCGATAAACGGTTAGTTGCTTCATTTCAGAGTGTTGTTTTAAAAGAACATGACAATGAAAAACGGTCAATAGTCATGTCGACCATTTTTTGATTTAGGTTCGGCAATTAAGCAATGCACCTAGGAATGTTAATGCGTCCTCATGGGATCGAGTCATTGCCTGATGGGACCCAAATTACCCTCCTCACATTTCGTTCTCACGACATAGTTTTCGAACTGGCTATTGAAGAGCCGCGCCGAACTCCAATTTCCTTCAAATATCTGCAACTTCTTCAAACGTATTACCATCCTGTATCCATTGTAAAAAGTAATGTCCTCCCTTGAAGTTTTCCACTGAGCGCCATTTTTGCTTGCAACTCTTAAGCCCCACCAACTGAATCGCGTGAGAAGGGGGTCAGGGTCACGCCAGGAATCATCACACCACGCATTATGCCGAGGTAACACTTTTTCATGTAAAGCATGGTCCCCCTCCATCCCCCTTGCCCAGCACCACAAAATGCACCACGGACTGTTCACTATGACACTGAAATAAAAAAAAACAGTCTGTATTCAATACTGACCGTTTTGCTGTTTTTCAAAGTTATTTGTGTAAAACTGTAAAACAAAAATCATTGATCGTTATGCTGTAATGAATTTTATTAAACTTATAAAACAGAGAAACCGTATTTATCTTGATACCGTTTGACCGTTTTACAAAACTGTAAAACGACAAAACGGTCAATGGTTTGTTTACTGTTTTTGTTTTGAGGAAATGCAAAACGGTAAAACGAAATAACGGTATGTCCCGGGATTCACATGCACCATAAGACCAATTGACAGTTATCAGAGAGAGAGTTATCAGGAATGCATTCACAGCAATGAGAACCAGGGCAGAGATTTGTGTTGAAAGGAATGGGGGGCATGTTGGAGGACAGTTGGGTTAACGTTGACAGTGATTAACCTTGATATGTTTTAGCAATTGAAAAATGACTTTGATAATGTATGTCCTGGATTTTGTTATTTTCAACATGCTGAAAACTGTCAATTGGTCTTATGGTGCATGTGGTACAAGGCCATTTCTGGCATGTCAGTTACATCACTTGGTGCTCAGTCATCCGTGACCGTAAAATGGAGTTCGTGGTGTCAAGAAAAAGAAAACATTGTTATGTAACACGTGGTGGTTACCATTTTCCTAAATAATTAATCATACCCGAGAAATCAACAAAATAGCTCGGTTTCCTTTTTTTTGAAACACCCTGTATATCTACAAACTAGAGGTGCATCATGGTTGAAACTTTGTTGATTGGCAATGACTTGTTATATGTAAAACAAACAAAAAATTAAGTATTGTCATGATGAAGTCATTTGGAGGTTTTTAAAGATTTTTGAAATTTTTAACCTTGATGTTATATGTTGCAAACACTACATTGTAAAGTTTTGTAATAGCTTTGGTAGGTCATACAGATACCTGTACGCTTTGTACTGGTATCTTTTCCTTTCGTCATTTTTGTGGGTGCTGTAAAAACGGTATGAATACTATTAAAAGTTCAAACATTAGACCATGCATAAACAGACATAAGTTTAGGTTTTTGTTTGTTTTTTATGTTTTTTTTCCATAGACTTTGTACATGTTATATTTAAACGTCACTTTGGTAGTTTTCCGAAACTTGTGTTCTAATGAAACTTGACACAGACACAGACTACACACTCGTGTTTTATATTTATAACGCCCAAAGACAAACAACTGTCTTTTCCTTTGTCTCTCCCATAGACAAAGCACATCAACGTACGATCGAGGACCATTTTCAACAAAAGGTGAACGATCGAGGTCAACAAAGAATCTGTTGTTCTGCCTTTGTCTGTCGGTCCTCGGGGTGTATGTAGTTCACGCATACACATACCAAAGACCTGCAGGAGCATAATGATTTTATTATCGTGGCTACACAGAAAAAACTGTCCAACTCCCTTCCTTCTCACATCCTTCAGTCACGCCAGTCTTGTCTGGTCATACTTTCCTTTTCACATTATTGGTTCCTTTTCAAATTTCAGTTTTTGTTTACTTTATGATAAATATTTGCTTTGTCTTGTACTTGTTTCATTTGTTGGCCAAATAAATAATGTGATGGTCACTACGTGAGTAGTTCCTAGGTTGTTGATGTGTATACAGCAACGGGGGTAAGGATCTGGATCCCTGGTCAGGTGACGGCAGGGAGGCAGGCTGATATGCACACGCCCACAGAAAACTCAGTCAGACTCATTATGTCATATATGGGGACCATCAACTACGGTATTTTCTCATAGTCTCCTAGGTCTACATAGGCCTACTTGCCAGTTACTGGTCATTTTCCAATCACATATTCTCCCCTAGGTGACATAATTTTGTGAAGAGAAAATGCAGTTATTGACTATCTAATACTTTTGTGGGCATGCCATATCAATCATTGTTTCTTTGCGAATTATTATGTTGATTTTCATGACTAATTCATCCCCGACTGACATCAGTCAATCCTTCTACATGTATATGAAGGTCGCCATTATAAAAGGCAAAATGGAAAATGGAGCATTCTTTCTGTGGATTAAACCTAATGTTTTCACTCCAAAATTTAAAGTGAAATCAAGTACATCATACAAATCAATGACCATTTCAGGGTCTTAGCACTGGAATGATGCTGCTGACATCTCTTAACAGATTGTAAGCCAAGGAGCCATCTCCTGGTCATTTTTTTTTTTCCAAACAGGATCCGGCAGGAGTGCTTTTGAGAATTTATAAGAAATAAGGCAGCAGATTTGTGACGGTAGTTGTGACTCTAAGGCCAACAAAAAAAATATTTGGTCTCTGGTCAGACCAAAGTTCCGGAATTGACGCGGCCACGCGGCTTTTTTTTTTTTTTTTGCTTTGTTTTCTTTTTTCTTCAAGCTTGGATTGTACAGACAAGGTGGGGTACTATTTTGCTTTTTTGGTGTCCTCATGTACATTGGTTTCCTCCATAATTTGCCTTGGTGCTTTCAATCATTTGCCTTGGTGCAATTTCCCATTCCTTGGTGCTCTTTGGTAAAAAAAATTGAGGAGGTGCGGAAATAGAGGGCGCTGTTGGAGCTACCGCGGAACATTTTGGGATCGACGCGCATGATTAAAATCGACGCACGCGCTGACCAGAGACCGACTTATTTTTTTTTTGGCCTAACTCAGTTAAAGCAAGTTTAATATCGATGAGGTCTTTTTACTTCTTATTTACAAAACGTAAGAGAGGGAGGAACTTTTTTACAATATGCACATAGCCTAAAACGTATGCTGTGTTTGTGTCGTTCAGAACAAGACATCAGATATGCATGTAATGATAATTTCAGAAGATGGAACCCAATCCATTTCATAACGGAACATAGCGCTCATTTGGTTTGTTACAATTAAACGTGTGGTAAATACGCAGCAAAAGGACCGTTTTCAAACGTTAAATTGAAAGCATATCGAGTACACAATGACAAATATTTCTGGATCACACATCATTTGAAAGAGGAATTCATATTCACTGAGGCGGTTGAGGCACTTCCACTCAGTCCACTTGGTGTCAGCTCCAGGTGGGAGCTCTTCCTGAGGCTTCAGTGCCAAGGATGTTGTTGCTGGGCGGTTTGGTATTCTTTCCTCCCACAAGGCAACTCTTGTGCTAGCTGGAGATGTTACAAGAGGATCGACGCTTCTCAGGAAGCTCTTCCTTGACTTCAGGCGGTTAGCTGCTGGAGTCTGGTTGAAGACAGGATGACGTACATCTTCAGTTTGGCGACTACGCTGCTTCATGCTTGCTACCTGACGTCTGATATCAGGGGGAGCTATGCCTGCCAGTATGTGTAGGCTGTCTGTAGGTGTTGCTCGGAGACATCGAGTAATCTGGCGGCAACAGGCGTTTAGAGCAGTATCAATCTTCTTTGCATGTGTTGACCTTTCCCACACAGGGCATGCATATTCTGCAGCAGAGTAGCAGAGTGCTAGGGCAGTTGATCTTATTGTCTGTGGTCTGGTTCCCCAGGTAGTGCCAATGAGTTTGCTCAGGATGTTGTTTCTTGAGCACACCTTGCTCTTTGTCTTCTCCACGTGGTTTTTGAAGGAGAGGGTGCGATCCAAGGTGACTCCAAGGTACACTGGATGATCACAGTTCTCAAGGGATGTGCCTGACCACCTGTAGTTGCCTCTTTGCTTCTCGGTTGCGTAAATGGAAGGCGCACACCTGTGTCTTCGATGGATTGGCACGAAGGTGATTTGCTTGGTAGTAGGGTGTTAACTCTTCCAAGGCTTTCGAAAGTTGTTCTTCCACAACCTCAAAGTCAGCATGTTGTGCACTTATGCCCAAATCATCTGCATAGATGAAGCGACGAGTACCATCAGTACTTGGTTGGTCACTAGTATAGATGTTAAAAAGAAGCGGAGCAAGAACACTCCCCTGTGGGAGGCCATTCCTTAATCTTCGCCATCTGCTCCTCTAATCACCTAGTTCCACAAAGAAGAACCTATTCTCCAGCATGCTTTCAATCAGCTCAGTCAGGCGGATGTCCTTGGTGATATCCAAGATCTTATGGAGGAGGCACCTGTGGTTGACTGTGTCATAAGCTGCGGAGAGGTCGACGAACACGACGCCAGTTACCAAACCTTCCTCAAAACCATTCTCGATGTGCTGAGTGAGGTTGAGTACTTGGCTGGTTGTTGACTTCCCTGGGCGGAATCCAGCTTGTTCTGGGATGAGGTGTTCATCTATTGCAGGACCAAGTCTGTTGAGGATGAGGCGTTCAAAGAGCTTGTAAGTATGGCTCAGAAGTGAAATGGGTTGGTAGTTCTTGGAAACCGATGGGTCTTTCCCTGGCTTCAAGAGTGCTTGGACCTGGGCCTTTTTCCAGATGTTGGGAAGTTTGTGAGTTGTCATGCAGTTGTTGTAGAGTCCAAGAAGCCATTTCTTAGCTTCGGGGCCAAAGTGCTTAATCTGCTCTGTTGCGATGTTGTCTAAGCCTATTGCTTTGCCTGGCTTCAGCTTTGAGATACCTTCTTCCAGCTCCTCCAGGGTAAAAGGTCTTGTGAATCCTGGGTCTTCGCTGTACTTCTTGCGATTGAGTTTGGTTCTCTTTGGGGTTTTCCTGTCACTTCTGCCATTCAAAAGCAATTGGTGGGCAACCTGGTTTGCAGTAACTTTGGGCTGGAAAGGCGCTGCCTTTGGATCTCCTCGTAGCTTGCCAATGGTTGACCATGCTTTCTTACTGTTCTTTGACATATCAGTTGATTCAATGAGGGCATGCCAGGTCTTGCGGCGCTCCTGAGCGATATGTTCCATTACACTTTTTCCTTTGGTTGATGTTTACTCGGAAAAATGGTCAGCTTCAAACATGGCTGCATACTCTTGGTACTCTTCAGCAATTTCATCTGACAGGCCTGGAATGTATTCTACTCTGCAGCCTCGTGGAATGTGTCAGCGGGCACTCTTCTTAACCAACTCTGCAAAGCTGTTGTAGTTTGTTGCTTCAGGTGGTATTGTCTTCACCTTCCGTTCCAGCTCATCTGTGAAACCCTTCCAGTCTGCCTTCTTGTAGTTAAATCGTCTCTTAAAAGGCACTTTGTTTGGTGTAATGGCCGCCTTAACTTGGATACCAATGGGACGATGCTGGCTTTGTGAAACTGGGTTCAGCACAATTTTCTTGCAAAGATCACTAATGGTGTCACTCACAACTGCTAAATCAGGATTATACCCCTGTCTCCAGCGGGCATCTCTGTTGGTATCCTTGTAGCCCTACTGGGTGCTGTGACTATTGAAATCACCAATGATAATCTGTGGTTTGTGTGCAAAGGGAACTGGTTGAGGGAAGTTGAAGTCTACTGATGGAGGTTTGTAGACCGATGTCACTACAACACTACTCAACTCGACTGACAATACTTCGATGTCATTGGCATCTGATTTGGTAGTAGCTTTTACTATAGAGCCTGCTTGAGTGAAGATAGCACTGCCATATTGCCGATGTGGTCGTTTGATGGCAAGGACCATGCCTGGTATGACTGGGTGTGGGTTATCGCTTCCTCTGTGAGTCTCTTGCAAGCAGAGGACATCACATTGAAGATTGCTACACAGCTCTGCTAGATCATGTTGTTTAGCAGTTGAAAAGCCCTTGACGTTTGCTGATACCACTGTCAACGCTGGCTCTAGAAAGGTCCTGCGTTGGTAGCAACATCTAGTGTCACGTCTCCTTGGCATGGTTGCTACGATGTTAATAGATGCTTGTGTTGGTGTCAGGATTGGTTCAGCTAATATAGCCTATCCAGGGCCGCGTGTATAAAGAAGAATACGGACGCTCCTGACATGACCCCAAAAATTACTTTTACAAAAGTTGAAGGTCATCGCCCCCTAAAACCGGGGAAAGACACACTGCAGGCCAAAAGTTATCGTCCCAAATCCCTTCTAAGCCACTCATTTTAGTTGCTGGAACGTCTCCTCCTCAACCGTCTTGCCCCCTTCATTGAGGAACAACTGATAGAGGAGCATGCAGGCAGGCTTCCGTCCCAAAAAATCTTCAACTGGACATCTTCTAAACCTCACTCAGTACACTGAGGACAGCTTCCACCAGAAAAAAAAGATCACCAGCACTGTCTTTGTTGATCTTACAGCTGCTTATGACACTGTTAACCATTGCCGACTCCTTCAGAAGATCCTGGATATGATGGCAGACGTAACCCTTACCCAGTTTATTGGTGTTCTACTGAAGAACCCTTGTTTCTTTGTAGAATTCAATGGCAAGAAGAG
Source organism: Patiria miniata (assembly GCF_015706575.1). Taxonomy (NCBI): domain Eukaryota; kingdom Metazoa; phylum Echinodermata; class Asteroidea; order Valvatida; family Asterinidae; genus Patiria; species Patiria miniata. Next base: position 1,109,516 of record NW_024037049.1, read on the forward strand.
TAGAGTACGTCTTTAATGGAACGGTCTCCCCCAAGGGAGTGTGCTTGCACCTCTCCTGTACAGCATCTATACAAACTACCAACAGCAAAGCGCTTCATGCGGACGACCTGTGTATAGCATATCAACACACATGCTTTACCGCAATAGAGAAGACATTGACCATGTTACAGCAGTGCTACACTATGAACCACCTGAAGGCAAACCCTGCTATTAAGACCCAGTGCCTCCTGGGTCAGCTAGAGTCTCAAATACTGCCAGTAGCCCGTCTACCCTGGTGTGACACTCGACCACAGTCTGACTTTCAAGGAGCCCTAAAGGCCAAAGCCAAAGGGTCAACCCACACCAAAATCCTCCGAAAATAGACATCATCACAGTGGGCAGCATCACCACAAGTGCTGATATGGACTGCCTTGGCCCTTTCCAACTCAGCTGCCGAGTATGCCTGTCCTGTCTGGGGACGATATCAACACACACAAAGCGGCCTTGATCCTGCCCTCGTTGAAAGCTGCCACATCACCACCGGCTGCCTCAAGCTCACTTACATCAACTCACTCTACTTGCTGGCCAGCATCCCCCCCCCCCCCCCCGATATCGGGATGGAGGCCATTAGAGCAGGGCGCTTCTGACAGGTCTGGAATCCAAGCTACATGCTGTATGATCACCAACCAGCACTTTGCCAACTTAAATCAAGAAATAGCTTCTTGCATTCAACTCTGGACCAGCCAATCGAACCATCGAGGATGCAACAATGGCAGGAAAGGCTTGTGTCGTCTCACCAACACCTGAGAAGCCCATCAAGCCTGCAGAAGCCTTACCTACAGGATCCATTGCAGGATGGAAGACCTGAAGGTGCTTAAATCGCCTCCGCTCTGGAGGGGCTTGCACCAAAAGCACCATGAAGAAGTGAGGCTTTTCCAAACCAACAAACACCATGTGTGAGTGCGGTGTACACAAAGAATTTGGATCTATCTTGTAGCAGCAAGAACTTTATATATTGCTATAATTATATTCACTGATTACAGGAGGGGCGAAAAACTAGCAAAAAAAAACTTTTGAGAGAAAACACGGGGAAATTCCCATCCGGCTTCTTATTATTTTGGCAACCAAGTTTGTTAAATCCATAGATAAGCTACATACTTGGATTTTTATAATCAGAAAAGACAGCGAAAAAATACTCACACAATAATCTAATTATTTGCAGAAATATTACTGACTGAACGTTTTACATAGTTCAGATTTAAATGAGGTTAGAGAAGTCACGGTTTTGAACTGTACATGCAAATTTTCCATATTATTGTACCAGTTACAGCGAAGCTTGAGGCATAACATTGGTTTTTTTTGCAAAAGGAATCCTCAGTGTCATATATTAGTAGATTGTCTGTTTCATGAATCTGAATAAGTCTGACTAAATCTGAATCTGAATCAAATTTGCTCGTGTTTACAACTTGAAGGCAAGGTTTTTAGGGGGATGGGGGTGGGTCATCAAAGTTGAATGATTTTTTGGAAATCAACGACTCTTCAGTGTCACCAATAAACTCCTGAATCGAAAGCAGACAACCGCTCTTCCCTCCCATGGCTGTGATAAAACACTGGCACAGTTTTTCAGTCAATTCTTCATTAGCAAGATCGACACCATATCATATGCGCTGGTTTCACCCCGGATTCATCTACTCCACTACCAGTTCAGACATCTGCAGTCATGAATTCAATTGAGCCTACAACACCTAAAGAAATCGAAACACTCATCCGTAAAAGTCCCGTCAAATCATGTGAACTTGATCCTGTTCCTACAAAACTACTCAAAGACTGCGCACCAGCTTTCTCATCAATGATCGCAAAGATTGTCAACTTGAGTCTCAAGGATGGGGATATTCCAGCAGCATTAAAGATCGCCCATGTTCGTCCATTGCTGAAGAGGCCAGGACTTGATCCAGAGTCGCTTCAGAACTACCGCCCCGTGTCAAACTTACCGTACTTGTCTAAGGTCCTAGAGCGGGTTGTCTTCTCTAGACTGACTGATTATTTACAATCTATCAATTTGTATGATAATCGTCAATCTGCATACCGTGCCAATCATAGCGTCGAGACCCTGTTAGTTAATTTATCTAACCACATTTTGTCAGAAATGGATGTCGGCAGACTTACAGCAGTCGTTCTACTGGACTTGTCCGCAGCGTTTGATACGGTCAACCACGACATACTTGCAAACATTATGTCATCTTTTGGTATTTGTGATCGTGCTCTTGCTTGGTTCAAGTCATACTTGGGTGATCGTCATCAGCTGGTATGTATTGGTAACGCCAGATCCGATATAGTTGAACTGAAACATGGAGTTCCCCAGGGATCTGTCGGCGGGCCATTGTTGTTTACCATCTATCTCAGTGGTCTGAAACATGTCTTGGAATCTCATAATATCAGTTACCACTGCTATGCTGATGATGTTCAACTCTTTGTGTCATTTGCACCAAATCAAGATGACGCCTTGCTGACTCTCCAGAAACTTGAATCATGCATCAATGATGTCAGTGTATGGATGAGTTCTAACTCTCTCAAACTCAACACTGATAAATCTGAACTTATTATGTTTGGGTCAAAGTCACAACTTGCTAAGATCAATGTCCATGGTATCAACATCCAAAATTCACCTGTTAAGTTGTCGGCGACCTGTCGAAATCTGGGAGTCACCTTTGACTCACTTATGTCAATGTCTCATCATGTTTCTAACACATGTAAATCTGTCAGATTTCAACTTCGTAACTTGGGTTTAATTCGGAAGTATCTAACCCACTCAGCAACAGAGAAACTTGTTCACGCCCTCATTTCATCTAGGTTGGATTTTTGTAATTCCCTGTTGTATCAGCTACCCCGTAACCAACTTGCTCGCCTACAAAGACTCCAAAATTCTGCCGCTCGAATTGTGACCCTGACACCCTCTAGAACCCATATCACCCCGATTTTGCAGTCTCTGCATTGGCTCCCTGTTGCTGACCGGATTAAGTACAAACTGTTACTGCTTGTTTTTCATTGCCTTCATGATTCAGCTCCTGAATACAACATAGACCTATTAACTCCAAACAACCCATCCAGGCGATTGAGATCTTCTGATGCTTCTTTGCTGGTTGTCCCTCACACTCACAAATCTTGGGGTGATCGATCATTTTCTCATGCAGGTCCTCATCTTTGGAACAAACTACCCCTCGCCATTCGCAATATCTCATCGCTTTCTGAATTTAAAGTTGCCCTAAAGACCTATTTGTTTCAGACCACTCAGAATATTCTTGTTTAGTTAAATTTAATTGTTTTGTTATTTCTGATTTGATATAATTTTTGTTTGCGCCATGAGCGTCATTTATGGCGGATAATGGCGCGGTATAAATTTCCGTTATTATTATTATTATTATTAATGTCACCGTGCTATATTATTTTTCCACAAGTCATATAAACTCGTATTTCATCAAAGATACAATTTGCATTGGGGTTTGGTAAAATTTCTTTCCAATTTATTATTGTAGTTTTTTTAGCCTTGACTAAAAAATGGCAAGACATTTATCCACAAGGCCAAGGCTTTTGCCCTCAAGGCCCTAAAATCAAGCCTTCGGGCCAAGGCTGAGAATCAAGCACTACATAACTGGTTGGTGGACTACTACATCTTGGAGATTACATGATAGGACAAATATGTGTCCTGTTAATTTTGAAGAAAAAAAATTATTGGTAATTTTCCTTTCCAATAAATTTTGATAAGAAATAATGATAAGTAACACATATTGTAACTTGTAAACTTTCTTTATTGTGCATTAAAACAAATTCCCCATTCATTTTTTTTTTGATCTACCTAGTATTTAACATCAGGCATTGGTCTGGAAACTGTTTAATCCACAAATAGCTCAACTAAGGTTGTACTTGACATTCTAATTATTGGTGTTAAAAATCCTTGGTGACCTTCTAAATTTAGCATTTGCACTTAATTGCAGACTTCTAGATTGGAGTTTGATCAAATATTGTAAATTGTATACAAAGTATATTGCTCTTATGTGGAATAACCTATTTCAGCACGTAATCCTTTTCACTTCACTTAATTTAATTAAGATATGAATTTGTTTTGTCTTCAAAGTTATCATTATTAACCTTGCTGGGCTCCCAGACTACTAGCTGAGAGTCCAGCCCAGGTCTGACCATTACTCTAGCATGTATTTTTGTTTATGCCACAATTGCCTTTTTATCCCAACTATTTTATCCCAAAACTCAAGATGTGTATAAAGACTATTGAGACAAAAAATATATGTGGGCATAGGATTACGTTTAAGATAGAACTATGACTAAAGTAAATTCTCTTGACCTGATGTTACTTTTCTGTTTTTGATTGTTTTACCATAAAAAAACAAAGACCATCATTTAAAAGGCATTCCCAAAGCAAAAAAGGCAATAACAAAAAAGAAAAACCCATTTCAATGGTCGTTACAAAAAAGTGAACCCATGTTGATAACATAATTCTCGCAAAATCTTTATCCTGGGATATAGTTCAATCCAAAGGTTGGTGCTCCAACCTTGTGATTTTGGATCTACACTTGAATGAAGTCTGCCAAATGGTGGGGGGGGGGGATCAAAGAGCAAATGTAAGAGATTTAGATTTGGACTCTTAACATTAAAATTGTGTCATTGGTCTGCCTTTGAAAACCTACACTATTAGTTATCCCACACGCATGAGTGGAACACAGAGGAATGTAGTGTGTCTGTGTCCAATGTGCCGCAAGGCCCAAGGCCTAAGGAACACAGACACACAACAGTTTCCGTGGAACACGAGTGCAAGTGGGGTAACAATTTTATCTTCAAGCAAACTTGAATGCATAGTTAAAATGGAACCTGTACACTGGACATAACTTGCATCAATTATCCTATTCAAGTGTGCATGCAGTAGGAATAGCACAATACAATGTGCGACAATGTTGTTGCCACAGATTGACCAATCAGGATCAAGGATTCAAATTCGCTTGAAGTAAAAAAAAGAAAGAAATAAAGAAGACTGTCCTTTTGGTAAACTTGTTCATAATCGTCTCATCTAATTTTGTCCTCTTGCTTTTTCATTGGGCCTTATCTTCGGTTTATGTAAATAATAGAACGGATCAGTGCCAAGAATCTCTTCAAATATGCCCTTGTGGGGGAAAAAAAGCAGCTTGACAAATCCAAGCAACCGAAAAACCTAGTTGCTCACCATTTCATTAATGTCACAAGATAAAACCTCTTGTTTCATTTTCTTCTGTAAACTGATGTACTGGTCTCTAATAACAGGAAGTTGCTTCTCCAGACTTGCAAGATGTGCACATTCTTGAATGGCTGTTGGGAAATATCAATATTTACAAACTTTAATACTAATTATACTCTAACCCAAGGATAACTTTTCTTGGATAAAGTTTGTCAATGGTAACTGACAAAAGTTTTTGAATCGGTCATTGGAAGTTTTGATAAATCTAAGTAAACACGGACATAAACATGTACGGACAGACATGCATGCCACATACAGGGTGGTTAAGAAAAAAAGGCCACCTACTCTTGACAGCAATTTTCACCTATTTCTAAAAATCATTTTTAACTGTTGATTAGTAGCTATTAAAGTACTGGCTTTTAAGCAATTGTGATGAAAAAATCATTGCATTTGCTTATTTTGTCGATGAGCTATGCTAATTTGAACATTTCATGTGCGAAACCTGTTTGTCCATGGAGGTATACATTGCCTTCGCTTGACTGAGCTCAGCCATTGGAGCTTCATTTGAAAGGGCATGACATTTGATTGTTATGTGTAATGTTATGCAACAATGAACTTAAGTCGACAGCTCATTGAGGAGATGATCTTAACACTGACATGAATAATTGGACAGCTTCAATAAAAGTTACCAGGGCAAAATATTTTTTGGTAAGAAGGTTTTTTAAGTTTTATGAACTACGAAAACGTTAAATTTACATAAAATAACCCGTGGACAAGACTGATTTTGGTGACTTGTATTCAAATTAGCATAATATCAGTATTTTTGCGACTTTTACTAAGCTTTTTTCACCCTGCATGATTAAAAGCCTATACTTTACTACTATGTGAACAAATAATTAAAATAAGTTCATTAAGTAGGTGGAAATCGCTGTCAAAAGTGGGTGTTTTTTTTTTTAACCACCCTGTATAGTATAAGTACAATGCCGCTGAGAGTGTTTATTAGCTAGGGTAATCTTACTTTTGTCAGATCAAACTAACATGCAATTCCTACTTCAGAACACACCACTTGTCCCTGTTGGTTTTGTTGACTTTCTGAATGAGGATATGTAGGCCAACATGCATTTTCAAGTTTGATTTTGGTTTTGGATATAGGGGGAAAATATTAGCAGGTCAAGGTACTTGGTGTCTGATCTGCAAAGCAGAAATTATTTTACAGAAAAGTGTATATGCAGCCACTTTTACAGTGACAAAACCATACCCTGATCCTTGGGAACCACTGATTTGTATACATTTTCACATGGCATGTCATCAAGTAGGACTGCTATAACAGATCAGGCCAGTTGTAAAGTCACCTGACCAACAGTCGTAGTCTAATTGGTCATTTTTTGACTGCCTGACCCACAGTGGCACATTCTTTAAAGATATAGTCCATCATTTGTAATTTGTGCATTTTGTTCGTTTGAAGCAACAAAAGTGCTCTAAATCTAAACAAGGGTCATGAACAATTAGCCTGATGAAGTTTCAGCTCAGCTTCAGCTGTTCATTTTGAGAACAACAACATTCTAGAATCTCGATTTCAAATCAAAAGTTGCTGAATCATGTTTTGAATTGGGCCTGAATTCAGTGTCCGAGACACGTTCTCACTGAGCCGATTGCAGCTACGCAATGTCGCGCACTGATCCAACGAATTATAGCAACTGCGTGTGCGTTGTGTCAACGCTTGCGCGCGCTTCGCCGAATAAAAAAAACGAACTACTAATGGAAATTTCCAATGGTGCTTCTTGAGACGCACCGTTGGAAAGGCCTTCTTTCGTTGATTTCTTCAAAATGACAGCTTGCCAGAGAGAAAAATTTCACAGGGAGTTTAGTCTTCTTACTATCTTTCAACCAAGTATGTTTTTCAACAATAATTACGCCAGTCACTTTTTGGATAGCTGCAAATGATGGACTCCAGCTTTAACATGTCAGGGACTGAAAATACTGGCTACTTACAGTTTTACATATAAAGTTTATGGTTGCACCATTTAACAAATCTCTTTTGTGAGTTTGTGAGGCACTGACAAGAACCGGGGAAACTGAACATTTCGGATGGTATGCTCTGCCCATCATCAGGAGACTGAGGGATTCCAACAGTGAAGGGTGGTTATGCAATAGAACTAGAAGCGGTGAAACGTGAAGGTGTGAGGGATGCAATTGTGGAAACCAGGCTGGGGCAGGGGATGTGAAATGATCAGAGGTGGAAAGGAGTGAGGAGGGAGGTTGCCAAGGGTATAGGAGACCCACAGGCTGATTAGGATGGGGGAACCAAGTTGTCATTGGGTATAGGAGACTAATTGGACTGCCTAGAGAGGATGGGGTGCAAGATTTCGCTAATGGAAGAACTGAAAACCTGGGGTACCATGTCTTGTTTGAAGAGTTTGATAGGGTGCAGACCAGTAAATCGGTCCGAAATTGCCTGCGCCGGCCAAATCACGATTTGCATGCCCTCAAAATCTTCGGTATTTGAGCATGCTGTGGGCCATGAACTTGAGGGTTTGTAAAAAATATTGGTGGAAACCGTGCACAGGACTGGGAGCTTGCAGTTCTGTGTAATTTTGATGTAACTTGGACCCTAAAAGCGCTCTACTTTGCAATGGAGTGTAGGCATCGTTTTTCAAAATGGCGATGGGCTTCAGGACTATTTTCAGGGGTGATCATCTTCAGATGGAAATTTCTCCTCAAAGTCATCAGTTGACCCCCCGAAAATTGAAAAGAAAATGAAAGATGATGAAATAAGCTTTAATTTGATGTGTGTCTCGAACACCTTGGAGAGTTGTGAGTATTTTTCCCGAATTTTTGAAGTGGGAGCATTTACCATTGGGGTCTATGGAAGTTTATTTACTGGTCTGCTACCTATAGTTTCAAAATGGCGCCTTCCATCGTTTGTTGTCAAATGTTTGCGGAGTGTTTTTTTTTCAGGGGGGCGGAACCTGGGGGGGGGGGAGCAGCGTTTCAAAAGGGGTCACCAATGGCGGTTCCGCAACAAATGCGCCCAAAATCTGCATAGGGCCGATGGACCGTCCTCCGATCACAGCAATTCGAGCGAACAAGGGGGGGGGGGGGTAATTTGGGGTCGGAAGGAGCAAAAACTCAATTAACGCCCGTTGGGGGCGCCCTACAGTAAGGTAGCCGCAAACAGAGGGCTTGTTTTCAGGCCAGAAATCGCAGTCAGAGATTTTTTTCTCGCAATTTTTTGATGAAATACGAGTCATCCATCCTTCCTCGTGCCGTACAAGTGGTTTGGAGAAATTTTTCAAAACCTCGCTTCTTTATAGGGTGCAGACCAGTAAATCGGTCCGAAATTGCCTGCGCCGGCCAAATCACGATTTGCATGCCCTCAAAATCTTCGGTATTTGAGCATGCTTTGGGCCATGAACTTGAGGGTTTGTAAAAAATATGGGTGGAAACCGTGCACAGGACTGGGAGCTTGCAGTTCTGTGTAATTTTGATGTAACTTGGACCCTAAAAGCGCTCTACTTTGCAATGGAGTGTAGGCATCGTTTTTCAAAATGGCGATGGGCTTCAGGACTATTTTCAGGGGTGATCATCTTCAGATGGAAATTTCTCCTCAAAGTCATCAGTTGACCCCCCGAAAATTGAAAAGAAAATGAAAGATGATGAAATAAGCTTTAATTTGATGTGTGTCTCGAACACCTTGGAGAGTTGTGAGTATTTTTCCCGAATTTTTGAAGTGGGAGCATTTACCATTGGGGTCTATGGAAGTTTATTTACTGGTCTGCTACCTATAGTTTCAAAATGGCGCCTTCCATCGTTTGTTGTCAAATGTTTGCGGAGTGTTTTTTTTTCAGGGGGGCGGAACCTGGGGGGGGGAGCAGCGTTTCAAAAGGGGTCACCAATGGCGGTTCCGCAACAAATGCGCCCAAAATCTGCATAGGGCCGATGGACCGTCCTCCGATCACAGCAATTCGAGCGAACAAGGGGGGGGGGGTAATTTGGGGTCGGAAGGAGCAAAAACTCAATTAACGCCCGTTGGGGGCGCCCTACAGTAAGGTAGCCGCAAACAGAGGGCTTGTTTTCAGGCCAGAAATCGCAGTCAGAGATTTTTTTCTCGCAATTTTTTGATGAAATACGAGTCATCCATCCTTCCTCGTGCCGTACAAGTGGTTTGGAGAAATTTTTCAAAACCTCGCTTCTTTATAGGGTGCAGACCAGTAAATCGGTCCGAAATTGCCTGCGCCGGCCAAATCACGATTTGCATGCCCTCAAAATCTTCGGTATTTGAGCATGCTTTGGGCCATGAACTTGAGGGTTTGTAAAAAATATGGGTGGAAACCGTGCACAGGACTGGGAGCTTGCAGTTCTGTGTAATTTTGATGTAACTTGGACCCTAAAAGCGCTCTACTTTGCAATGGAGTGTAGGCATCGTTTTTCAAAATGGCGATGGGCTTCAGGACTATTTTCAGGGGTGATCATCTTCAGATGGAAATTTCTCCTCAAAGTCATCAGTTGACCCCCCGAAAATTGAAAAGAAAATGAAAGATGATGAAATAAGCTTTAATTTGATGTGTGTCTCGAACACCTTGGAGAGTTGTGAGTATTTTTCCCGAATTTTTGAAGTGGGAGCATTTACCATTGGGGTCTATGGAAGTTTATTTACTGGTCTGCTACCTTGATGGCCTCTCTGGTGCTGTGTGGAAACCAGGGCTCAGTGCTGGTTATGAGCTCGGCCCGGTGTCGATTGATACGGTGGTACAACTACTTGCGAGAGGCACATACATTGTACCATTTTTTAGTGTTTTCATTGTACAAAATTTGGTGCTTTAATCCCACATTTCACATTTGTATCTTCAGTTCCTGACATGTAAAAGAACATTAAAGAAATCTTATTTCTATCATCAAATTTTCAAGGTACATGTAAATGAACTTAGAAATCAGAAGTTAATTGTCAGGTGGCATATGGTCGGAATTGTGACCAAACCACCAAACTTGGCAGATAGATTCTTTTATACAACACCTGAATAAATCCCTGTCATCTGATTGGTGGATGGTTGATCACGTCATTGAATTATTGGTCCCACAAATGGAGCGTGTGTGGCGCGCAGCGCACAATGCATGGAAGTTCTATTGCACGTTGAACAGAACTTCCATTGCACGGTGTCACTGCTGCTGGTGGTGGCGCCGTTTTAAATTGAGATTATTAAATTGAATATGATTATAACTTCCCTTGAATCATCAAATATTGTGAGAAAATCTGCACGGGTAACTCCAGTCAAAGTAAACAATAGACGCAGGTGTTCAAAGTTAATCATTAAAAACATCTCTTCCTTGTTTCAGTTCATAAAATGAACAGAGCACTGTAAATGTCCCCAAAATTATCTTCACACGCGCGAGAGAGATAATTTGATACGTCTGCTGTCTTGTAAAGCAAGGCCAGTATAGCCGCGTCATCCATATATATTTGCTTTGAGCTCAATGATTAGCAATTAGTCACAAATACTACATGGTACAACTCGTTTTGCTCCCATTTATATGGCCCAGTATCGGCTCTGTGTGATTTGCTATTGTCATGTTTGAGGTAAGCGTGCCACTGTTACATCATGGGCTGTATCAGATTTCACCCAGTGCTCTGTTCGGAACATTTTATGAACCGAGACAAGGAAGAGATTGTTTTCAATGATTTACTTGAACACACTGATCTATTTTTACTTTGACTGGAGTGCGTTTCCGTGCTATATTGTGTAGGCCTACATATTTTGTATCAAAACCCATATAAAAAAATCATTCTGGGCTGTTTATTGATCACTTTTCACACTTCAAAAACAGAAAACAAGGTATCATTTTACTCACATTTATATTTTTTTAAATTAAAACATAGTGTATTGCTATCAGTTCACATCGGAAATTTAGTGGTGAAAAAAAGAAGGCTGAATGCCTCATACAGGCATGACCGCTTATGAAAATAATTAAAGGATTGAAGAACTTTAATCCTCCAACTAACCATACTCCCTTTTTTGACAAGGTTTTCCAAGCCGAGTGACCCACAGGATTGCTGGGGTTGCTGTTTAAAAGGCCGATCCGCCGTAATGATCACCACTTCAATGTCACAATAGAAATCACGCGCCATTTGAATGCCATCATTAAAAGGAGGATTACGTAATGTTTCACCCAACTGTTGGAAGTCGGTAACTGTTACGAATAGCCAACAACTCTATTTTGGATCGTTACTTTGTCCTCAAATTATTCAGTCACTTATGGTTGCAGACCAGTAAATAAACTTCCATAGACCCCAATGGTAAATGCTCACACTTCAGAAATTCGGGGAAAATGCTCACAACTCTCCAAGGCGTTCGAGACACACATCAAATTAAAGCTTGTTGCATCATCTTTCATTTTCTTTTCAATTTTGGGGGGGTTAACTGATGACTTTTAGGAGAAATTTCCATTTGAAGATGATCACCCCTGAAAATAGTCCTGAAGCCCATCGCCATGTTGAAAAACGATGCCTACACTCCATTGCAAAATAGAGCGCTTTAAGGGACCCAATTTCATCCAAATTGAACGGAACTACAAGTTCACAGTCCTGTGCATGGCTTCCATCCACATTTTTTACAAACCCTCAAGTTCATGGCCCACAGCATGCTCAAATACTGAAGATTTTGAGGGCATGCAAATCGTGATTTGGCCGGCGCAGGCAATTTCGGACCGATTTACTGGCCTGCAACTTTATGTGCTTTAGAAAAAGTTATTAAAGTAAGGATACATGTAAGTAGAATTGCCAAAATATACTTTTTAACAAATGAGAAAACCCAAAAATATACCCAAATATGGGACACTCGGGGACACATACTTTAATGCTCCATTGAGGATTTGTCTCACATTTGCTTACATCAAACAGATAATCAAAACTGTTTTACCGTTTATGAAATCTGATTGGCATTGTCTCAGTGTTGAGGGAACCAAGATTCCGAACCATCGTAGAGGATTAACGGGTGGCTCTTCATCATCTTCATGTTCAAAATCAGCTATTGTTGAAGGGTCTTGGACATCAGAAGTTATATCATCTGTATTAGTAAAATTCATGATTGTTGCAGTAGACGTACAGTATGTGTATCCTGAAATTAACTCCCTTTTACTTTTTTTAAAAAATATTTCCTTTGAGTAAAACATAAAAATGAGCATACTTTTTTATCAATTAATTTCCTTATCAAAGTATATTCTACGCAAAACAGGTTTATTGCAGTCATGTAGATCTAATTCCAATTATTGCAGTTCTTCGTGTGTGCAATATAAGGTTCAGACATGCTTTCAAACCCCATCGCACCATTCGGCAACATCCAAAATGATGTACAAAATGTACATCCCAAAGACCGAATTGATGCCAACAAGTGCAGTGTTATCTACAACAGGGTCATTCCGTGTCAAATCACCCAATGAGTTAAACCCCACCCCCATTAAATTTGCTTATATTTAGTCTGAGGGGTTAATTTAGGCTGAAAAAGCTGAAATTTTAAGTTTTAGCGCCATCAGACAAACGGTTTTCGTGCTACCGCCCTCCATTTTTTGGCAATTTTGGTCAATATGGGCGTGGCCACCAATTTTCAAATGACCACATCTCCATAACATGTGAGCCAAATTTGTTGTTCTTAGTTGCTTATAGCCTTGGTCAAGGGGCTAATGGTTATTCATCCCGGCCGCGCCGTAGCGCGGTAAACGATATCCTCGCTAGCGCTAGCGCTATGCATGCGGTGCATTAAAAATACAGCGTGAACAGCGACCTCACGTGGCCACCATTTCTATGCAAATTAGTTGGACCAAATCTAGCGCCTTGGTTCAATCGTCGGCAAAAGCTTATGTTTTTCTTTATTTTGCGCTGGATTTCTAGCGCACGACCTCGTATGCGAATACAGATAAGTGTAGGCGGTGCAAATATGTGGAGTGTCCAATCACACCTTGGTAAATCCGGACGTCATCAAATTATTTGCAGAAATTCGCCTTTTGCGGACGTGACAGGAACCACAGTTTTTGTGCATTGGTGCCGTGGGCAGAGACACACAACGTGTACGTGTATGGATTATGTACGGTGCCACGTTTCACTATGCAAGTTTCCACACAACGATCGACCAATAAGAAAACGACATTTAAGGTCAGCTAAGGCTATTAACATAATGAGCACCACCCCCAAAACCTCACATGGATGATTGAACCAAGGCACTAGATTGGGTCCAACTGATTTGCATAAAAATAGTGGCCGCGTGAGGTCGCTGTTCGCGCTGTATTTTTAATGCACTGCATGCATAGACATATGACTGCATGCATAGCGCTAGCAAAGATATCGTTTACCGCGGCTTCAGCTGGATGAATAACAACTAGCGCCTTGACCAAGGCTAAGTTGCTTAGGAAAGGTAACATCATAAGGAATTCAAATTTACCCTTACTTTTCTTGTCGGAGTAATTTGAAGTATGATGACCTTTTGACCTTTACTTTGACCTTTACTTTGACCTTGTGCATCACGTGACCTTGAGACGAACTTCGATGAAAATATACCCCACCATGTTTTCTACAAAATATCAAAAAATTGGGGGTATAATAATTTTAGTTTGGTTTCTAGCCCATGTCAAAGTTGGCATGTGTGTTGCAAAATGTGATATCCCTATTTTTGGATATTTTGTAGAAAACTTGGTGGGGTATAATTTTCATCCAAGTTCGTCTCAAGGTCGGGTGATCCACAAGGTCAAATTCAAGGTCAAAGTAAAGGTCAAAAGGTTCATACTTCAATATTACTCCAATATGAATTACTCCAATATGAAAAATAATGGTAAACTTGGATTTCTTATGATGTAAGCTTTCAAAAGAAACAAAGATGAACATATTGGCCCACAGGTTATGGAAATATGGTCATTTGGAACTTGGTGGCCATGCCCATTTTGACCGAAATTGCCAAAAAATGGCGGGCAGTAGCGCGAAAAGCGTCTGTCCGATGGCGCTATAACTTAAAATTTCAGATTTTTCAGCCTTAATTACCCTATAAATTAAATATGAATTGATTTGAAGGGGGTGGAGTTTAAATTTTAATTATTTTGGGGTGATTTGACACGGAATGACCCAACATTTACATTAGACGCGGACTGCATCGAAGAAACAGGGTACCAGATTGAAAGAACACCTCAAAACAATTGCCGGGTCAGACCGGAAGTCTGCGATATCCAGCAACATTAAAACAAACACAACTAGAGATCTATGTCTGTTTGCAACAGAACATAGGGCTTTTCCGCACTATTTTTTTTTTTATCAAAAACACATCCCAGACTATGCATGTACAACGTTTCCAAGAATACGGTACAATAATTTTTAAATTTAGCATGTAGCGTCTGTGAGATATATCCTTCCAAAAGAAATAAATCCATATTAATCTGACGTGTAGGACTACCTTGGTACGCAATTTTGACCCATTCGGACTGATAGTTTTCTCAATATGAGACTTTAAAAAATGCATCTTTATGATAGCACCACATGCCCTACGATGGCATCATCTTGATTACACTTGTCAATGCTCATTTTTTGCATTGTGGTCTTGGTTTGTACTGAGGTTGAAGTCAATCCAATAAAAAAAGTGTTAAATTTTGGAAGCAGAATGCAATTATAAATATGAAAAAAAAATCATAAAAAAATCAACCAATGACGTCATGGTGACGTCTTTTCGGATTTTGCATACTAGTACCATTATCTAGCTATCCACCAAGTTTCATGGCGATCAAACATTCCCTTATATGTGTTTTTAAAATTGCATGTTTTTTTTTTTTGATGACGTCATGACATGATGACATTATGATGACGTCACACATTTTTCAAAATTTTGTGCATATACCTATTACCTAACAAACATAATACGAGAAAAATTTAGCATGCTGCGTTCGTGAGATATGCCTTAAAGGTCCAAAAATTTAAAAAATCATATAAAATCACACGATAACGTCATGTTGACGTCACTTCAATTTCACCTTTAACTCATCCCAGTCTATACATACAAGTTTCAACCCAATCGGACTTACAGTTCTCTAGACTTTTCAATATGCACTTTAAATTGGAAATATAAAAAAAATCATTAAAAAATCAACCGATGATGTCATGTTGACGTCTTTTTGGAATTTGCATACTAGTACCATTATCTAGCTATCCACCAAGTTTCATGGTGATCAAACTTTCCCTTACATGTGTTTTAAAACATCACATTTTTCATGACGGCAGGATGGCGTCACACATTTTTCAAAAGTTTGTGCATATACCTGTTACCTAATACGAAAAGAATTTTGAATTTTGCATGTTGCGTTTGTGAGATATGGCCTAAAGGTCCAAAAATCAAAAAATAAATTTAAAATCACATGATGACATCATCATGACGTCACTTCAATTTTCATCTATAATACATCCCGGTCTACCTACATACCAAGTTTCAACCCAATCAGACTTACAGTTCTGTAGATATAGCACTTTACAATATGCACATTTAAAATGACGTCACGTGACCCATGATGACGTCACCATGACATCACTTTTTGGGACACAACTTTGCTATAGGGGCTATGCCTGTGGTAACTTTGAATGATGTATGACAAAGATTAATGCCAAAAGTGGCACTGAGAAAAAAATGTGTACAAAGTCTATGGCATTTAGGCGACAAAAAGAAGACGAAGAAGAAAAAAACTAGAGATCTATGTCTGTTTGCAACAGAACATAGGGCTTTTCCGCATTATGATTTTTTTTTTTATCAATAACACGTCCCTGACTATGCATGAACATAAAATCTGTCAAAGTTAGCCGAAAATCGGTTTAACGGTCACTGAGGACAGGATTTGACCTCAGCAACACGTGCGCTGCGGGCTGACTGACATATTGAGTAAAAACTAATATAAAAACTGCCATGGTTGATTTTTCAGGGATTTTCAAAGGAAAAAGGTTCTTTTCATTATAACTTCCGGTCTGATGACGTCATACGCCCAAAACTTCGCGCACGTCTTAAGGGGGACAAGGTCATCATATTCACCAATATTTAGGCGATTCCGACAAACTTCGCCACAGACATCTATTCAAAATACATTTTTGAAAATTTTCAACCTGTCACTAGAGGGCGCTCGAAGATTGCATGACGTCATCGGTAGATGATTCGAAGAATACTATCAGCCAAGTGACTATCACCGTTAATGCTGCGGATGCGTACGGTTGATTTCTTATGCATTTTTAAATATTAAGAGTGTCACAATTTATTTGCCTATCAATACACACCTGATGACGTCATCATGACGTCATCATTACACAATGTTGTTTGAATTAGGGTCTTTGCTTGGACAAAGATTGGTGCAATGAATTACTGGCAAAGAGTCAAAAATGCCCTTTGAATATCGACAATTTTTTCTAAATTTCTGTGTACAAAGTCTATGGGAAAAATTAAATATTCAAAAATCTATAATAAATTAGTCGATGACGTCACCATGACGTCAATCTTCGGGACACATCTTTGCTATAGGGACTATGCTTATGCAAACTTAGAATGATGTATGACAAAGATTAATGCCAAAAGTGGAGGCCAGAAAAAACGTGCACAAAGTCTATGGGGTTTAGGCGACAAAAAGAAGAAAGAAGAGAGAAGATGAAGATGAAAAAAAAAAAATGAGAACAGAAAGAAAGGCTTTTTCGCAAAATTGCAAAAAAGCCAAAAATCTTAACGAAAACAAGAGCTGTTTTTCACCGAAACAGCTAAAAAGAAAAACTAGAGCTGTATGTCTGTTTGCAAACAGAGCACAGGGCTTTTTCGCATTTTACAAATATTTGTTGGCTTTTCCGCATAGTGCGGAAAAGCCTTTGTTTTTGTTCTCATTTTTTTTTTTTTTCCTTCTTCTTTTTGTCGCCAAAACCCCATAGACTTTGTGCACGTTTTTTCTCAGTGCCACTTTTGGCATTAATCTTTGTCAGACATCATTCAAAGTTTGCATAAGCATAGTCCCTATAGCAAAGATGTGTCCCGAAGATTGACGTCATGGTGACGTCATTGACTAATTTATTATAGATTTTTGAATATTTAATTTTTCCCATAGACTTTGTACACAGAAATTAAAAAAAAATTATCGATTTTCAAAGGGCATTTTTGACTTTGCCAGTAATTTATTTACACCAATCTTTGTCCAAGCAAAGACCCTTATTCAAACAACTTTGTGTAATGATGACGTCATGATGACGTCATCCGGTGTGTATTTATAGGCAGTTAAATTGTGACACTTTTAATATTTAAAAATGCATAAGAAATCAACCGTACGCGTCCGCAGCATTCTGTTGCCGGCAAATGGTAGAGTAGGTTGAGGTCTTTATTTCATTCAGTGTGCGTGAAATCACGTGACCCTTGCTTCCGGTCGAAAAAGGCCAAAACCGGAAGTGGCTTATTATTTGAAAATGGTAATAGATATGAACTTGTTTTTAACGGTGTTAGTGTCTTGGCTAAAAGTATTCTTCAAATCATCTACCAATGACGTCATGCAATATTCGAGCGCCCTCTAGCGACAGGTTGAAAATTTGCAAAAATGTATTTTGAATAGATGTCTGTGGCGAAGGTTGTCGGAAACGCCTAAATAATGGTGTATATAATGACCTTGACCCACTTACAACATGTGCTAAGTTTTAGGCGAATGACGTCATCAGACCGGAAGTTATAATAAAAAGAGCCTTTTTCATTTTGAAAATTCCTGAAAAATCAACCGTGGCAGTTTTTATGTTAGTTTTTACTTTAATTGTCGATTTAAGGGTAGGTCTAAAAAAATTCAAAGTTTCGAGG
The DNA here is from genome assembly GCF_015706575.1 of Patiria miniata. NCBI lineage: Eukaryota > Metazoa > Echinodermata > Asteroidea > Valvatida > Asterinidae > Patiria > Patiria miniata. Next base: position 1,127,537 of record NW_024037049.1, read on the forward strand.
CGATAAGCGAACTCGAACATACCCTGCGCACGCTTAAAACTTCTCGTTGACAATACCTCTGCTTCAAAACATGCTAAGGCAGGACGTCCACAATGTACATGTACATGCACGTACGTTGTACATAGGCACATACATTGTATGTCAGTCAGCCTGCAGCGCACGTGTTGCCGAGGTCAAATCCTGTCCACATTGACCGTTTTAGCCGATTTTCGGCTAACTTTGACAGATTTTATGTTCATGCATGCGCATAGACAGAGACGTATTATAGCACCTTGGCATTAATCTTTGTCAGATATCATTGAAAGTTGGCATAAGCATAGTCCCTATAGCCAAGATGTGTCCCAAGGAGTGTCGTCATGGTGATGTCATCAAGTGATTTATTATGGATTTATGAATAATTAATTTTTCTCATAGACTTTGTACACAGCTTTCTCCACGAGTCTTTCCCTATACAACACTGATATATCTTATTAAGTAGTTCTGAACTTCGGCCGAGAATTACTATGAGAATGAAAAAGAAATCGTATTTTTTAACGTTTGCCATTTGATTGAAAATATTCCCAAGAGTCAGAATATCAAGTAATATTTTATAAAAAGGTTTCAGTTTAAAGGCAAATTACGTATTTAAAGGTGCAGTTTCTCTGCTGTGGGATTTTAACCCATTGACTTTGTATACGTTTTCAAGCCATCACTTGGCGTTCTGGAATCGTCATCAAAGTAACAGCCAAGGAAGACCCTCATACAAAAATTATGCCAAGACCATGACGTCACGATGACGTCATCACCTATTTTTTGTATTGATTTTTGAAAATTTACGTACATATTGTGAAGTCTTATATCTACAGAAATGTAAGTCCGATTGGGTTGAAACTTGGTATGTGGCTATACCAGGATGTGTTATAGATTAAAAATGAGGTAACGTCATGATGACGTCATCCTGAGATTTTATATGAATATTTATTTTTTTGTATATTTTAGCCATATCTCCCGAACGCAACATGCAAAATGCAAAATTCTTTTTTGCATTTGGTCTGTTATGTAATAGCTATTCGCACAAAACTTGAAAACTGTGTGACGTCATCATGACGTCATCAAAATGCAATTTTTCAAAACTCATATAAGGAAAGGTCCAATTGTCATAAAACTTGGTGGGTAGGTAGTTAATCATACTAGTATGCAAAGTTCGAAGTGACGTCACGATGACGTCATCAAAAATTTAAAAAAAAATTGTCGATTTTCAAAGTGCGTTTCGACTCTTTGCCAGTAATTTATTTAGATCACTCTTTGTCCAAGCAAAGACCTTGTACACACGCACATACATCGTATTGCCGAGGTCGAATCCTGTCCACATTGACCGTTTTAGCCGATGTTTCGGCTAACGTTGACAGATTTTATGTTCATGCATATTCAGGGAATATTATTGATTAAAAAAAATCATAATGCGGAAAAGCCCTATGTTCTGTTGCAAACAGACATAGACCTCTAGTTTCGTTTGTCCTTCTGCAGTCACTTTTCAGAGTGCTTCATGCATTTAAAAGTTGTTCAAAACGCTTAGAATAATTCCTTAAGTATAATTTTATCAAATGATGTCACTTGCCCTGCAATGACGTCATCCTTAAGACCCTTCTCAATGCACATTTTGTCATTGTTATTTTGGTTTGAACCAAGTTAATATCAATCCGATGAAAGAAAGTGTGCAATTTGTGGAAGCAGAATAAAATTATAAATATCTAAAAATTATAAAAACCAAACGATGACGTCATCGTGACGTCACTTTAAACTTTGTATACTAGTACCATTATTTACCTACCCACTAAGTTTCATGACAGCCAGACCTTTCCCTATATGTATTTTTAAAAATCGCATTTTTATGACGTCATAATGATGTCAGATATTTTTTTTCTAAATTTTGTGCAAATACCTTTTACCTAACAGACCAAATACACAAAGAATTTTGAATTTTGCATGTTACGTTCATGAGATATGGCTAAAAGGTCAAAAACTTCGAATATTCATATAAAATCTCCGGATGACGTCATCATGGTGTCACCTAATTTTTTTTTTACCTATAACACATCCCAGTCTAGCCACATACCAAGTTTCAACCCAATCAGACTTACAGTTCTGTAGATATAGGACTTTATAATATGCAAGTAAATTTTCAAAAATAAATTTAAAAAAATTAGGTGATGACGTCATCATGACGTCATAGTCTTGGCATAATTTTTGTATGAGGGTCTTCCTTGGTTGTAACATTGATGACGATTCCAGATCGCCAAGTTATAGAAATGGTGGCTTGAAAACGTGTACAAAGTCAATGGGCTAACACGTGTACAAAGTTAAGGGGCTAAAGAAAATCCCACTGCAAAAAATTGCACCTTTAAATTTGTAATTTGCCTTTTGAACTGAAACATTTTTATGAAATATTACTTGATATTCTGACCCTTAGGAATATGTTCAATCGAATGACAGCGCGATAAAAATACGATTTCTCTTTCCTTCTCATAGTAATTCTCGGCTGAAGTTCAGAACTACTCAGTAAGATATCAGTGTTGTATAGGCAGTGGCGTAGCCAGGAATTTTTCAGTGGGGGGGGGTGCTTGAACATTTCATGGGGGGGCGTCAAGCAGGGGCGTCAATCGCTTCTCAAAAGTGGGGGGGGGACATACCTTGATCATAACTGATGCGAGCGCGAAGCGCGAAGGGGTTCGGCGTGGGGTTCGGGGCCCGCTTAAGGGCCCCGAAAAAAATTGGATTCTAGATGTTCTGTGGTGTGATTTGAAGCAATTTCTTACGACTTTCCTCCTTGCTTTAACTAATATTTTCTTGGCAAAAGATAATTATTTGAACATCGTTTTCGAGGTTGGAGACATTGAATCAGCTATTGGTATTCTGAGCTATTGGCGTGGGGTTCGGGGCCCGCTTAAGGGCCCCGAAAAAAATTGGATTTTCGATGCTCTGTGGTGTGATCTGAGGCAATTTCTTACCACTTTAACCAATAATTATCTTAGCACAAAAGATAATAATTTAAACATGGTTTCGTGGTTTTCTCAGCTAAAGGCATAAGAAAATTTTGTGAACATTGTTTTCGAGGTTGGAGTCATTGAATCAGCTACCAGAATTCTGAGCTATAGGCGTGGGGTTCGGGGCCCGTTTAAGAGCCCCGAAATTTTTTGGATTCTAAATGCTCTGTGGTGCTATCTGAGGCAATTTCTGACCACTTTAACCAATATTTTCTAAGCAAAAGATACATTGTAGTACATAATAGGGCCATGGCGTCATGTAGATCAATGATAATTTTTTTAAAAACTCAAAATCTCAGTGGGGGGGGGGGGGGGGGGGCGACTGGGGGGCGACAAGGTTTCATGGGGGGGGCGGTCGCCCCCCCCCCACGCCCCCCCCCCGGTGGCTACGCCACTGTGTATAGGAAAAGACTTGTGGAAAATCCCACTGCAGAAAAACTGCACCTTTAAATACGTAACATAGGGCTTTTCGGCATTATGATTTTTTATTATACATCCCTGACTATGCGCACGCATGAACATAAAATCTGTCAAAGTTAGCCGAAAATCGGCTAAAACGGTCACTGTGATGTGGACAGGATTTGACCTCGGCAACACGTGCTCTGCAGGCTGACTGACATACGATGTATGTGCGTAACGTACGTGTATGTACATATAGACGTTCTGTGCATGTTTTAAAGCAGAGGTATTGTCAACCTGAAGTTTTAAGTGTGCGCAGGGCATGTCCAAGTTTGCTTATTGCCTCGAAGCTTTGAAATGTTTTCGACCTACCATTAAATCGACAATTAAAGTAAAAATTAACATAAAAACTGCCATGGTTGATTTTTCAGGAATTTTCAAATGAAAAGGGTCTTTTTATTATAACTTCCGGTCTGATGACGTCATTCGCCTAAAACTTTGCACACGTCTTAAGTGGGTCAAGGTCATGATATACACCAATATTTAGGCGATTCCGACAAACTTCGCCACAGACATCTATTCCAAATACATTTTTGCAAATTTTCAACCTGTCGCTAGAGGGCGCTCGAAGATTGCATGACGTCATTGGTATATGATTTAATAAATACTTTTAGCCAAAAGACTAACACCTTTGAAAGCAAGTTCATATCTATTACCATTTTCAAATAATTATCCACTTCCGGTTTTGGCCTTTTTCGACCGGAAGCAAGGGTCACGTGATTTCACGCACACTGAATGAAATAAAGACCTCAACCTACTCTACCACTTGCCGGCAACAGAATGCTGCGGACGCGTACGGTTGATTTCTTATGCATTTTTAAATATTAAAAGATGACGTCATCATGACGTCATCATTACACAATGTTGTTTGAATAAGGATCTTTGCTTGGACAAAGATTGGTGTAAATGAATTACTGGCAAAGAGTCAAAAATGCCCTTTGAAAATCGACAATTTTTCTTTTAATTTCTGTGTACAAAGTCTATGGGAAAAATTAAATATTCAAAAATCTATAATAAATTAGTCGATGACGTCACCATGACGTCAATCTTCGGGACACATCTTTGCTATAGGGACTATGCTTATGCAAACTTTGAACGATGTATGACAAAGATTAATGCCAAAAGTGGAGGCCAGAAAAAACATGCACAAAGTCTATGAGGTTTAGGCGACAAAAAGAAGGAAAACTAGAGGTCTATGTCTGTTTGCAACAGAACATAGGGCTTTTCCGCATTATGATTTTTTTTAATCAATAATATGCCCTGAATATGCATGAACTTAAAATCTGTCAAAGTTAGCCGAAAATCGGCTAAAACGGTCACTGTGGACAGGATTTGGCCTCGGCAATACGATGTATGTGCGTGTGCACAAGGTCTTTGCTTGGACAAAGAGTGATCTATATAAATTACTGGCAAAGAGTCGAAAACGCACTTTGAAAATCGACAAATATTTTTAAATTTGTTGATGACGTCATCGTGACGTCACTTCGAACTTTGCATACTGATTTACTACCTACCCACCAAGTTTCATGACAATTGGACCTTTCCTTATATGAGTTTTGCAAAATCGCATTTTGATGACGTCATGATGACGTCACACATTTTTCAAGTTTTGTGCGAATAGCTACTACATAACAGACCAAATGCAAAAAAAGAATTTTGCATTTTGCATGTTGCGTTCGGGAGATATGGCTAAAAGGTCCAAACAAATAAATATTCATATAAAATCTCAGGATGACGTCATCATGACGTCACCTCATTTTTCATCTATAACACATCCTGGTATAGCCACATACCAAGTTTCAACCCAATCGGACTTACATTTCTGTAGATATAAGACTTCACAATATGTACGTTCATTTTCAAAAATCAATAAAAAAATTAGGTGATGACGTCATCGTGACGTCATAGTCTTGGCATAATTCTTGTATGAGGGTCTTCCTTGGCTGTAACTTTGATGACGATTCCAGATCGCCAAGTTATAAAAATGGTGTCTTGAAAACGTGTACAAAGTCAATGGGTTAAAAATCCCACAGCAGAAAAACTGCACCTTTAAATACGTGATTTGCCTTTAAACTGAAACATTTTTATAAAATATTACTTGATATTCTGACTCTTAGGAATATTTTCAATCAAATGGCAAACGTAAAAAAATATGATTTCATTTTCCTTCTCATAGTAATTCTCGGCCGAAGTTCAGAACTACTCAGTAAGATATATCAGTGTTGTATAGGGAAAGACTTGTTTAGAAAGCTGTGTACAAAGTCTATGAGAAAAATTAATTATTCATAAATCCATAATAAATAACTTGATGGCGTCACCATGACGTCACTCTTCGAGACACATCTTGGCTATAGGGACTATGCTTATGCCAACTTTCAATGATATCTGAAAAAGATTAATGCCAAGAGTGCTATAATACGTCCCTGTCTATGCGCATGCATGAACATAAAATCTGTCAAAGTTAGCCGAAAATCGGCTAAAACGGTCACTGTGGACAGGATTTGACCTTAGCAACACGTGCGCTGCAGGCTGACTGACATACGATGTATGTGCCTATGTACAACGTACGTGCATGTACATGTACATGTACATTGTGGACGTCCTGTCCTGTGCATGTTTTGAAGCAGAGGTATTGTCAACGTGAAGTTTTAAGCGTGCGCAGGGCATGTTCGAGTTTGCTTATCGCCTCCAAACTTTGAAATGTTTTAGACCTACTCTTCAATCGACAATTAAAGTAAAAACAAATATAAAAACTGCCATGGTTGATTTTTCAGGAATATTCAAATGAAAAAGGGTCTTTTTATTATAACTTCCGGTCTGATGACGTCATTTGCCTAAAACTTCGCACACGTCTTAAGTGGGTCAAGGTCATTATATACACCAATATTTAGGCGATTACGACAAACTTCGCCACAGACATCTATTCAAAATACATTTTTGCTAATTTTCAACCTGTCGCTAGAGGGCGCTCGAAGATTGCATGACGTCATCGGTAGATGATTTAACGAATACTATTGGCCAAGAGACTAATACCGTTAAAAGCAAGTTTATATCTATTACCACTTTCAAATGATAAGCCACTTCCGGTTTTGGCCTTTTTCGACCGGAAGCAAGGGTCACGTGATTTCACGCACACTGAATGAAATAAAGACCTCAACCTATTCTACCACTTGCCGGCAACAAAATGCTGCGGACGCGTACGGTTGATTTCTTATGCATTTTTGAATATTAAAAGTGTCACAATTTAATTGCCTATCAATACACACCTGATGACGTCATCATGACGTCATCATTACACAATGTTGTTTAAATTAGGGTCTTTGCTTGGACAAAGATTGGTGTAAACGAATTACTGGCAAAGAGTCAAAAATGCCCTTTGCAAATCGACAATTTTTTTTAAATTTCTGTGTACAAAGTCTATGGGAAAAATTAAATATTCAAAAATCTATAATATATTAGTCGATGACGTCACCATGACGTCAATCTTTGGGACACATCTTTGCTATAGGGACTATGCTTATGCTAACTTTGAACGATGTATGACAAAGATTAATGCCAAAAGTGGCGTTGAGAAAAAACGTGCACAAAGTCTATGGGGTTTAGGCGACAAAAAGAAGAAGCCAAAAAACCCCCCAAAAAAACCATATGTTTTAAAGCAGAAATATTGTCAACCTGAAGTTTTAAGCGCGCGCAGGGCATGTCAGAGTTTGCTTATTGCCTCGAAGCTTTCAAATGTTTTAGACCTACCCTTAAATCGACAATTAAAGTAAAAACTAATTTAAAAACTGCTATGGTTGATTTTTCAGGAATTTTCAAAGGAAAAAGGGTCTTTTTATTATTACTTCCGGTTTGATGACGTCATATGCCTACAACTTCGCACACGTGTTAAAGGGGTCAAGGTCATCATATACGCCAATATTTAGGCGATTCCAACAAACTTCGCCACAGACATCTATTCAAAATACATTTTTGAAAATTTTCAACCTGTCGCTAGAGGGCGCTCGAAGATTGCATGACGTCATCGGTAGATGATTTGAAGAATACTATCAACCAAGAGACTAACACCGTTGAAAGCAAGTTCATATCTATTACCACTTTCAAATAAGAAGCCACTTCCGGTTTTGGCCTTTTTCGACCGGAAGCAAGGGTCACGTGATTTCACGCACACTGAATGAAATAAAGACCTTAAGCTACTCTACCACTTGCCGGCAACAGAATGCTGCGGACGCGTACGGTTGATTTCTTATGCATTTTTAAATATTAAAAGTGTCACAATTTAATTGCCTATCAATAAATACAGGATGATGTCATCATGACGTCATCATTCCACAATGTTGTTTGAATAAGGGTCTTTGCCTGGACAAAGAGTGGTGTAAATGAATTACTGGCAAAGAGTCGAAAATGCCCTTTGAAAAGCGACATTTTTTTTATAATTTCTGTGTACAAAGTCTATGGGAAAAATTAAATATTCAAAAATCTATAATAAATTAGTCGATGACATCACCATGACGTCAATCTTCGGGACACATCTTTGCTATAGGGACTATGCTTATGCAAACTTTGAATGATGTATGACAAAGATTAATGCCAAAAGTGGCATGTAGAAAAAACGTGCACAAAGTCTATGGGGTTTAGGCGACAGAAAGAAGAAAGAAACTAGAACTATGTGGTTGTGAGTGAACAACCACAGTGCTGTTCCCAACATGTTTTTGATTGTCTATTGCACAGTACAAAATGATTCAATGATTTGTTCTAAACAAATTTTACTATTAAATTGAAATTATAATATGAATCGGTGATGGTCTTGTTCGGGACACATTTTCCGAAGAGAAGCTGGTTGGGTTCTGAAAACATAAAATTGAAAATATATTTTTTGGGAACAGGTCTGTTTGTACGAGATATAGACATGTAAGTAGAGATCTATGTCTGTTTGCAATTGAAGATAGGGCTTTTCCGCATTATGATTTGTTTTTATCAATAATACGTCCCTGACTATGCATGAACATAAAATCTGTCAAAGCTAGCCGGAAATCGGCTAAAACGGTCACTGTGGACAGGATTTGACCTCAGCAACACGTGCGCTGCGCGCGGGCTGACTGACATACGATATGAACAACGTACGTGCATGTACATGTACATGTACATTGTGGATGTCCTATGCATGTTTTCAAGCAGAGGTATTGTCAACCTGCAGTTTTAAGCGTGCGCAGGGCATGTCCGAGTTTGCTTATTGCCTCGAAGCTTTGAACTGTTTTAGACCTACCCTTCAATGGACAATTAAAGTAAAAACTAATATAAAAACTGCCATGGTTGATTTTTCAGGAATTTTCTAAGGAAAAAGGGTCTTTTCATTATAACTTCCGGTCTGATGACGTCATACACCTAAAACTTCGCACACCTCTTAAGTGGGTCAAGGTCATCATATACACCAATATTTAGGCAATTCCGACAAACTTCGCCACAGACATCTATTCAAAATACATTTTTGCAAATTTTCAACCTGTCGCTAGAGGGCGATCGAAGATTGCATGACGTCATCGGTAGATGATTTGAAGAATACTATCAGCCAAGAGACTAACACCGTTAAAAGCAAGTTCATATCTTTTACCACTTTCAAATAATAAGCCACTTCCGGTTTTGGCCTTTTTCGACCGGAAGCAAGGGTCATGTGATTTCACGCACACTGAATGAAATAAAGACCTCAACCTACTCTACCACTTGCCGGCAACAGAATGCTGCGTACGCGTACGGTTGATTTCTTATGCATTTTTAAATATTAAAAGTGTCACAATTTAATTGCCTATAAATAAGCACCGGATGACGTCATCATGACGTCATCATTACACAATGTTGTTTGAATAAGGGTCTTTGCTTAGACAAAGATTGGTGTAAATGAATTACTGGCAAAGAATAGAAAATGCCCTCTGAAATTTGACATTTTTTTTTATAATTTCGGTGTACAAAGTCTATGGGAAAAATTAAATATTCAAAATTCTATAATAAATCACGTGATGACGTCAGCATGACGAAAAGTTTCGGCACACATCCTCATATGATGGTTAATAACTATGCTGAGTTTAAAGTTGATCAGATTTAAAATAATTGCCAAAGTGGCTTGTAGAATAAAAACGTGTACAAAACCTATGGGGGAAAGCGGAAAAAGAAACTAGAAATGTGTTTGTGGACAAACACTGAGCTGTTTCGACCGTTTTGTTAATGAAGAAAGTATTAAAATTTGAAAAATTCATAAAAATCAGACGATGACGTCATGATGACGTCACTTCAGATTTTAAATGCTTTTATCTATACCTACCTACCCACCAAGTTTCATAACGATCGGACATACCCTTATATGTGAATCACAAAACACGTTTTTGATGACGTCATGATGACGACACACATTTTATGAAATTTTGTGAATCTATCTTTCACCTAACAAACATGTTACAAAAGAATTTTGAATTTACCATGTTCCATTGATGAGATTTGAGTAAAAAATCCAAAAATTGCATAATTTATATAAAATCACATGATGACGTCATCGTGACGTCACTGCAATTTTTGTCTATAACACGTCCCGGAATACTTGCATACCAAGTTTGAACCCAATTGGACCTCCGGTTCTGTAGATATAGGGCCTTAAAGTATGCACCTTTAGGATGACGTCACGTGACACGTGATGACGTCATGATGACGTCATGATTTGGCATACATCTTCAGATGGTTCCTTAAGTGTGTGCCAGGTTTGAAGTTGATCGGAACGTATTTTATATAATTTTTGCAAAATTTGATGAAAGTATTAAAATTTGAAAAATTCATAAAAAATCAGATGATGACGTCATGATGACGTCACTTCAGATTTCGAATGCTGTTATCTATACCCACCTACCCACCAAGTTTCATAAAGATCGGACATACCCTTATATGTGAATCAAAAAATCACGTTTTTGATGACGTCACGATGACGTCACACATCTTACGAAATTTTGTGCATCTATCTATGACCTAACAAACCTGTTACAAAAAGAATTTCGAATTTACCGCATTCCGTTTATGAGATATGAGTAAAAGGTCCAAAAATTGAATAATTTAAATAAAATCACACGATGACGTCATCATGACGTCACTGCAATTTTCGTCTATAACACGTCCCGGAATACTTGCATACCAAGTTTGAACCAAATCGGACTTCCGGTTCTGTAGATATAGCGCCTTGAAGTATGCTCTTTTAGGATGACGTCACGTGACACGTGATGACGTCATGATGACGAAAAGTTTCGGCACACATCTTCAGATGATAGTCTAACTGTGTGCCAGGTTTGAAGTCGATCAGATTTGGAAAAAGGCAAAAAGTGACTTGTAGAACGAAAACACGTGTTATCCTATGAGAAAAAAAGTGGAAAAAAAAAAAAGGGAAAAACTAGAAATGTGTTTGTGGACAAACACTGAGCTGTTTCGACCGTTTTATTAATGACTGCCGTAAAGGAGTTTCATCCAGGTCGAATGAACATGTACATGCGTATTCTATACAAAAAGTGTCTATCCTACGTCCCTGACTATGCATGAACATGAAATCTGTCAAAGTTAGCCGGAAATCGGCTAAAACGGTCACTGTGGACAGGATTGACCTCAGCTACACGTGCGCTGCGCGCGGGCTGACTGACATACGATATGTACAACGTAGGTGCATGTACATGTATATTGTGGACTGTGCATGTTTTAAAGCAGAGTAATTGTCAACGTGAAGTTTTAAGCGTGCGCAGGGCATGTCCGAGTTTGCTTATTGCCTTGAAGCTTTGAAATATTTTAGACCTACCCTTAAATAGACAATTAAAGTAAAAACTAATATAAAAACTGCCATGGTTGATTTTTCAGGAATTTTTTAAGGAAAAAGGGTCTTTTCATTTTAACTTCCGGTCCGATGACGTCATACACCTTAAACTTTGCACACGTCTTAAGTGGGTCAAGGTCATCATGTACACCAATTTTTAGGCGATTCCGACAAACTTCGCCACAGACATCTGTTCAAAATACATTTTTGAAAATATTCAACCTGTCGCTAGAGGGCGCTCGAAGATTGCATGACGTCATCGGTAGATGATTTGAAGAATACTATCAGCCAAGGGACTAACACCGTTAAAAGCAAGTTCATATCTATTACCACTTTTAAATAATAAGCCACTTCCGGTTTGGGCCTCTTTCGACCGGAAGCAAGGGTCACGTGATTTTACGCACACTGAATGAAATAAAGACCTCAACCTACTCTACCACTTGCCGGCAACAGAATGCTGCGGACGCGTACGGTTGATTTCTTATGCATTTTTAAATATTAAAAGTGTCACAATTAAATTGCCCATAAATAAACACCAGATGACGTCATCATGACGTCATCATTACACAATGTTGTTTGAATTAGGGTCATTGCTTGGACAAAGATTGGTGTAAATGAATTACTGGCAAAGTGTCGAAAATGCCCTCTGAAAATTGACATTTTTAAAAAAATTTCTGTGTACAAAGTCTATGGGAAAAATTAAATATTCAAAAATCTATAATAAATCACGTGATGACGTCAGCATGACGAAAAGTTTCGGCGCACATCTTCAGATGGTGGTCTATGTGTGTGCCAGGTTTGAAGTCGATCAGATTTGAAAAAAAGCCAAAAGTGACTTGTAGAACGAAAACACGTGTTATCCTATGAGAAAAAAGTCTGAAAAACAAAAGAGAAAAAAAAAAATAACAGAAACAAGAGCTGTTTCGGTGTGTACACCGAAACAGCTAAAAAAAATAACACAAACAAGAGCTGTTTCGGCGTGTACACCGAAACAGCTAAAAAAAAAAAAACTAGAAATTGTGGTTGTGAACAACCACAGAGCTGTTCCCAATATTGATTATCTGTTGGAGCCATAGACAAAAAGTAGAAATCTATGTCTGTTTGCAACAGAAGATAGGGCTTTTCCGCATTATGATTTGTTTTTATCAATAATACGTCCCTGACTATGCATGAACATAAAATCTGTCACAGTTAGCCGGAAATCGGCTAAAACGGTCACTGTGGACAGGAGTTGACCTAAGCAACACGTGCGCTGTGCGCGGGCTGACTGACATACGATATGTAAAACGTACGTGCATGTACATGTACATGTACTGTACATTGTGGACGTCCTGTGCATGTTTCAAAGCAGAGGTATTGTCAACCCGAAGTTTTAAGCGTGCGCAGGGCATGTCCGAGTTTGCTTATTGCCTCGGAGCTTTCAAATGTTTTAGACCTACCCTTCAATAGACAATTAAAGTAAAACTAATATTAAAACTGCCATGGTTGATTTTTCAGGAATTTTCTAAGGAAAAAGGGTCTTTTCATTATAACTTCCGGTCTGATGACGTCATACACCTTAAACTTCGCACAAGTCTTAAGTGGGTCAAGGTCATCATATACACCAATATTTAGGCGATTCCGACAAACTTCGCCACAGACATCTATTCAAAATACATTTTAAAAAATTTTCAACCTGTCGCTAGAGGGCGCTCGAAGATTGCATGACGTCATCAGTAAATGATTTGAAGAATACTATCAGCCAAGAGACTAACACCGTTGAAAGCAAGTTCATATCTATTACCACTTTTAAATAATAAGCCACTTCCGGTTTTGGCCTTTTTCGACCGGAAGCAAGGGTCACGTGATTTCACGCACACTGAATGAAATAAAGACCTGAACCTACTCTACCACTTGCCGGCAACAGAATGCTGCGGACGCGTACGGTTGATTTCTTATGCATTTTTAAATATTAAAAGTGTTACTATTCAATTGCCTATAAATAAACACCGGATGACGTCATCATGATGTCATCATTACACAACGTTGTTTGAATTAGGGTCTTTGCTTGGACAAAGATTGGTGTAAAAGAAATACTGGCAAAGAGTCGAAAATGCCCTCTGAAAATTGACATTTAAAAAAAAAATTCTGTGTACAAAGTCTATGGGAAAAATTAAATATTCAAAATTCCATAATTAATCACGTGATGACGTCAGCATGACGAAAAGTTTCGGCACACATCCTCAGATGATGATTAATAACTATGCTGAGTTTAAAGTTGATCGGATTTAAAATAATTGCCAAAGTGGCTTGTAGAATAAAAACGTGTACAAAACCTATGGGGAAAGCGGAAAAAGAAAAAAAAAAAAAAAACTAGAGGTTTATGTCTGTTCAATCAACAGAACATAGGGCTTTTTCGCATTGTTGATTGTTGTTGTTGATTGTTGACGTTGATTGTTGATTGTTGATTGTTGATGTTGATTGTTGATGATGATGTTAATTGTTGATGATGATGATGTTGTTGAATGTTGATGTTGATTGTTGATGTTGATTATTGATGTCGATTGAGGATGATGTTTCTGATGATGATTGTTTATGTTGGTTATTGATGTTGATTGTTGATCGTTGTTGATGTTAATTGTTAATTGTTGATTTTGATTGTTGATTGTTGATGTTGATGTTTATTGATGATTAGTTGATGCTGATTGTTGATGTTGATGTTAATTGTTGATGATGATGATGTTGTTGAATGTTGATGTTAATTTTTGATATTGATCTTTGATGTTTATGTTGTTGATGATTGTTGACGTTGATTGTTGATGTTGATTATTTATGTCGATTGTTGATGATGTTTCTTGATGTTGATTGTTGATGTTGGTTATTGATGTTGATTGTTGATGATTGTTGATGTTAGTTGTTAATTATTGATTGTTGATTGTTGATGTTGATGTCGGTTGAAGATTTGTGATAGTTGATTGTTGATTGCTTATGATGTTGGTGTTGATTGTTGATTTTGACTGTTGATTTTGATTTTTGATTTGTTATTGTTGATCAGTTGATGGTGATTGTTCAGTGATGTTGATGTTATGTTGATATGTGTTTTCAACTATCGCATTTTTGATGACGTCATGATGACGTCACATTCTTTTCAAAATTTTGTGTGGATACTAATCCAATCAGACTTACCGTGCTGTAGATATTGGGCTTTGAATTATGAACTTTTAAGATGTCGTCACGTGACCCATGATGACGTCATTATGACAATACTTGGCGGTGCTCATTATTCTTTTGTGGATTTAGCCTGTACCAAGTTTGAAGCGACTTGGATGACTAAAAGTGTTAAATTTCGTAATCAGAATAAAATTGTAAATATTTAAAAAATCGTTAAAAATCTGTCGTTGACGTCATCGTGACGTCATTTCATATTTTGTGCACTGGTACAATTATCTACCCACCCACCAAGTTTCAGTACGATTGGACATTCCCTTATATGTGTTTTACAAAATCGCATTTTTGATGACGTCATCATGACGTCACACATTTTTCAAAATTTTGTGCATATACCTATTGCTTGACAAACCTAATACAAAAAGAATTTTGAATTTAGCATATTGCATTCGTGAGATATGGCTTCAAGGTCCAAAACGTCAAAAATCGATATAAAATCACACGATGACGTCATGATGACGTCACCTCAATTTTTATCTATAACACATCCTGGTCTACCAACATACCGAGTTTCAACCCAATCCGACTTATAGTTCTTTAGATATAGGGTCCTAGAGTTTGCACATTTCAGATGACATCACGTGGCCCATGATGACGTCATGATGACGTCACTTTTCCATGCACGTGTTCACTGTGGGTTCTGACTCTGTGCCAAGTTTCATTAAGATTGAAGTATGTTCAGGGTCAAAAGTGGGGTCCAGAATGAAACATGTGCAAAGTCAATGGGATTTGGGATAGAAGAACAAGAAGAAGAAGTAAGAAAAAAAAAATCAGAACAAAAACAAAGGCTTTTTCGCTGATGGCGAAAAAGCCAAAAAAAAGGAAAAAAAAAAACTTTAACGAAAACAATAGCTGTTCCCAATTGAAATTGGGAACAGCTAAAAACTAGAACTATGTGGTTGTGAGTGAACAACCACAGAGCTGTTCCCAACATGTTTTTGATTGTCTATTGCACAGTACAAAATGATTCAATGATTTGTTCTAAACAAATTTTACTATTAAATTGAAATTATAATATGAATCGGTGATGGTCTTGTTCGGGACACATTTTCCGAAGAGAAGCTGGTTGGGTTCTGAAAACATAAAATTGAAAATATATTTTTGGGAACAGTTCTGTTTGTACGAGATATAGACATATAAGTAGAGATCTATGTCTGTTTGCAACAGAAGATAGGGCTTTTCCGCATTATGATTTGTTTTTATCAATAATACGTCCCTGACTATGCATGAACATAAAATCTGTCAAAGCTAGCCGGAAATCGGCTAAAACGGTCACTGTGGACAGGATTTGACCTCAGCAACACGTGCGCTGCGCGCGGGCTGACTGACATACGATATGTACAACGTACGTGCATGTACATGTACATGTACATTGTGGACGTCCTGTGCATGTTTTCAAGCAGAGGTATTGTCGACCTGAAGTTTTAAGCGTGCGCAGGGCATGTCCGAGTTTGCTTATTGCCTCGAAGCTTTGAACTGTTTTAGACCTACCCTTCAATAGACAATTAAAGTAAAAACTAATATAAAAACTGCCATGGTTGATTTTTCAGGAATTTTCTAAGGAAAAAAAGTCTTTTCATTATAACTTCCGGTCTGATGACGTCATACACCTTAAACTGCGCACACGTCTTAAGTGGGTCAAGGTCATCATATACACCAATATTTAGGCAATTCCGACAAACTTCGCCACAGACATCTATTCAAAATACATTTTTGAAAATTTTTAACCCGTCGCTAGAGGGCGCTCGAAGATTGCATGACGTCAACGGTAAATGATTTGAAGAATACTATCAGCCAAGAGACTAACACCGTTAAAAGCAAGTTCATATCTATAACCACTTTCAAATAATAAGCCACTTCCGGTTTGGGCCTTTTTCGACCGGAAGCAAGGGTCACGTGATTTCACGCACACTGAATGAAATAAAGACCTCAACCTACTCTACCACTTGCCGGCAACAAAATGCTGCGGACGCGTACGGTTGATTTCTTATGCATTTTTAAATATTAAAAGTGTCACAATTTAATTGCCTATAAATAAACACCGGATGACGTCATCATGATGTCATCATTACACAATGTTGTTTGAATTAGGGTCTTTGCTTGGACAAAGATTGGTGTAAATGAATTACTGGCAAAGAGTAGAAAATGCCCTCTGAAAATTGACATTTTTAAAAACAATTCTGTGTACAAAGTCTATGGGAAAAATTAAATATTCAAAATTCTATAATAAATCACGTGATGACGTCAGCATGACGAAAAGTTTCGGCACACATCCTCAGATGATGATTAATAACTATGCTGAGTTTAAAGTTGATCGGATTTAAAATAATTGCCAAAGTGGCTTGTAGAATAAAAACGTGTACAAAACCTATTGGGAAAAGTGGAAAAAGAAAAAAAAAACTAGAGGTCTATGTCTGATTGCAACAGAACATAAGGCTTTTCCGCATTACGATTTTTTTTAACCAATAATATGCCCTGAATATGCATGAACATAAAATCTGTCAAAGTTAGCCGAAAATCGGCTAAAACGGTCACTGTGGACAGGATTTGACCTCGGCAATACGATGTACATGTATGTGCGTGTGTACAAGGTCTTTGCTTGGACAAAGAGTGATCTAAATAAATTACTGACAAATATTTTTAAATTTTTTGATGACGTCATCCTGACGTCACTTCGAACTTTGCATACTTCTATGATTAACTACCTATCCACCAAGTTTCATGACAATTGGACCTTTCCTTATATGAGTTTTGAAAAATCGCATTTTGATGACGTCATGATGACGTCACACATTTTTCAAGTTTTGTGCGAATAGCTATTACATAACAGACCAAATGCAAAAAAGAATTTTGCATTTTGCATGTTGCGTTCGGGAGATATGGCTAAAAGGTCCAAAAATATAAATATTCATATAAAATCTCAGGATGACGTCATCATGACGTCACCTCATTTTTAATCTATAACACATCCTGGTATAGCCACATACCAAGTTTCAACCCAATCGGACTTACATTTCTGTAGATATAAGACTTCACAATATGTACGTACATTTTCAAAAATCAATAAAAAAAAATTAGGTGATGAAGTCATCGTGACGTCATAGTCTTGGCATAATTTTTGTATGAGGGTCTACCTTGGCTGTTACTTTGATGACGATTCCAGATCGCCAAAATACGAAAATGGTGGCTTGAAAACGTGTACAAAGTCAATGGGTTAAAAATCCCACAGCAGAAAAACTGCACCTTTAAATACGTGATTTGCCTTTAAGCTGAAACATTTTTATAAAATATTACTTGATATTCTGACTCTTGGGAATATTTTCAATCAAATGGCAAACGTAAAAAAAATACGATTTCTTTTTCCTTCTCATAGTAATTCTCGGCCGAAGTTCAGAACTACTCAGTAAGATATATCAGTGTTGTATAGGAAAAGACTTGTGGAGAAAGCTGTGTACAAAGTCTATGAGAAAAATTAATTATTCATGAACCATAATAAATCACTTGATGATGACGTCATCATGATGTCATAGTCTTGGCATAATTTTTGTATGAGGGTCTTCCTTGGCTGTTACTTTGATGACGATTCCAGATCGCCAAGTTATGAAAATGGTGGCTTGAAAACGTGTACAATGTCAATAGGTTAAAAATCCCACAGCAGAAAAACTGCACCTTCAAATGCGTGATTTTTCTCTAAACTGAAACATTTTTATCAAATATTACTTGCTATTCTTACTCTTGGGAATGTTTTCAATCAAATGACAGGCGTAAAAAAATACGATTTCTTTTTCCTTCTCATAGTAATTCTCAGCCGAAGTTCAGAACTACTCAGTAAGATATGTCAGTGTTGTATAGGGAAAGACTTGTGCAGAAAGCTGTGTACAAAGTCTATGAGAAAAATTTATTATTCATAAATTCATAATAAATCACTTGATGACGTCACCATGACATCACTCTTCGGGACACGTCTTGGCTAAAGGGACTATGCTTATGCCAACTTTCAATGATATTTGACAAAGATTAATGCCAAGAGTGCTATAATACGTCCCTGTCTATGCGCATGCATGAACATAAAATCTGTCAAAGTTAGCCGAAAATCGGCTAAAACGGTCACTGTGGACAGGATTGGACCCCAGCAACACGTGCGCTGCAGGCAGACTGACATACGATGTATGTGCCTATGTACAACGTACGTGCATGTACATGTACATTGTGGACGTCCTGTCCTGTGCATGTTTTGAAGCAGAGGTATTGTCAACGTGAAGTTTTACATGTAAGCGTGCGCAGGGTATGTTCGAGTTCGCTTATTGCCTCCAAACTTTGAAATGTTTTAGACCTACCCTTCAATCGACAATTAAAGTAAAAACAAATATAAAAACTGCCATGGTTGATTTTTCAGGAATTTTCAAATGAAAAAGGGTCTTTTTATTATAACTTCCGGTCTGATGACGTCATTCGCCTAAAACTTCGCACACGTCTTAAGTGGGTCAAGGTCATCATATACACCAATATTTAAGCGATTCCGACAAACTTCGCCACAGACATCTATTCAAAATACATTTTTGTTAATTTTCAACCTGTCGCTAGAGGGCGCTCAAAGATTGCATGACGTCATGGGTAGATGAATTGAAGAATACTATCAGCCAAGAGACTAACACCGTTGAAAGCAAGTTCATATCTATTAGCACTTTCAAATGATAAGCCACTTCCGGTTTTGGCCTTTTTCGACCGGAAGCAAGGGTCACGTGATTTCACGTGCACTGAATGAAATAAAGACCTCAACCTACTCTACCACTTGCCGGCAACAGAATGCTGCGGACGCGTACGGTTGATTTCTTATGCATTTTTAAATATTAAAAGTGTCACAATTTAATTGCCTATCAATAAACACAGGATGACGTCATCATGACGTCATCATTCCACAATGTTGTTTGAATTAGGGTCTTTGCTTGGACAAAGAGTGGTGTAAATGAATAACTGGCAAAGAGTCGAAAATGCACTTTGAAAAGCGACATTTTTTTTAAAATTTCTGTATACAAAGTCTATGGGAAAAATTAAATATTCAAAAATCCGTAATAAATTAGTCGATGACGTCACCATGACGTCACTCTTCGGGGCACATCTCTGCTATAAGGACTATGACTATGCTAACTTTGAATGACGTATGACAAAGATAAATATCAAAAGTGGCACTGAGAAAAAACGTGTACAAAGTCTATTGGATTTAGGCGACAAAAAGAAGAAGATTGAAAAAAAATGAGAACAAAAAGAAAGGCTTTTCCGCTTTTTTGCGGAAAAGCCAAAAAAAAAAAAAAAAAAAAAAGGAAAAAAAAAAACTTTAACGAAAACAATAGCTGTTCCCAATTGAAATTGGGAACAGCTAACTAGAGGTCTATGTCTGTTTGCAACAGAACATAGGGCTTTTCCGCATTATGATTTTTTTTTAATCAATAATATGCCCTGAATATGCATGAACATAAAATCTGTCAAAGTTAGCCGAAAATCGGCTAAAACGGTCACTGTGGACAGGATTTGACCTCGGCAATACGATGTATGTGCGTGTGTACAAGGTCTTTGCTTGGACAAAGAGTGATCTAAATATATTACTGGCAAAGAGTCGAAAACGCACTTTGAAAATCGACAAATATATTTAAATTTTTTGATGACGTCATCGTGACGTCACTTCGAACTTTGCATACTAGTATGATTAACTACCTACCCACCAAGTTTCATGACAGTTGGACCTTTCCTTGTATGAGTTTTGAAAAATTGCATTTTGATGACGTCATGATGACGTCACACATTTTTCAAGTTTTGTGCGAATAGCTATTACATAACAGACCAAATGCAAAAAGGAATTTTGCATTTGGAATGTTGCGTTCGGGAGATATGGCTAAAAGGTCCAAAAAAATTAATATTCATATAAAATGTCAGGATGACGTCATCATGACGTCACCTCATTTTTCATCTATAACACATCCTGGTATAGCCCCATACCAAGTTTTAACCCAATCGGACTTACATTTCTGTAGATATAAAGCTTCACAATATGTACGTACATTTTCAAAAATCAATAAAAAAAATTAGGTGATGACGTCATCGTGACGTCATAGACTTGGTATAATTTTTGTATGAGGGTCTTCCTTGGCTGTAACTTTGATGACGATTCCAGATCGCCAAGTTATAAAAATGGTGGCTTGAAAACGTGTACAAAGTCAATGGGTTAAAAATCCCACAGCAGAAAAACTGCACCTTTAAATACGTGATTTGCCTTTAAACTGAAACGTTTTTATAAAATATTACTTGATATTCTGACTCTTGGGAATATTTTCAATCAAATGGCAGGCGTAAAAAAATACGATTTCCGAGTTTTGCTTCTCATAGTAATTCTCAGCCGAAGTTCAGAACTACTCAGTAAGATAAATCAGTGTTGTATAGGGAAAGACTTGTGGAGAAAGCTGTGTACAAAGTCTATGAGAAAAATTAATTATTCATAAATCCATAATAAATCACTTGATGACGTCACCATGACGTCACTCTTCGGGACACATCTTAGCTATAGGGACTATGCTTATGCCAACTTTCAATGATATCTGACAAAGATTAATGCCAAAAGTGCTATAATACGTCACTGTCTATGCGCATGCATGAACATAAAATCTGTCAAAGTTAGCCGAAAATCGGCTAAAACGGTCACTGTGGACAGAATTTGACCTCAGCAACACGTGCGCTGCAGGCTGACTGACATACGATGTACATATGTGCCTATGTACAACGTACGTGCATGTACATGTACATGTACATTGTGGACGTCCTGTCCTGTGCATGTTTTGAAGCAGAGGTATTGTCAACGTGAAGTTTTAAGCGTGCACAGGGTATGTTCGAGTTCGCTTATCGCCTCGAAACTTTGAAATGTTTTAGACCTACCCTTCAATCAACAATTAAAGTAAAAACAAATATAAAAACTGCCATGGTTGATTTTTCAGGAATATTCAAATGAAAAAGGGTCTTTTTATTATAACTTCCGGTCTGATGACGTCATTCACCTTAAACTTCGCACATGTCTTAAGGTGGTAAAGGTCATTATATACACCAATATGTAGGCGATTCCGACAAACTTCGCCACAGACATCTATTCAAAATACATTTTTGCTAATTTTCAACCTGTCGCTAGAGGGCGCTCGAAGATTGCATGACGTCATCGGTAGATGATTTGAAGAATACTATTGGCCAAGAGACTAACACCGTTGAAAGCAAGTTCATTTCTATTACCACTTTCAAATAATAAGCCACTTCCGGTTTGGGCCTTTTTCGACCGGAAGCAAGGGTCATGTGATTGCACGCACACTGAATGAAATGAAGACCTTAACCTACTCTACCACTTGCTGGCAACAGAATGCTGCGGACGCATACGGTTGATTTCTTATGCATTTTTAAATATTAAAAGTGTCACAATTTAATTGCCTATAAGTTAGCACAGGATGACGTCATCATGACGTCATCATTCCACAATGTTGTTTGAATTAGGGTCATTGCTTGGACAAAGAGTGGTGTAAATGTAATACTGGCAAAGAGTCGAAAATGCCCTTTGAAAATCGACAATTTTGTTTAAATGTTTGTGTACAAAGTCTATGGGAAAAATTAAATATTCAAAAATCTATAATAAATTAGTCGATGACGTCACGATGACGTCACTCTTCGGGGCACATCTCTGCTATAGGGACTATGACTATGCTAACTTTGAATGATGTATGACAAAGATAAATGTCAAAAGTGGCACTGAGAAAAAACGTGTACAAAGTCTATGGGATTTAGGCGACAAAAAGAAGAAGAAGAAAGAAAAACTAGAGGTCTATGTCTGTTTGCAACAGAACATAGGGCTTTTCCGCATTATGATTTTTTTTAATCAATAATATGCCCCGAATATGCATGAACATAAAATCCGTCAAAGTTAGCAGAAAATCGGCTAAAACGGTCACTGTGGACAGGATTTGACCTCGGCAATACGATGTATGTGCGTGTGTACAAGGTCTTTGCTTGGACAAAGAGTGATCTAAATAAATTACTGGCAAAGAGTCGAAAACGCACTTTGAAAATTGACAAATATTTTTAAATTTTTTGATGGCGTCATCCTGACATCACTTCGAACTTTGCATACTAGTATGATTAACTACCTACCCACCAAGTTTCATGACAATCGGACCTTTCCTTGAATGAGTTTTGAAAAATCGCATTTTGATGACGTCATGATGACGTCACACATTTTTCAAGTTTTGTGCGATTAGCTATTACATAACAGACCAAATGCAAAAAAGAATTTTGCATTTTGCATGTTGCGTTCAGGAGATATGGCTAAAAGGTCCAAAAAAATTAATATTCATATAAAATCTCAGGATGACGTCATCATGACGTCACCTCATTTTTAATCTATAACACATCCTGGTTTAGGTACATACCAAGTTTCAACCCAATCGGACTTACATTTCTGTAGATATAAGACTTCACAATATTTACGTAAATTTTCAAAAATCAATAAAAAAAATAGGTGATGACGTCATCGTGAGTCATAGTCTTGGCATAATTTTTGTATGAGGGTCTACCTTGGCTGTAACTTTGATGACGATTCCAGATCGCCAAGTTATAAAAATGGTGGCTTAAAAACGTGTACAAAGTCAATGGGTTAAAAATCCCACAGCAGAAAAACTGCACCTTTAAATACGTGATTTGCCTTCAAACTGAAACATTTTTATGAAATATTACTTGATATTCTGACTCTTGGGAATATTTTCAATCAAATGGCAAACGTAAAAAAATACGATTTCTTTTTCCTTCTCATAGTAATTCTCGGCCGAAGTTCAGAACTACTCAGTAAGATATATCAGTGTTGTATAGGAAAAGACTTGTGGAGAAAGCTGTGTACCAAGTTTATGAGAAAAATTAATTATTCATGGATCCATAATAAATCACTTGATGATGACGTCATCATGATGTCATAGTCTTGGCATAATTTTTGTATGAGGGTCTTCCTTGGCTGTAACTTTGATGACGATTCCAGATCGCCAAGTTATAAAAATAACAGCGTTGCTGTTGAAACCCCTCAGCCAGAGTCAAGTTATCATCCGGAAACCATTAACCTTTAACTCACGTGGTGACCTTGACCTTTGGCCTTTGACCCCAGAACCAGTCCCAACATGCCTGTACCAATGGGAAACCCCCTACCGAAGTTAGACACCAACATTTCATTTCTAACTCAAGTTATCATTCGGAACCATTTACATTGAACTCACCACGGTGACCTTGACCTTTGACCTTTTGACCCCAAAACCAATCCCAACTTGCCTGTACCCAAGGGCAAACCCCTACCTCAGTCAGACACCAAAATCTCATTTCTAACTCAAGTTATCATCCGGAAACCATTTACCTTTAACTCACCATGCTGACCTTGACCTTTGACCTTTTGACCCCCAAACCAATCCCAACTTGCCTTCTCCCAAGGGGAACCCTCTTCCAAAGTTAGACACCAAAATTGCATTTCTAACTCAAGTTATCATCCGGAAACCATTTACCTTTAACTCACAATGGTGACCTTGACCTTTGACCTTTTGACCCAAAAACCAATCCCAACTTGCCTACTCCCAAGGGCAACCCTCTACCAAAGTTAGACACCAAAATCTCATTTCTAACTCAAGTTATCATCCGGAAACCATTTACATTAAACTCACCACGGTGACCTTGACCTTTGCCCTTTTGACCCCAAACCCAATCCCAACTTGCCTACTCCCAAGGGCAACCCCCTACCAAAGTTAGACACCAAAATCTCATTTCTAACTCAAGTTATCATCCGGAAACCATTTACATTTAACTCACCACGGTGACCTTGACCTTTGACCTTTTGACCTCAAAACCAATCCCAACTTGCCTACTCCCAAGGGCAACCCCCTACCAAAGTTAGACACCAAAATCTCATTTCTAACTCAAGTTATCATCCGGAAACCATTTACATTTAACTCACCACGGTGACCTTGACCTTTGACCTTTTGACCTCAAAACCAATCCCAACTTGCCTACTCCCAAGGGCAACCCCCTACCAAAGTTAG
Source organism: Patiria miniata (assembly GCF_015706575.1). Classification (NCBI taxonomy): domain Eukaryota; kingdom Metazoa; phylum Echinodermata; class Asteroidea; order Valvatida; family Asterinidae; genus Patiria; species Patiria miniata. Next base: position 1,152,151 of record NW_024037049.1, read on the forward strand.
ACACCAAAATCTCATTTCTAACTCAAGTTATCATCCGGAAACCATTTACATTTAACTCACCACGGTGACCTTGACCTTTGACTTTTTGACCCCAAAACCAATCCCAACTTGCCTACTCCCAAGGGCAACCCCCTACCAAAGTTAGACACCAAAATCTCATTTCTAACTCAAGTTATCATCCGGAAACCATTTACATTTAACTCACCACGGTGACCTTGACCTTTGACCTTTTGACCCCAAAACCAATCCCAACTTGCCTACTCCCAAGGGCAACCCCCTACCAAAGTTAGACACCAAAATCTCATTTCTAACTCAAGTTATCATCCGGAAACCATTTACATTTAACTCACCACGGTGACCTTGACCTTTGACCTTTTGACCTCAAAACCAATCCCAACTTGCCTACTCCCAAGGGCAACCCCCTACCGAAGTTACAACCCCAAACAACATTTCTAACTCAAGTTATCATCCGGAAACTAAGCTGCCCGGACGGACGGACGGACGGACGGACGGACAGACATACATACATCCGGACGGACGGACGCCCTAGGCGATGACAATACCCCTCGAGCCTCTCGGCTGAGGGGTAAAAATGGTGGCTTGAAAACGTGTACAAAGTCAATAGGTTAAAAATCCCACAGCAGAAAAACTGCACCTTCAAATGCGTGATTTTCCTTTAAACTGAAACATTTTTATAAAATATTACTTGATATTCTTACTCTTGGGAATATTTTCAATCAATTGGTAAACGTCAAAAAATATGATTTCTTTTTCCTTCTCATAGTAATTCTCAGCCGAAGTTCAGAACTACTCAGTAAGATATATCAGTGTTGTATAGGGAAAGACTTGTGGAGAAAGTTGTGTACAAAGTCTATGAGAAAAATTAATTATTCATAAAGCCATAATAAATCACTTGATGACGTCACCATGACGTCACTCTTCGGGACACATCTTAGCTATAGGGACTATGCTTATGCCAACTTTCAATGATATCTGACAAAGATTAATGCCAAAAGTGCTATAATACGTCCCTGTCTATGCGCATGCATGAACATAAAATCTGTCAAAGTTAGCCGAAAATCGGCTAAAACGGTCACTGTGGACAGGATTTAACCTCAGCAACACGTGCGCTGCAGGCTGACTGACATACGATGTATGTGCCTATGTACAACGTACGTGCATGTACATGTACATTGTGGACGTCCTGTCCTGTGCATGTTTTGAAGCAGAGGTATTGTCAACGTGAAGTTTTAAGCGTGCGTAAGGTATGTTCGAGTTCGCTTATCGCCTCGAAACTTTGAAATGTTTTAGACCTACCATTCAATCGACAATTAAAGTAAAAATAAATATAAAAACTGCCATGGTTGATTTTTCAGGAATTTTCAAACGAAAAAGGGTCTTTTCATTATAACTTCCGGTCTGATGACGTCATTCGCCTAAAACTTCGCACACGTCTTAAGTGGGTCAAGGTCATCATATACACCAATATTTAGGAGATTCCGACAAACTTCGCCACAGACATCTATTCAAAATACATTTTTGTTAATTTTCAACCTGTCGCTAGAGGGCGCTCGAAGATTGCATGACATCATCGGTAGATGATTTGAAGAATACTATCGGCCAAGAGACTAACACCTTTAAAAGCAAGTTCATTTCTATTACCACTTTCAAATAATAAGCCACTTCCGGTTTGGGCCCTTTTCGACCGGAAGCAAGGGTCAGGTGATTGCACGCACACTAAATGAAATGAAGACCTCAACCTACTCTACCACTTGCCGGCAACAGAATGCTGCGGACGCGTACGGTTGATTTCTTATGCATTTTTAAATATTAAAAGTGTCACAATTTAATTGCCTATAAGTAAACACAGGATGACGTCATCATGACATCATCATTCCACAATGTTGTTTGAAGTAGGGTCTTTGCTTGGACAAAGAGTGGTGTAAATGAATAACTGGCAAAGAGTCGAAAATGCCCTTTGAAAAGCGACAATTTTTTTAAATTTCTGTGTACAAAGTCTATGGGAAAAATTAAATATTCAAAAATCCGTAATAAATTAGTCGATGACGTCACCATGACGTCACTCTTCGGGGCACATCTCTGCTATATGGACTATGACTATGCTAACTTTGAATGACGTATGACAAAGATAAATGTCAAAAGTGGCACTGAGAAAAAACGTGTACAAAGTCTATGGGATTAAGGCGACAAAAAGAAGAAGAAGAAGAAGAAGAAGAAAGAAAAACTAGAGATCTATGTCTGTTTGCAACAGAACATAGGGCTTTTCCGCATTATGATTTTTTTTAATCAATAATACGTCTCTGACTATGCATGAACATAAAGTCTGTCAAAGTTAGCCGAAAATCTGCTTAAACGGTCACTGTGGTCAGGATTTGACCTCAGCAACACGTGCCCTGCGGGCTGACTGACATACGATGTATGTGCGTATGAACAACGTACGTGCATGTACATGTACACTGTGGACGTCCTGTGCATGTTTTGTCAAAGTTAGCCGAAAATCGGCTAAAACGGTCACTATGGTCAGGATTTGACCTCAGCAACACGTGCGCGAGCGCTGCAGGCTGACTGACATACGATGTATGTGTGTATGTACAACGTACGTGCATGTACATGTACATTGTGAAATTCCTGTGCATGTTTTAAAGCAGAGGTATATTGTCAAACTGAAGTTTTGAGCATGCACAGGCCATGTTCGAGTTTGCTTATTGCCTCGAAGCTTTGAAATGTTTTAGACCTACCCTTAAGTCGACAGATAAAGTAAAAACAAATATAAAAACTGCCATGGTTGATTTTTCAGGAATTTTCAAAGGAAAAAGGGTCTTTTCATTATAACTTCCGGTCTGATGACGTCATACGCCTAAAACTTCTCACACGTCTTAAGGGGGTCAAGGTCATCATATACATCAATATTTAGGCGATTCCGACAAACTTCGCCACAGACATCTATTCAAAACACATTTTTGCAAATTTTCAACCTGTCGCTAGAGGGCGCTCGAAGATTGCATGACGTCATTGATAGATGATTTGAAGAATACTATTGGCCAATAGACTAACACCGTTGAAAGCAAGTTCATATCTATTAACACTTTTAAATAATAAGCCACTTCCGGTTTTGGCCTTTTTCGACCGGAAGCAAGGGTCACGTGATTGCACGCACACAGAATGAAATAAAGACCTCAACCTACTCTACCACTTGCCGGCAACAGAATGCTGCGTACGCGTACGGTTGATTTCTTATGCATTTTTAAATATTAAAAGTGTCACAATTTAATTGCCTATAAATCAACACAGGATGACGTCATCATGACGTCATCATTCCACAAAGTTGTTTGAATTAGGGTCTTTGCTTGGACAAAGAGTAGTGTACATGAATTACTGGCAAAGAGTCGAAAATGCCCTTTGAAAAGCGACAATTTTTTTTTTAATATCTGTGTACAAAGTCTATGGGAAAAGTTAAATATTCAAAAAATTATAATAATTTAGTCAATGACGTCACCATGACGTCAATCTTCGGGACACATCTTTGCTATAGGGACTATGCTTATGCAAACTTTGAATGATGTCTGACAAAGATTAATGCCAAAAGTGGCACTGAGAAAAAACGTGCACAAAGTCTATGGGGTTTTGGCGACAAAAAGAAGAAGGAAAAACTAGAGCTGTATGTCTGTTTGCAAACAGAACACAGGGCTTTTTCGCATTTTACAAATATTTGTTTCGTTTGTCCTTTTGCAGTCACTTTTCAGAGTGCTTTATGCAGTTAAAGGTTGTTCAAAACGCTTAGAATAATTCCTAAAGTATAATTTTATCAAATGATGTCACTTGCCCTGCAATGACGTCATCCTTAAGACCCTTCTCAATGCACATTTTGTCATTGTGATTTTGGTTTGAACCAAGTTTAATGTCAATCCGGTGAAAGAAAGTGTGCAATTTGTGGAAGCACAATAAAATTTAAAATATCTTAAAATTATAAAAACCAAACGATGACGTCATCGTGACGTCACTTTAAACTTTGTATACTAGTACCATTATTTACCTACCCATTAAGTTTCATGACAGTCGGACCTTTCCTTATATGTGTATTTTGAAAATCGCATTTTTATGACGTCATAATGATGTCAGATATTTTGTTCAAAATGTTGTGCAAATACCTTTTACCTAACAGACCAAATACACAAAGAATTTTTAATTTTGCATGTTACGTTCATGAGATATGGCTAAAAGGTCAAAAACCTCAAATATTCATATAAAATCTCCGGATGACGTCATCATGGCGTCACCTAATTGGTTTTTTTACCTATAACACATCCCGGTCTAGCCACATACCAAGTTTCAACCCAATCAGGCTTACAGTTCTGTAGATATAGGACAACATAATATGCACGTAAATTTTCAAAAATCAATAAACAAAATTGGGTGATGACGTCATCATGACGTCATAGTCTTGGCATAATTTTTGTATGAGAGTCTTCCTTGGCTGTTACATTGATGACGATTCCAGATCGCCAAGTTATAGAAATGGTGGCTTGAAAACGTGTACAAAGTCAATGGGCTAACGCGTGTACAAAGTTAAGGGGCTAAAGAAAATCCCACTGCAGAAAAATTGCACCTTTAATTTGTAATTTGCCTTTGAACTGAAACATTTTTATGAAATATTACTTGATATTCTGACCCTTAGGAATATGTTCAATCGAATGACAGACCGAAAAAAATACGATTTCTCTTTCCTTCTCATAGTAATTCTCGGCTGAGGTTCAGAACTACTCAGTAAGATATCAGTGTTGTATAGGAAAAGACTTGTGGAAAATCCCACTGCAGAAAAACTGCACCTTTAAATACGTAACATAGGGCTTTTCGGCATTATGATTTTTTATTATACGCCCCTGACTATGCGTATGCATGAACATAAAATCTGTCAAGGTTAGCCGAAAATCGGCTAAAACGGTCACTGTGATGTGGACAGGATTTGACCTCGTCAACACGTGCTCTGCAGGCTGACTGACATACGATGTACAGTATGTGCGTAACGTACGTGTATGTACATGTACATATAGACGTTCTGTGCATGTTTTAGAGCAGAGGTATTGTCAACCTGAAGTTTTAAGCGTGCGCAGGGCATGTCCGAGTTCGCTTATTGCCTCGAAGCTTTGATATGTTTTAGACCTACCCTTAAATCGACAATTAAAGTAAAAACTAACATAAAAACTGCCATGGTTGATTTTTCAGGAATTTTCAAATGAAAAAGGGTCTTTTTATTATAACTTCCGGTCTGATGACGTCATTTGCCTAAAACTTCGCACACGTCTTAAGTGGGTCAAGGTCATTATATACACCAATATTTAGGCGATTCCGACAAACTTCGCCACAGACATCTATTCAAAATACATTTTTGCTAATTTTCAACCTGTCGCTAGAGGGCGCTCGAAGATTGCATGACGTCATTGGTAGATGATTTGAAGAATACTTTTAGCCAAGAGACTAACACCGTTAAAAGCAAGTTCATTTCTATTACCACTTTTAAATAATAAGCCACTTCCGGTTTGGGCCTTTTTCGACCGGAAGCAAGGGTCACGTGATTGCACGCACACTGAATGAAATAAAAACCTCAACCTACTCTACCACTTGCCGGCAACAGAATGCTGCGGACGCGGACGGTTGATTTCTTATGCATTTTTAAATATTAAAAGTGTCACAATTTAATTGCCTATAAATAAACACTGGATGACGTCATCATGACGTCATCATTCCACAATGTTGTTTGAATTAGGGTCTTTGCTTGGACAAAGATTGGTGTAAATGAATTACTGGCAAAGAGTCGAAAATGCCCTTTGAAAATCGACAATTTTTTCTTAATTTTTGTGTACAAAGTCTATGGGAAAAATTAAATATTCAAAAATCTATAATAAATTAGTCAATGACGTCACCATGACGTCACTCTTCGGGGCATATCTCTGCTATAAGGACTATGACTATGCTTAATTTGAATGATGTAAGACGAAGATTAATACCAAAAGTGGCACTGAGAAAAAACGTGTACAAAGTCTATGGGATTTAGGCGACAAAAAGAAGAAGAAGAAGATACAAATTATGATTTTTTTTAATCAATAATATGCCCTGAATATGCATGAACATAAAATCTGTCAAAGTTAGCCGAAAATCGGCTAAAACGGTCACTGTGGACAGGATTTGACCTCGGCAACACGTGCGCTGCAGGCGGACTGACATACGATGTATGTGCCTATGTACAACGTACGTGCATGTACATGTACATGTGCATTGTGGACGTCCTGTCCTGTGCATGTTTTGAAGCAGAGGTATTGTCAACGTGAAGTTTTAAGCGTGCGTAGGGTATGTTCGAGTTTGCTTATCGCCTCGAAACTTTCAAATGTTTTAGACCTACCCTTCAATCGACAATTAAAGTAAAAACAAATATAAAAACTGCCATGGTTGATTTTTTCAGGAATTTTCAAATGAAAAAGGGTCTTTTTATTGTAACTTCCGGTCTGATGACGTCATTTGCCTAAAACTTCGCACATGTCTTAAGTGGGTCAAGGTCATCATAAACACCAATATTTAGGCGATTACGACAAACTTCGCCACAGACATCTATTCAAAATACACTTTTGCTAATTTTCAACCTGTCGCTAGAGGGCGCTCAAAGATTGCATGACGTCATCGGTAGATGATTTGAAGAATACTATTGGCCAAGAGACTAACATCGTTAAAAGCTAGTTTATATCTATTACCACTTTTAAATGATAAGCCACTTCCGGTTTGGGCCTTTTTCGACCGGAAGCAAGGGTCACGTGATTTCACGCACACTGAATGAAATAAAGACATCAACCTATTCTACCACTTGCCGGCAACAAAATGCTGCGGACGCGTACGGTTGATTTCTTATGCATTTTTGAATATTAAAAGTGTCACAATTTAATTGCCTATAAATACACACCTGATGACGTCATCATGACGTCATCATTACACAATGTTGTTTAAATTAGGGTCTTTGCTTAGACAAAGATTGGTGTAAATGAATTACTGGCAAAGAGTCAAAAATGCCCTTTGCAAATCGACAATTTTTTTTAAATTTCTGTGTACAAAGTCTATGGGAAAAAGTAAATATTCAAAAATCTATAATAAATTAGTCGATGACGTCACCAAGACGTCAATCTTCGGGACACATCTTTGCTATAGGGACTATGCTTATGCTAACTTTGAATGATGTATGACAAAGATTAATGCCAAAAGTGGCACTGAGAAAAAAACGTGCACAAAGTCTATGGGATTAAGGCGACAAAAAGAAGAAGCCAAAAAAAAAAAAAAAAAAAAAAAAAAATGAGAACAAAAACAAAGGCTTTTCCGCAACTTTGCGGAAATGCCAAAAAAAAAAAAAAAAAAAATGAGAACAAAAACAAAGGCTTTTCCGCACTATGCGGAAAAGCCAACTAGAGATCTATGTCTGTTTGCAACAGGACACAGGGCTTTTCTGCATTATGATTTTTTTTATCAATAATACATCCCTGACTATGCGCATGAATAAACATAAAATCTGTCAAAGTTAGCCGAAAATCGGCTAAAACGGTCACTGTGGACAGGATTTGACCTCAGCCACACGTGCGCTGCAGGCTGACTGACAAACGATGTATGTGCGTATGTACAACGTACGTGCATGTACATGTACATTGTGGACGTCCTGTGCATGTTTAAAGCAGAGGTATTGTCAACCTGAAGTTTTAAGCGTGCGCAGGGTATGTCCGAGTTCGCTTATTGCCTCAAAACTAGACCTACCCGTAAATCGACAATTAAATTAAAAACAAATATAAAAACTGCCATGGTTGATTTTTCAGGAATTTTCAAAAGAAAAAGGGTCTTTTCATTAGAACTTCCGGTCTGATGACGTCATACGCCTAAAATTTCGCAAACGTTTTAAGTGGGTCAAGGTCATCATATACACCAATATTTAAGCGATTCCGACAAACTTCGCCACAGACATCTATTCAAAATACATTTTTGAAAATTTTTAACCTGTCGCTAGAGGGCGCTCGAAGATTGCATGACGAGATCGGTAGATGATTTGAAGAATACTATCGGCCAAAACACTAACACCGTTAAAAGCAAGTTCATATCTATTACCACTTTTAAATAAAAAGCCACTTCCAGTTTTAGCCTTTTTCGACCGGAAGCAAGGGTCACGTGATTTCACGCACACTGAATGAAATAAAGACCTCAACCTATTCTACCACTTGCCAGCAAAAGAATGCTGCGGATGCGTACGGTTGATTTCTTATGCAGTTTTAAATATTAAAAGTGTCACAATTTAATTGCCTACAAACACACAACTGATGACGTCATCATGACGTCATCATTACACAATGTTGTTTGAGCTAGGGTCTTTGTTTGGACAAATAGTGGTGTAAATGAATTACTGGCAAAGAGTCGAAAATGCCCTTTGAAAATCGAATTTTTTTTTTTAAGTTTTGTGTACAAAGTCTTTGGGAAAAATTAAATATTCAAAAATCTATAATAAATTAGTCGATGACGTCACCATGACGTCACTCTTTGGGGCACATCTCTGCTATAAGGACTATGACTATGCTAACTTTGAATGATGTATGACAAAAATAAATGTCAAAAGTGGCACTGAGAAAAAAACGTGTACAAAATCTATGGGATTTAGGCGACAAAAAGAAGAAGAAGAAGAAGAAAGAAAAACTAGAGGTCTATGTCCGTTTGCAACAGAACATAGGGCTTTTCCGCATTATGTTTTTTTTGAGGTCATGTTTTTTCTGTTTTGTGCAAAACTGTGTGCATTTACGTTTTGTCTAACAAACCTCATTCAAATGGAAATTTGATTTTCGCATATTGCATTTGTCATATATAAAATATATATATAATCACAAGATGACGTCATTATGACGTCAGCTCAATATTTATTTGTAACACATCCCGGCCTGCCCCCATACCAAGTTTCAACCCAATCTAAATCACTGTTGATGAGATATAGGGGCTTAAAATATACAAACGATGTCGTCACATGTCTAATGAATACGTCATTGTAACAATATTCGGCAGTGCTCATTATTTTATTGCGGTTTTAGTCTGAACAAAGTTTGAAAACAATCGGATTAATGAAAGTGTTAAATTTTGTAAGCAGAATAAATTGGCAATATTAAAAAATCGTAAACAAATCTACTGATGACGTCATCTTGACGTCATTTAAGATATTGTGTACTAGTGTTATTATCTACCCACCCACCAAGTTTCGTGACGATCGGACATTATCTTATATGTGTTTCAAAAAAGTGCATTTTTGATGACGTCATCATGACGTCACACATTTTTCAAAATTTTGCACATATACCTATTGCCTAACAAACCTTATACAAAAAGAATTTTAAATGTAACATATTGGGTTCGTGATTTATGGCTTAAAGGTTCAAAACTTCAAAAATCTATATAAAATCACACGATGACGTCATGATGACGTCACCTCAATATTTATTTGTAACACATCCCGGCCTACCCCCATACCAAGTTTCAACCCAATCGGATGCACTGTTCATGAGATATAGGGGCTTAAAATATACAAGTTAACAATGACGTCACATGTCGTCATCATGATGACGTCATCGTAACAATACTTGGCAGTGCTCATTATTGGCTTTTTCGCCATCAGCGAAAAAGCCTTTGTTTCTGTTCTGATTTTTTTTTTTCTTACTTCTTCTTCTTGTTCTTCTATCCCAAATCCCATTGATTTTGCACATGTTTCATTCTGGACCCCACTTTTGACCCTGAACATACTTCAATCTTAATGAAACTTGGCACAGAGTCAAGACCCAAAGTGAACTCGTGCATGGAAAAGTGACGTCATCATGACGTCATCATGGGCCACGTGACGTCATCTGAAATGTGTAATTTTTAGGACCCTATATCTAAAGAACTATAAGTCGGATTGGGTTGAAACTCGGTATATTGGTAGACCGGGATGTGTTATAGATAAAAATTGAAGTGACATCATCATGACGTCATCGTGTGATTTTATATCGATTTTTGACGTTTTGGACCTTGAAGCCATATCTCACGTATGCAATATGCTAAATTCAAAATTCTTTTTGTATTAGGTTTGTTAAGCAATAGGTAAATGCACCAAATTTTGAAAAATGTGTGACGTCATGATGACGTCATCAAAAATGCGATTTTGTAAAACACATATAAGGGAATGTCCGATCGTACTGAAACTTGGTGGGTGGGTAGATAATTGTACCAGTGCACAAAATATGAAATGACGTCACGATGACGTCATCGACAGATTTTTAACGATTTTTTAAATATTTACAGTTTTATTCTGATTACGAAATTTAACACTTTTATTCATCCAAGTCGCTTCAAACTTGGTACAGGCTAAGTCCACAAAAGAATAATGAGCACCGCCAAGTATTGTTATAATGACGTCATCATGGGTCACGTGACGTCATCTTAAATGTTCATAATTCAAAGCCCAATATCTACAGCACGGTAAGTCTGATTGGATTGAAACTTGGTATGTAGGTAGACCAGGATGTGTTATAGGTACAAATTGAAATGACGTCATAATGACGTCATCATACGATTTTATATGATTTTATGAGTTGTTGGACCCTTTAAGCCATATCACACAAACGCAACATGCAAAATTCAAAATTCTTTTTGTATTTGGTTTAACAGGGCATAAGTATATACACAAAATTTTGAAAAGAATGTGACGTCATCATGACGTCATCAAAAATATAGCGATAGTTGAAAACACATAAACATCATTGAACAATCACCATCAACTAATCAACAATAACAAATCAAAAATCAAAATCAACAGTCAAAATCAACAATCAACACCAAAATCATCAGCTATCAACAATCAACTATCAATAATCATCAACCGACATCAACATCAACAATCAACAATCAACAATCAAAATCAACAATTAACAATTAACATCAACAATCATCAACAATCAACATCAATAACCAACATCAACAATCAACGTCAACAATCATCAACAACATCAACATCAAAGATCAATATCAAAAATTAACATCAGCTTTCAACAACAACATCATCAACATCAACAATTAACATCAACATCAACAATCAGCATCAACTAATCATCAATCAACATCAACATTAACAATCAACAATCAAAATCAACAATTTACAATTAACATCAACAATCATCAACAATCAACATCAATAACCAACATAAACAATCATCATCAGAAACATCACCAACAATCGACATCCATAATCAACATCAACAATCAACGTCAACTACCAACATGAACAATCAACAATCAACATCAACATCAACAATCAACAATCAACATCAACAATCAACAACAATCAATCAACAATGCGAAAAAGCCCTATGTTCTGTTCATTGAACAGACATAAACCTCTAGTTTTATTGTGGTTTTAGTCTGTACCAAGTTTGGAAAAAATCAGATTAATAAAAGTGTTGAATTTTGTAAGCAGAATAAAATTGGCAATATTAAAAAATTCTTTAAAAATCGACCGATGACGTCATCGTGACGTCATTCAAGAATTTGTGTACTAGTGTTATTATCTACCCACCCACCAAGTTTCAAGACGATCGGACATTCCCTTATATGTTTTTCGAAAAATCGCATTTTTGCTGACGTCATTATGACGTCACACATTTTTCCAAATTTTGTGCATTTATCTAATGCCCAGCGAACCTAATACAAAAAGAATTTTGAATTTATCATATTGCGTTAGTGAGATATGGCTTAAAGGTCCAAAACTTCAAAAATCTATATAAAATCACAAGATGACGTCATGATGACGTCACCTCAATTTTCGTCTATAACACATCCCGATCCACCTACATACCAAGTTTCAACTCAATCGGACTGACAGTTCTGTAGATATAGGACTTTGTAATATGCATATTAATGATGACGTCACGTGACCCATGATGACGTCATCATGACGTCGCTCCTCCGCACACATCTATGCTGTATGGACTATGTCTATGCAAACTTTGAACGATATGCAACAAAGTTTAAGGGCAAAAGTGGCGTGTAGAATAAACGTGTACAAAGTCTATGGGGTTTTGGGAAAAAAAGAAGAAGAAGAAGAAGAAAGAAAAAAAATCAGAACAAAAAGAAAGGCTTTTCCGCATTTTTGCGGAAAAGCCAAAAATGAGAACAAAAAGAAAGGCTTTTCCGCTTTTTTGCGGAAAAGCCAAAAATGAGAACAAAAAGAAAGGCTTTTCCGCTTTTTTGCGGAAAAGCCAACTAGAGATCTATGTCTGTTTGCAACAGAACATAGGGCTTTTCCGCATTATGATTTTTTTTAATCAATAATATTCCCTGAATATGCATGAACATAAAATCTGTCAAAGTTAGCCGAAAAATCGGCTAAAACGGTCACTGTGGACAGGATTTGACCTCGGCAATACGATGTATGTGCGTGTGCACAAGGTCTTTGCTTGGACAAAGAGTGATCTAAATAAATTACTGGCAAAGAGTCGAAAACGCACTTTGAAAATCGACAAAAATTTTTAAATTTGTTGATGACGTCATCGTGACGTCACTTCGAACTTTGCATACTAGTATGATTAACTACCTACCCACCAAGTTTCATGACAATTGGACCTTTCCTTATATGAGTTTTGCAAAATCGCATTTTGATGACGTCATGATGACGTCACACATTTTTTTTCAAGTTTTGTGCAAATAGCTATTACATAACAGACCAAATGCAAAAAAGAATTTTGCATTTTGCATGTTGCGTTCGGGAGATATGGCTAAAAGTCCAAACAAATAAATATTATATAAAATCTCAGGATGACGTCATCATGACGTCACCTCATTTTTAATCTATAACACATCCTGGTATAGCCACATACCAAGTTTCAACCCAATCGGACTTACATTTCTGTAGATATAAGACTTCACAATATGTACGTAAATTTTCAAAAATCAATAAAGAATTAGGTGATGACGTCATCGTGAGTCATAGTCTTGGCATAATTTTTGTATGAGGGTCTTTCTTGGCTGTAACTTTGATGACGATTCCAGATCGCCAAAATACGAAAATGGTGGCTTGAAAACGTGTACAAAGTCAATAGGTTAAAAATCCCACAGCAGAAAAACTGCACCTTTAAATGCGTGATTTTCCTTTAAACTGAAACATTTTTATAAAATATTACTTGCTATTCTAACTCTTGGGAATATTTTCAATCAAATGAAAGGCGTAAAAAAATACGATTTCTTTTTCCTTCTCATAGTAATTCTCAGCCGAAGTTCAGAACTACTCAGTAAGATATATCAGTGTTGTATAGGGAAAGACTTGTGGAGAAAGCTGTGTACAAAGTCTATGAGAAAAATTAATTATTCATAAATCCATAATAAATAACTTGATGACGTCACCATGACGTCACTCTTCGGGACACGTCTTGGCTATAGGGACTATGCTTATGCCAACTTTCAATGATATCTGAAAAAGATTAATGCCAAGAGTGCTATAATACGTCCCTGTCTATGCGCATGCATGAACATAAAATCTGTCAAAGTTAGCCGAAAATCGGCTAAAACGGTCACTGTGGACAGGATTTGACCTGGGCAACACGTGCGCTGCAGGCTGACTGACATACGATGTATGTGCCTATGTACAACGTACGTGCATGTACATGTACATGTACATGTACATTGTGGACGTCCTGTCCTGTGCATGTTTTGAAGCAGAGGTATTGTCAACGTGAAGTTTTAAGCGTGCGCAGGGTATGTTCGAGTTTGCTTATCGCCTCGAAACTTTGAAATGTTTTAGACCTACTCTTCAATCGACAATTAAAGTAAAAACAAATATAAAAACTGCCATGGTTGATTTTTCAGGAATTTTCAAATGAAAAAGGGTCTTTTTATTATAACTTCCGGTCTGATGACGTCATTCGCCTAAAACTTCGCACACGTCTTAAGTGGGTCAAGGTCATCATATACACCAATATTTAGGCGATTACGACAAACTTCGCCACAGACATCTATTCAAAATACATTTTTTGCTAATTTTCAACCTGTCGCTAGAGGGCGCTCGAAGATTGCATGACGTCATCGGTAGATGATTTGAAGAATACTATTGGCCAAGAGACTAACACCGTTAAAAGCAAGTTTATATCTATTACCACTTTCAAATGATAAGCCACTTCCGGTTTTGGCCTTTTTCGACCGGAAGCAAGGGTCACGAGATTTCACGCACACTGAATGAAATAAAGACCTCAACCTATTCTACCACTTGCCGGCAACAAAATGCTGCGGACGCGTATGGTTGATTTCTTATGCATTTTTAAATATTAAAAGTGTCACAATTTAATTGCCTATCAATCAACACAGGATGACGTTATCATGACGTCATCATTTCACAATGTTGTTTGAATTAGGGTCTTTGCTTGGACAAAGAGTGGTGTAAATGAATTACTGGCAAAGAGTCGAAAATGCCCTTTGAAAAGCGACAATTTTTTTTTAATTTCTGTGTACAAAGTCTATGGGAAAAATTTAATATTCAAAAATCTATAATAAATTAGTCGATGACGTCACCATGACGTCAATCTTCGGGACACATCTTTGCTATAGGGACTATGCTTATGCAAACTTTGAATGATGTCTGACAAAGATTAATGCCAAAAGTGGCGTGTAGAAAAAACGTGCACAAAGTCTATGGGGTTTTGGCGACAAAAAGAAGAAGGAAAAAAAAAAAAAAAAATGAGAACAAAAACAAAGGCTTTTCCGCATTTTGCGGAAAAGCCAAAAATCAGAACAAAAAGAAAGGCTTTTTCGCAAGAATTGCGAAAAAGCCAAAAAATGAGAACAAAAAGAAAGGCTTTTCCGCTTTTTTGCGGAAAAGCCAAAAAAAAGAAAAAAAATGAGAACAAAAACAAAGGCTTTTCCGCACTTTGCGGAAAAGCCAAGAAAAAAAAAACAAAAAACAAAAAGAAAGGCTTTTTCGCAAAATTGCGAAAAAGCCCAAAAAAATCTTAACGAAAACAAGAGCTGTTTCGGTGTGTCACCGAAACAGCTAACTAGAAATGTGTTTGTGGACAAACACAAGCTGTTTCGGATATTTGAAATACTCTGACGAACAGTAAAGTCAATCAGACATATGGAAGTGGAAAAGTGTATGGTTTGAAGAAAAACGTGTACAGAACGAATAGGGAAACAATGCATCTTTTACATGACGTAGTGGTCTAAGTGTGTACCAAGTATAATGTCGATCGAATATACGAAAGTGCCAAAGTTTAAAAACGTGTACAAACCCTATGGGGAAAATGTGTATCTTTAATGTGACGTAACCTGACACCTGATGACGTCATGATCACCAATTTCTTCTAGGACCATCTATGGGTGGTGGTCTAAGTGTGTAAGTGTAACGTCGATCGGATTTACAAAAGTGTCAAAATGGAGCATTTTAAAATGTGTACAAACCCTATGGGGAAAATATATATCTTTAATGTGACGTAACCTGACACCTGATGACGTCACGATCACGAATTTCATCTAGGACCATCTGTGGGTGGTGGTCTAAGTTAAGTTGATGAGATTTACGAAGATGTCAAACTGGAGTGTTTTAAAACGTGTACAAAACATATGAAAAAAATGCATCTTTAATGTGACGTAACCCGACACCTGATGACGTCACAATCACAAACAAAAACAAGAGCTGTTGTGTCACAGCTAAAAAAAAATCAGAACAAAAACAAAGGCTTTTCCGCAACTATGCGGAAAAGCCAAAAAAAAAAAAGAACAAAAAGAAAGGCTTTTCCGCAACTATGCGGAAAAGCCAAAAAAAAAAAAAAAAAACGAAATGCTTTTCCGCAACTATGCAGAAAGCCAGAAAAAAATTAGAACAAAAACAAAGGCTTTTTCGGCGAAAAAGCCAATAAGGAAAAAGAAAAAAAAAATCGGAACAAAAACAATGCTTTTCCGCATTGAAGCGGAAGAACAAGTCAGGTGTGTTTACAAACACAAATGCCCCGCAACCGTGACTGTCTCACGACATAACACCACTCTTTTAACATCAACTTACATGTACCTTGGTCACATGGAACGTTCATTGACAGCGTTAGTGTTTTCTGTAGGTTTTATATAAATTAATTCCTATGATCTCAGAATAAATACAAGATTTTAATTGTTTTAGCCACTGTGACCTTGACCCTTGACCTTTCGACCGCCAATGCAATAGGCTTCTTTGGATTACCAAGAACAATCCACAAACAAATTTGAAGTTCACATGTAAAGTATTACTCAAGTTATCGCGCTGACAAAATTTCTTTTGTTTTAGCCACTGTGACCTTGACCCTTGACCTTTCGGCCCCAAATGCAATAGGCTTCTTAGGATTGCCAAGGACAATCAACAAACCAACTTTGAAGTTCATAATTGTTAAAATTTTATTGCATTTACAAAATAATACAATTTTGTTTCATTGGATTAACGTCAAACTTGGTACACATCAAGACTACAATAAAAAATATGTGGACTGACAGGTATTGTTATGATGACGTCATCATAAGACACGTGGCGTCATCACAAACGTGCATATTTTGAAGTCCTATATCTACAGAACAGTTAAGTCCGATTTGGTTAAAACTCGGTGTGTCGGTAGACTGCGATGTGTTATAGATAAAAATGAGGTGACGTCATGATGACGTAATCATGCGATTTGATATGAATTTTTGAATTTTTGGACCTTTAAGCCGAATCTCACGAACGTAACATGAAAAATTCAAAATTCCTTTTGTATTTTGTTTGTTAGGTAATAGGTATATATACACATTTTTTTAAATTTGTGACGTCACGATGACATTATCAAAAATGCGAATTTCCAAAACACATATAACAGCAGTTCCCATCCTCATGAAACTTTGTGGATAGGTAGATAATGTCACAAGTATGAAAAATTTGAAATGACGTCGTCATGACATTATCGGTTGATATTTTTATGATTTTTTAATTTTTAAGATTTTATTCCCATAACAAAATGTTACACTTTCTTTCATGGGATTTATGGTGTTGTTACAATGATGTCATTGCGGGACATGTGACGTCATGTTAAAAGGTGTAAATGTTGAAGTCCTATACATGTATGTGAAGAATTTAGTCCTCTAACTACGGTATCTAATTGCATATGGACAAAACACCCCCCCCCCCAAAAAAAAAAAAAAGGAAAAGCCCTATGTTCTGTTCATCGAACAGACATAGCTCTAGTTTATTTTTATTTTTTATCAGTCATTTTGCCCATAGCATTTGTGCACGTTTTTTTGTCCCCGGCACTTTGGGCACTAAAATCAATCCGATTGCCTTTAAACTCGGCACACAATTAGACCAGCACCTGAAGTTGTGTGCCAAACATTGACGTCATCGTGACGTCATCATGAGTCACGTGACGTGACATTATATGCGATTTTTCTGTTGTGACCGTTTTCTAGCAGTATTCAGCTAGATCTGACAGATTGGGCTATATCTCCAGAACTACAGGTCTGAGTGGGTTGGAAGTTCGTATGTCCATAGACAGGGATGTGTTATAGATTCACGTAATTCACTTGACGTCATGATGACGTCATCACGTGACACATATGACGTCATGTAAAATAAACTTATTTTGAAGGCCTATATCTCCTGAACTACAGGTCCGATGGGGTTGAAAGTTGCTATGTACCAAGACCGGGATGTCTTATAGATGACAATTAACTTGGCGTCATGATGACGTCATCATGTGACATATGACGTCATATAAAATAAACATATTTTGAAGGCCTATATCTCCTGAACTACAGGACCGATGGGGTTGAAAGTTGGTATGTACCAAGACCGGGATGTCTTAGATGACAATTAACTTGACGTCATGATGACATCATCACGTGACATATGACGTCATATAAAATAAACATATTTTGAAGGCCCATATCTCCAGAACTGCATGTCCGATTGGGTTCAAAGTTGGTATGCACCTAGACCGGGGTGTGTTACAGATGAAAAATGAAGTGACGCCATCATGACGTCATCACATGGCATGTGACGTCATATTAAAATGCATATTTTGAAAGCCTATATCTCCAGAACTACAGGTCTAATTGGGTTGAAAGTTGGTACGTAACTAGACTGGGATGTGTTATACATGAAAATTGAAATGACGTCACGATGATGTCATCATGAGTCACGTGACGTCATGTTAAATGTAATATTTGAAAATTAATAGAAAATCAACCGTGAGAGACCTGAACTTGACGTTTGCGGGGATCAATAGAATTATCCAGGGTCTTCATTTTTGATATCACATGCGAAATCGCATGACCCTTCCTTCCGGTTGAAACCGGAAGTGCCTTGTAATTTAAAATTGGTAAAAGATGTGAACTGGCTTTCAACGATGTGAACTGGCTTTCAACTGGCTAAGTTGCTCTTTTTAGAAAAACGGTGACGTCATAAAATGTTAGAGCTCCCTCTAGCGGCAGGTTGTTATAGATGATTATAGATGACAATTGATGTTATGTCATCATGACGTGATCACGTGACATGTGATGTCATAATTCAAGGCCCTTTGAGAATGTAATCACATATTTATATATGCCACCATTTATGATAAATAGAACTACACATCCTTTCTGGATGGAACTTATACTTGAAATTTACCTGTGACATATGTCACAAAAACATTACTGAAACAGCCCTGTGTTTGTCCACAACCATAAATCTAGTTGTTTTTCATTTTATGTACATGTACTTGAACAAAATCTTACCCCCTGAACTCCCTAAATGGGATTCTCCTTTGTACAAACTTGCAGCTTTTGTTACTTGTGATACTTGTTGATGTTCAAGCAGAAAAGTGCAGAGTTTGCCATCCTGACTTTCACTGAAAACAGAGAAAATAAAAAAGAACAAATGACGTCATAGAATGCGTTTCATTTTCTATACTGTAATGCAACAGAGGGCGCTAAATAGCGCAATGTGAATGTCAAAACTAGCGAATTCACTTTGCATGTTCATGTATAGCAGTATGTTTAGTGGGTGCAGAGCTTATAGGGTCCATCTAATTCTTGCGCATGTGTTACTGGGCAGTGTGGGTCACTGCTTGGTGATGTGCAGCTTGAGTGCACAGGGTAAATGTCGGGAAATGAAAACATGTGTTATTCATGTTTCATGTATTTGGCTTCTTAATGTTGTTTCCTAACCTCAAGGATACATGAAGCCTAGCTTTCACCACCAAAATGGGCTGGTAATTGGTATGACCTCCTGCCAGACTCATTCTTGGGTCTAACCAAACCCTTTGTTTGAGAGAGATCTTCCCATGCCCTTGTCTAGCTATTTTTGGTACCAAGAATGTCACTTTCACTAGCTTTGGAGCCAAATCAATTAGGGTTTGGAGGTTGTTGGGACCTGGAAGAAATCTTGCTGGTCAGCAGATTCACCCAGGACTCCCTGAAAAACTAGCCAATCATAAAGTTTATATTCAAATTATTTCACAGGGAAAGAGTTGTCAATTTAATATTTAGCCAATCGGCAAATGGATGGAAGTGTCCATCACCGACCCAGTGTGTATATAAGGTCCCGCATCAGGGCCAAAAGACCAGTCTGCACCCACATCCAGCAGGCCACTGAAGCCAAGCCAATGTCGTAGCCATAGAGGGGTAAGTTCTTGTCTTCAGTTATTTTGAGTTGTAATTTTGAGACTTAGTTTCTAGTTGAGAGCTATTTGTGTTCTGTAGTTGTAATGCTGATTGAAGTTCATTCTTATATTTGGTGGTTCTTGGTTTCAATCATTTGTTTGCATTTCTGTGCACGAAGTTATCTGCAGCTTGAGCCATTATTGTGTGAATAATTGCTGCACTTTTATTGATTCGAACCATGCTTGAACTTAGAAATTTGCAATAATAAGTTCGGCAGTCAACTTAAGTTGATGTGAATTGAACATGTATCTTAATTAGTGTATCATTAAAATATTATGGAACCATTTGTTCAAGAATTATTTCATTCTTTCATATTAATATATATATTGTAACGTGCGTCGCCTAGTCGGTCCCTTGCCTCTCTGGCCCAGTCCCAATGGAGTTGAAGCACCTGCGGTTGGAGGCCACAGCACCAAGTGACGAACAGCACTCCCAAATCTGCTCCACCAGGGGAAAGCGCTAACTCAACTAGTGTTTGGGATTTAGGGATTGGGTGGATTAACCTGTGGTTTTGGGTGGATTAGCCTGTGGTTTGAGTGGTTGATTGGTGGCTCTGGGTGGCTGACCAGTGGCTCAGGGTGGCTGACCAGTGGCGCAAGTTGCTCAAGTGGCTCAAGTGGCGGAGACTTGCACCCTAATTAGTGACAATTAGACAATAAAACAGAGACAGGAGACTTCTTTGACTTCTTTAGTCCCATCAAGCGAAGAAGTGTGATTTATTCTCTCGAACTGTGCCTTTTATAGGCCAACATGGTTGAACATGGTCATATACATTCACATACAATTAATGACCCTCATTACTAAAGTACACAGGGTGCCTCAACCAATGAAAATGCAGTATTGCTTAGTAGATGACTTAAGCCACACCCACTAACAGCGCTGGCCAATTAAATGCTGTTGTTCTAGTATGAGTGACTGGGCACTAAAGAAAAGTCGCTATACAGTTCATGTTAATGTATAAAACGTATAGTTGATGATTCATCACATGACCTCCCCCCAGAGTTTGCAGTCCCTGAAACTGTTAAGTCTTAATTGATTTAAGTTTCTACACAACAAACATTTGAAAACTTAAGATTTTGAATCGGAGCCACATCCTTCATTCAGTATTCTTATATAAAATTTACAATCTTCGCAGCTGACAAAGTGGGTTTAATAAATCTCATTAGCAGCAATATTTGTGCACACAAACCTAGTTTAACAATCATCTTAGAACAACTCTAAAGTCGAATGATTATTCCTTTTTATCAACACATGGCTTTATATGAAATACATGACTTTATATAAAATAGATGGCTTTATATAAAATAGATGAGCAGCACTTTTAAAATACACTATAAAAGTCTTCTTAGTACATGTACATGTATAACAAAATAAAGTGGTTCATATTAAACCAACTCTTTTAGAAATAACTTGGTCCTCAACTTTTGAAGTTTCAAAATTAACTGTAACTTTTATAACAACTGAACATTTCAAACTTTAACCTTTAAAACTCTGTAATTATTTGGAACTTTAACTTGGAACTTTAAGAAGTAGAAATCTTGCTTTGCGTCTTTCTGGGAGTGCAATACTCCTCGGCGGAATACCCGGGTGATGGTCGTTACCTCAATATGATCTGCCATCTCCCCAGCTGGGTCTTCACTTTCCGTGGAGGAGCTCACTTGGGGCACCATCTCGGTGTGAAGCTGCCTAAGCAGCTGCAATGACTTTCCCCCAGTCTTGGGGTGGCCAGTAGCAGTGGAGGTTGAGGGGGAACCATGCGGGGATGGGACAGGGAGGAGTTGCATCTCCGGCTCCGGTGGTATGATGGACGGAGAATTGGGTGCTCAAGGCTTGGCTGAGGTGGAGCAATTCTTCCCAAAATAGTGCAACTGGGACTTGGCATGGCGGTGCAAGCTGGAGTTCCTGGTAAACCGCTCCCCGCACATGCTGCAAGCAAAGGGCAAGGCCTCCCTATGTCTCTCCTTTTCATGTTGGACCAGGCTGGCTCGAGAGGTGAATTTCCTACCGCAACCACCCACATGGCAAGGGAAGGAGGTGGTGGCTGGCGGGCGTGTCACGGGAATCTTGGCCTCAGGCTTCTGGGGATGGGCGCTTGGTGTTGAGCTGTTCTTGTGATGATGACTGCTCGTTCTAGGGCGTTTGCTGGCCCCGTCATCCCCCGGTCGCTTCTCGTCACGCCGCTTGCCGACCGATGGCTTGTCACCTTGGTTGCCCCTAGGCATGGTGGACAGTGGTACTGTAGTTTAGTGGAAACGGCGGTGGCTGTGGTGGCTGTGGTGGCTGTGGTGGCTATTGTGGCTGTATACAGTGCGATGTGCGGTCGTAGTTGTGGACGGTTCAAGGCTCAAACACGTAATGACGTACACACGTGCGTCGCCCCATGTGTACTGTGTATATGCCCGTATGTGTACGTTATACACACGTATGTAGTCGAGCGCTGAGTTGCGTGGTGCCTGCAGAACCTATTATTAAAAATAACTGGGGTTGCGGGATACCAGTCAACTTCCTTTTTTTTCCCTTCTTTTTTCTTGGATTAAACTTCGTAATCCTGTAATCTAGCGGGACATCGTCGCTGGCGTTTTCGGTACCGCCCGACGGAGAGTTGGGTATTTGATGCTGGTTCTTGCTCCTCGTCTTGAATTAGGCCCGTTGTGATATCTTCACTGCCGTTTTCTTGGGTGGAAATGTGTTGTTCTTCCTCGAATTCTTCCGTGCGTTCAGCCGAGGGCTCGAAGTAAGGTTTGTTCCCCTGGCCGGGGTATTCCCCCGCGTCGTCTGTAGTCTCCCCAAGTGGATTATCTTCCGGCAAGTGAACACCATCTTCATCAGTTGGTGGAGATTCCTGCTCATCCTCGGTCTCCGGCTCCACAGGAACACTATCTCTCCCCTCGGTTCGCCATTTTCTTCTCTCTGGGCCTGTGTAGATCATCAGTTTGTCATAATGCACAACCTTCAGCTTTGATTTTGGTTTCTCCTGTATCCGGAAGGTCACGTCTGATAACCTATCCAGGACCAGATACGGGCCAATTCATTTGAACTGCAGCTTGGGAGACAATCCTTTCTTGCGCGCAGTGTTGTGCAGCCATACAAACATTCCAGCTTGTATCTTGCTACCCAAAACATGGCGATCATAGTTGGGCTTTTGCCTCTGAAGATTTACTTTCATGTTGCTCCGAGCTCTTTGATGTGCCTCACTCATTTTCTGTCGGAGATTTTGGCATAGTCAGTCGACATGTGGTAATCACTGGGGTAAGCGCGTGTAGTGGTAGTGCTATCTCCCGCCCCATATTAAAGCATGGTGCAAGGTGACTCTCCGGTGCTTTCTTGAGCCGTACTTCGGTATGCCATCATCGAGTATGCCAACTGGACATCCCAATCCTTCTGGTCTGGCTTTACGAACGGCCCAACCAGATTCACCAAGCTTCGGTTGAATCTTTCAATGAACCAGCTTGTATCTTGCTACCCAAAACATGGCGATCATAGTTGGGCTTTTGCCTCTGAAGATTTACTTTCATGTTGCTCCGAGCTCTTTGATGTGCCTCACTCATTTTCTGTCGGAGATTTTGGCATAGTCAGTCGACATGTGGTAATCACTGGGGTAAGCGCGTGTAGTGGTAGTGCTATCTCCCGCCCCATATTAAAGCATGGTGCAAGGTGACTCTCCGGTGCTTTCTTGAGCCGTACTTCGGTATGCCATCATCGAGTATGCCAACTGGACATCCCAATCCTTCTGGTCTGGCTTTACGAACGGCCCAACCAGATTCACCAAGCTTCGGTTGAATCTTTCAATGAACCCGTCGGACTTTAAGGGCAATTTCGCGTCTGGTCGATCCCCGGCAATCTGCACACTTCTTTAAATACGGCGGACTGGAAGTTCGTGCCTTGGTCACTGTGGAGTTCTTTTGGACAGCCATATCTGCAAATAAATTGCTCCACCAGAGTTTCTGCTATGGTCGATGTCTTCTGGTCTGGCAGTGCGTATGCCTCAATCCACTTCGTAAATGGATCTCCCACAACTAGTACATACGCATTGCCTCGGTCGCTCCTGGGCAGGGGGCCCATAACATCCAGAGCGATTCTCTCCATCGGTGCGCCAACCGTGTATTGTTGAAGGGGAGCTCAAGGTTTCTTGCCCGGTGATTTCCTCCTTGCACACACTGTGCATTGTCCGATACTCCTGCCCAGTAGTACCTTTGTCGGACCTTGTGTAGGGTCTTGCGCACTCCTTGGTGACATGCCGTTTTACTATCATGGAGTTCATCCAGGACACTTTCCCGCAGGCATGACGGCAAAATTACTTGCAACTTACATTGCCTTCCGTCATCTGTCTCAAAGCGTCGGCATAGGGCTCCCTGTTGCATCTTCAGCTGTTGCCACTGGGCCCAATATGTTTTGGTTGCTGCTGACTCAGTGGAGAGAGATTCCCACTCTGGTCTGTCCCCTCCATTCTCCTTAGCTCTGACAATAGGTCCAATCGTAGGATCACCTAACTGTTTCTCCCTCAGTTCCTTCAGAGTCCATTTTGGTGAGAGACTTATCATTCTGGTCCCACGATCTGCATTCACCCCTGTCGTCGGTACATTTTGTTGGCCTTGACTTTTCCCTTCTGTCTCCTCCTGTCTTCCCTCGTTCTAAGGATCGCCGATTGCCGAATCTTCTGGGCAACTAATTCTAGGCATCTCCACCTGGTCCTTTTCGTTCTGCTCCATACCTCTTCCGGACTGCTTGCATGGCATGCGGGAGAGTGCATCGGCATTCTGGTGGACTCGACCTGGCCGATGTTGGATCGTGAAGTCGTACTCACTCAAGATCTCCATCCATCTAGCCAGTGTCGACCATACAGGTAATGCCGGAAGTGCTTGACAAATGTCACAACGGCCAGGAGTTCTCGCCTCGTGACGCAGTAATTCCTTTTTGGCTTTGACATAGTGCGGCTGGCATATGCAACGACTTTCTCCACACCATCATGTTTTTGGGATAGCACAGCTCCCAGGGCTGTGCTACTGGCATCCGTGTCTAGTACAAACTCTCCTCCTTCTTTGGGGTAGACTAGTATGGGTGCTGATGTCAACTGTGTCTTCAGAGTGCAGAAAGCAACCTCGCAGTCCTCTGTCCACAGGAACATCCGGTTCTTTTCCATAAGTTGGTGCAATGGTTGGGCAACCTTGGCAAACCCTTGAATGAAACGTCGGTAGTAAGAAGCCAATCCAATGAAACTCCTTACATCTTTGGTGGACCGAGGTGTTGGCCATTCCTCCACAACTCTAACTTTCTCGGGGTCCGTGGCTACGCCCTCACTAGATATCACATGTCCCAGGTAGGCTACCGATTGTTTGAAGAGGCTACATTTCTTCGGCTTTATTTTGAGGTTGGCCTGTCTCAGCCTCCGGAAGACTTCCTCAAGTCTCTCTATCTCCTCATTCACCGTCTTGGCGAAGACCACGATGTCATCTAAGTACAGTAGTAGTGTTTCCCACTGAAGCCCGGAGAGAATCCTTTCCATCAGCCTCTCGAATGTAGCCGGGGCGATACAGAGGCCAAAAGGCATGACCTTCCACTGGTACAGTCCTCCTCTGGTAACGAAAGCTGATTTGGCCTTGGCATCCTCATTTAATTCCACTTGCCAGTATCCACTGGCCAGATCTAGGGTGCAAAACCATTGTGTCCCTGCTAGCGAATCTAAGCTGTCGTCCACCCTGGGTATCGGGTATGCATCTTTCAGTCTGTGTTCGTTGAGAAACCGGTAGTCCACGCAGAACCGGGTGGATCCATCTTTCTTCTTCATTAAGACGACTGGAGATGCCCATGGGCTATTTGATGGCTCAATTATCCCCTTCTGTAGCATGTCTTTTACCTGCTCGTCCGCCTTGGCCCGTTGCCAGGTAGGGAGACGTCTGGGACGTTAGCGTATGGGGGCCGTATCATCTGTCCTGATCTCGTGATGCACCAGGTCCGTTTTCCCCAGGTCTCCCGTGCCCTTTGAGAAAACGTCTTGATACTCGATGAGTAGCTTCTTCACCTTGTCTCTATCTGGACTCTCCAGTAAGTTCTTAACACTCTGTTGGTACAGATCGGTGAGATGTTCTGAAAGCTCTTGACCAGCTTTATTCTCTGCTGTTTCTCCCCCTCTTTCCATCATCCTAATCGTAGAGCAATCATCTTTCTGAATGTCCTTATCAGCCGTGGATGTGATGGTCCCCAAGACACTACCTCCACTTATCATCACAACTGTAGTACCTGGGTTGAACACTCGGACCGGGTATTTATCTGTTCTTCAGTTCAGGGCAGTTTCTCTTAAAGTGCCCTGTGTTTCCACAGTGGTAGCAGGCTAGTTTTGTATGCTTCTGTTCGAAGTCGGCTTGTTCAGGGCGCCGTGTGTCATTCTGCATTGCTTGAGTTTGCCCGGCTAACAGCTGATGCACTTGCCTCAGTTGCTCCGACATTGCCCGTGTTTGCCTTTCGAACTCATCCGTTGAGACAATCTCCACTTGTCTTGTGACTCGATTGTTTCTGTCTGGGCGACCACCCTGGTTTCGCTGCCGTTGTCTCTCCGCTTTCAGAAAAGACTCGGTCTCCAGCGCAGCTCTGATCGCCTCATCCAACGTCTTAGGGTGCGCTCTGAAGATTCCCGCTCTAATTTCTGCATTGGGTATGGCATCCACCAGATACCCTCGTGCCAGACGCTCTCTGCTATCTCGGGGCAGCTCAGGATAGGCCAGCTCCGTGAGTCGACGTATTCCCTGCCCCAGCGCTTGCAATTTTTCGCTTTCTGTCCCTGTTCTGCTCCTAAGCTCGGCTAGGTACGTTTCGGCTTGCTCACCAGGCCCATAATAGTCTTTCTAGTCTTGCTGTGAGCTCTGCAAAGGACAGCACTTCTCCTGTAGCCCTGTCTCCCAGCACTTGCTGTGCTCGACTCTTGAGACTTGCTGCCAGGAAGTAAGCTTTGTCCTCTGCCGTCCAGCTATTAATAACTGCACATGACTCAAAATGAGATTTGTAGTCTCTCCATGGCACCACCCCGGCGAATCGATCTGGCACGATATTTGGCTTCCGATGAACTCTGCTGGTTTTTTCTGCTCCTGCAATGGCTGCTCTATTGGGTGGATCCTGCCCCTTTTCTTCAAGCAGAGTTTTCTTTTCTACCGATCCTTTCTCTCCCAGATCCACCGGTTTCCTCAGGTGCTGCCCTGTGCTCCTGACTTCTTCCACCACCCGCTGTGGTGCTGTACACGTCTGATGTCCAGGCGCCTCTCCCAACTGCTGCTGCAGATTACACCTCGCATCATACGCCAACTGTGGGGTGTTTAAGCTACCTGGCATTTCCCCTGGAGCCTGCATCCTTGGCCGGGCCAAAGGCCATCCAGACTCCACCAGAACATCACTCGTTCCAGTAGGTCTCTGCCGTCGAACCTCTGCTTGTTCTACTCCGCCCCAATCAGTCAAACTCCGGTAGACGGGCTGCTCTACCACCCCTGGTCCCCATGTCACTGGTGTTGACATGAATCTTGCCTGAGGAGAGGACTCCGCTGTGCCGACCGTAGGTGTCATCACTTCCCCAACTCTTCCGGTCTGTTGGAAGAGCTTTTGTGCCGTCACTGGCTCCAGCGCCCTGATGCCAACACCTGGCATCCTCTCGGCGGATCTTGCCGGTGTCAATATAGGAGGTGATGGTGTTACCGCAGGGTGTAGCCTAATGCTTGCTCTGCTGGTCACCCTGGCCGGTGTCGTCTCAAAGTATCCCACACTTTCTTCCAACATCCTGTCTCTGCTATCCACTGTTGCCGTGACTAGTGGTTCTCCACGTCCACCGCGGAATTCTGCTATCCCCAAATCACTGCTTCTGTTAGATCGATTCTGACCACTCTCACCCTGTGGTTCCTTTGGCTAGCTGTCCCGTCACTCTCAGTGGATCCCACCGCTGCCACCAATGTAACGTGCGTCGCCTAGTCGGTCCCTTGCCTCTCTGGCCCAGTCCCAATGGAGTTGAAGCACCTGCGGTTGGAGGCCACAGCACCAAGTGACGAACAGCACTCCCAAATCTGCTCCACCAGGGGAAAGCGCTAACTCAACTAGTGTTTGGGATTTAGGGATTGGGTGGATTAACCTGTGGTTTTGGGTGGATTAGCCTGTGGTTTGGGTGGTTGATTGGTGGCTCTGGGTGGCTGACCGGTGGCTCAGGGTGGCTGACCAGTGGCTCAAGTGGCTCAAGAGGCTCAAGTGGCTCAAGTGGCAGAGACTTACACCCTAATTAGTGACAATTAGACAATAAAACAGAGACAGGAGACTTCTTTGATTTCTTTAGTCCCACAAAGCGAAGAAGTGAGATTTCTTCTCTCGAACTGTGCCTTTTATAGGCCAACATGGTCATATACATTCACATACAATAAATGCCCCTCATTACTAAAGTACACAGGGTGCCTCAACCAATGAAAATGCAGTATTGCTTAGTAGATGACTTAAGCCACGCCCACTAACAGTATGAGTGACTGGGCACTAAAGAAAAGTCGCTATACAGTTCATGTTAATGTATAAAACGTATAGTTGATGATTCATCACAATATGTTCCAGCTACACAAATGGTATCGAAGTTGATGTACATGTAGCTGCATGTACAGGCTGTTCTTTAACTTTATCCAGGTTAGCTCTTGATTCATTGTGTTCTTGATCCACAATTCATAAATACCTAAGACAGTTTACGCATTCCTATTGGTCAAGAGCCCGTCACGTGGCCGGTCTTAAACGGATGATAAAGACATGGCTAGCTGGTCTTAAACACTTTTCCAGTGTCACAATAAAATGTGGACTCCTAAAAATCCAGTGCCTCTTATCGTTTCATTGGTTGAACGTTCACAATCCTCACGTAGGCATGCGCAACACTACCAGGGAGTCAGAATTTTAAAGTTCTAAATTCAAAACGCAACGCACCAGGTGCGTTCTGCTCGACATCGCGCAGAACATGATACGCGCGCGTCAATCTCCATAAAAGGGTTGTTTACATCTTACTCGCCAGCTGAACACTCCATTAGAGGGATGTTTCTAAAAGCATAAAGTGAATTTGTTGAACAAAATCGGGATGTTTTGAACGAATTATATGATTTTTTCTTACCGAAAAGGTATTTATGAATGGGAATAAATATGTGCTCCGTCGGTATTTATCACTCTGTTTTAGACCACTTAGAGTCTGGGTGCTGATAATTAACCTCGCCTCCGGCTCGGGTAATTATCAGCACCCAGACTCTAAGTGGTCTTAAACAGAGTGATAAAAACCTCCGAAGCACACAATTATTCCCTTATTAAATCCCAGATATTGAATATTATAGCTTAGTATTTCGTGTACACGTTTACTCAATTCCAAGCCAAAACAGTGTATTATTTGATTATGTTCCCAATAAGTTGTAGGTGTTGCTCTTACTTACGACATTATGTTTTGCTCCTGGTTCTTTAAATACGTTGAATTGAGGACAAGGACAAATCTCTGTCTACCCCAAATAGTGTTATGTAACCTGTCCCATTCCATTTAGTGAGCACCAGCTGATGTACTGTTTCATTGTGTTTGGTTACCAGTACTATGACCTTTGAACCGTGTGTTGTGGTATATTGTACAATGACTGTAGAGTAGTATTTTAAACCCATGTTTTGCATTATTTCTTAATGTACAGGAGGGGTCCGTCCGTCATGGACCGTCCGTCATGGACCGTCCATTAAGTCCGTCAAGGACCGTCCGTTAAACATCTGTAGAGTCTGTCAAGGAACGTCCATTAGACTCTAGGTCCATCGAATTTCTTGTCAGCAATAAAAGTTCATCAGAGAGACAAACGCAGAACTGTGTCGTTGTCCGTCAGTTGTTGTATCTCGAACTCGAACCTTCCATTCTAAAGAATGCTAAACTTTATCCGCTGTGAGGATTATGTGACATAAAAAAGAACAGGTTCTCCCCATAAGGTACACTGTATTAATTGTTGTAGTCAGGCAGCTTACGCAACTTTTTGGAATGAATGTGGACATTCCGGACAAAAGCGCCAAATTTTCCATACATGCTCCTTATTGCCTTAGCTTTCAATTTTTGATAGGGCGAACCATTGTTCTCCATATACACAGACTGGATAGGACATCGCGTACGAACGTGCGTCCGCGCGCGCGTTTTTTGAAAAGGGAAAAGAACACAATTTCGCATTCGAGTTGTGTACACTTTCCAACAGAGGATTAAAAAATGATGTTGGGTTTTCTTCGGTTTCTTTGTCATTTTTGAAAGAATAAAAGAAACAGAGATCTAAATTGATCAAAATCGACGAGGAGTATAGTCAAGGTGTGCGCAGCATAGATTGGTGGAGTCGGGAAGTAAGGAGCGTTGAAGAATAGGACAATTATTCGCAAGTAAGTTTTTTTTTTTAACAAGGCCTATAGTACAACATGGCATGGAGGAATATGAACATGGGAACGACAAAGCAAATTATAATATCGTTAATGTCGGTGTGAGTTTGAGGGGATGGAGGCCTGTGTGGTAGCTATAGCGAGATATTCTGTTCAAATTCCACGCGATCTAGGCCTGTCATGCTGGTCGACATCATTTTTCTTTAAAAAGACATAGGCCTACACGTGCATGACTGACCAGGCAATGGCAATGAACAAAAGTTGACTTGTTTAAAATAGTTTATTCGAATAACTTTTATAACTTTTATATGCAAAATCTGATTGAATTATGTCTGCCTTAAACGCCTACCGAAATGTTTCTATTCTTTTTCTTTATAAAGAGAAACCGAGGAGATGGATTATGCTAAATTACTGCACAACCGGCAGATTGACCTTCATATCAAACAAAGAACTTCAGCAAAGCCATAGCAAAAACCACCATGCAGCTGCAGGACAACATCCGAGATGGACGAAAATGGAGAACTTCACGGAGGGATGGAATCTACTGTATCATCCACTGAATGGAACATGCGATGTGATAGGCATCTGAGCGTTTGACTTAATCAATTTTTACGATGTGGAACTGTTAACATTGATTGATTTTGGTTTTGGAAAGAAGCTGTGGAGTTCAACGCAAGTATTTTTGTGAGCTCCCAAGATGACTGTCACATTATGGACAGTTTGTATGGTGAAAAAAGCAATGAGTACTTTTACAGTTTGAAATTATATCGTGTGCGCCTTAATATAAGATTATTAGCTATAGCCATTAATTCACCGTCATATTCGCTCACAAAAACGATTCCCATTACACTTACAAGTAATTATATTTATTTCAGAAGTATAGCTAAACATTGATGATAAAACAAGACCGTGCATAGCTTGAATTATTCTTTGACAAAATTAGAATTTTGGTTTGTGATTCATCTCCTTTCACACAATATCACAATAGGTGAACGATGTCATTCCCTGATCAATCTAGTGACGGGAAGAGAAGAAGTTTTTACTGATTACTTTGTAAAATTAAGGTTTTTCTTACCATTTAGATTCTAATTGGTTTATGTTCGGGTTTTTAATAAATAATATCAATCATTTGAATGAATCTCCATACAATTTCTCGTGTGAGTGTTCAGATAAAAAATATGATGTCATTTCAGCATATAATCATTTCATTGATGGAGTAATTCAGTGTGCTCTAATGACCAATGTGCCAAAAATAAATTGGCAATTTACTTACAATCATTTTTGGGTAGAGGAGGGATTTAAAAAAAAAAAAGGAAAAGGAAATGGGGGGTTCTTGAATTTCGAAAATGCATAATAAGAAAGTGTATATCAAGAAAGTGTGGAAAAGCTGTCTGGAGGGATTGAGGGTAACTCTTCATCGTTCAGTTAGCTTCACTCGATAATCCATTTTCCAAAGTAAACAAAGTGAAAGCACAGTGCGCGTTTACCCGTCTGACAGTAAACGCGCCGCCATTGTTCGGCCGCGCATTCGTGCACAAACACTGCGCGATGTCCTATCCAGTCTGTGTATAATGAGATCAATGGGGCGAACCAACTCATCCAATAAGAATATGGCGGCCATCTTGGATTTTAAAGATGGCTGCATTGAAAACCTATTTTTACCCATAGCTCATCTTCTAAGCCAATTAGGATTAAAGTTTTGGTGTCTAAACATACATTTTCAGGGCCAAGGAATGCAACTGTACCATTTGGGATAGTGTCAAATGGTTTGTTTGTCCAGATACAGTATTGTTGCCATCTATCGATGGCCGCCAGCATTGAAAACTACATGTATTGCATCTTAAGCCACTTGACATTGAAATCTTAGTGTCTAAACATATATTTTCAGGGTCAACAAATGCAACTGAACCATTTGGGTTAGCGCTGAATGGTTAATTTGTCCAGATACATTGCGGCTGCCATCTTGGATTTTAAAGATGGCCGCCATTGAAAACCTATGTCTACCAATATCTGTTCTTCTAAGCCACTAAGGATTAAAATTGTGGCGTCCAAACCTACATTTTCAGGGTCAAGAAATGCAACTCTACCATTTATGACAGTGTCAAATGTTTAGTTTGTTCACTTTATTTTAAAGATGGCCGCCAGCTACTACCCCTTATCAAATAACAGTCTAGGTGTCAAAACATACATTTTCAGGGTCAGGAAGTGCAACTCTTTTATTCAGAAGAGACCAAAGAGATTTTAGTTATACACACAAAATAGTCAAACTGAAGATACAATCTCTAACAGAATACCGTTTATATATACTGCAGTCACTGAAAATACTGTTGAACATGAGTAAAACAACATTATGTGAGAATAAATGTCATCACTCACAAAATCCCCCCCACAGAAGTGTGGTTGGGGTCTACGAACGAATACTTACCTGTAGAGCAATACTACTTATGCATATTCCCCCTACCGGCAGGTATTTTCGCTAAGAGTTATATACAATAGCGCCCTCTGGCGCCCTACCCATAATACCCCGCGGCATGCGTGCCTCGTGAGCGTCCTCTTTTCTCGAGCGCTAAGTCGGAATACAACAAAGTACCCAAGGCATCGAGAAGAGTGGGGTAGGGGGGAGGGATGCTCTACAGGTAAGTATTCGTTCGTAGACCCCAACCACACTTCTGTGGGGGGGGGGGGAGTCTACTTCACTCTACTTACCTGTAGAGCAATACTACTTATGCATAGATTAGCACCGTCAAGGAGGTGGGTCACTATGCGAGATGCTATTGCTTACTCACAGGGGCACGAAACATGGAAATGTAACCCCAGATGGCTCCCACTGTTCCGTCCAAAGGCGGACAGGGGAAAAACCAATAAATCTACATGTAAAGGATATTAATTACCCTCACATGTTAACCGAGATGTCAGCCCTTGTAAGGGGGGACGCCTCATCATGTAAAGTATTATGATATAATACAGTTGAATCCTGCAAAGAAGAGTACTGTTAGTACACGACACTTCTTAAAGCAAGTTCTAAAACACTTCAAACCAAGCCCATATACAAGGTAAACTGATACAAAAGAGGTAACTTGTCCAAGACCAATGACCTTGCTACAAGAGTGTTTAGCTATACATTTATATTTAATACAGTGTAATGTATTAATGTAAATAGTCAGGATGAGGAGACTCACATATTCTAGGGAAGTCCCGGGTAGGAGAGGATCCTGTGGACCCGATGATGCTCGGCTCGCCGCCTTCAGCACCACTCTCCCGGCTCTGCCTTCCGTCTGGAGGACATCCTTCAAATAGCACTCTGTGAAGGTGTTGGGGGTTTTCCAACACGCTGCCTGTGTGATATCTTTAATAGAAACACCCTTAAAAAAGGCCCAGGAAGTAGAAGTTGCCCTGACCTCATGTGCATGGACTGACCCAACGGAATCTGTTGTTGGTGAGTCTATTGCTGATTTGATGGCTGTAACCAACCAGCGGGAAATTGTATCACGCGAGGCCGGTCAGTATGGTGGAGTCCGGTCCGGCACAAAAATGTCAGGAGGTGAAAATGATTCCGACTGATTTTTGGTCAGAAAACCTGTTTTAGGAACCAGGCGTACACCCCCTGGTTCCCACCGGATATGACCTGTCTCCACCGTAAGCAAATGCAGCTCGCTACGTCGTCTAGACGTAGCCACTGCTAACAGAAATGACACTTTAACCGACAGCTGCAACAAGGTTGAGCTGCCCATTGGTTCAAATGGGGGTCTCGATAAGGTTGATAAAACGGCAAAGAGATCCCACGATGGTAATAGCCTACGTGTCGGGGGGCGTGACACGAACATCCCCTTGATAAGTTGGCTAAGATTCTGATTATCTGACACCGAGGAACCGTCAGAGAAGCCTCCATGAATAGCCGCTATAGCCGAACGATAATTTTTAACTGTGGCTGTAGCAAGATCACTGTCAAAGAGGCCTACTAGGAAGTCTGCAATCTCTCCTATAGAAGTATCGGAGGGACGCAGAGACCTGGCTCTACACCATTTGTAAAAATGGTGTAATCTACTGTTATAAATTTTGCTGGTAGATTCCCGCCAGCTGCAGGCTGCAATGGCCGCAGCTCGTTCAGAAAGGCCCGCCGTGCGGAA
Source organism: Patiria miniata (assembly GCF_015706575.1). Classification (NCBI taxonomy): domain Eukaryota; kingdom Metazoa; phylum Echinodermata; class Asteroidea; order Valvatida; family Asterinidae; genus Patiria; species Patiria miniata. The sequence goes on from NW_024037049.1 coordinate 1,186,380, forward strand.
GGATTGCTTGATAATACCCAGCACATCAGGTGGAGATCCTCCGGGGCCGGGTGAAGAAAACCCGAGCTGGGCTGGAACAGTATGTCTGCCCTCTTCGGAAGAATCACCGGTCGGTGAACCAAGGCTGGCGTGGCCAAAAGGGAGCTATGAGGAGGATCTTGCAGTCCTCCTGTTCCACTTTGGTCAGTACTCGAGGTATGAGGGAGAACGGGGGAAAGGCGTACGCAAGTAGTCTGTCCCACCGTATCGCCAGTGCATCTGTCTGCCATGCGCAAGGGTCGTTGTGTCTTGCGCAATATACCGGTAACTGGTGGTTGTTTCGAGAGGCAAACAGGTCGACATGAGGCCGATCGATCAGAAGAAAAAGTGACTGGACAACCTGCGGACGCAGTGTCCATTCCGTCGGAACGACCCACCCCCTGGAGAGAGCGTCGGCTGTGACATTCTCCTCGCCCGGGAGATGATTTGCCAAGAGTGTTACTCTGTGGCTCATACACCAAAGGAAGAGATTCCACGTGAGCGCGCATAGCTGGGCGGATCGCGTGCCTCCTTGTCGATTGATGTAGGCCACTACTGTGGCATTGTCGCATCGAATGTTGACTACCTGGTTCGTCATGGAGAGCATTGATGACTGCCAACATCTCCAGCACGTTTATGTGCTTTGAGCAATCTTCGGGCCCCCACCGACCCGCTACTTGGCGCGGGTGGAGGGTGGCCCCCCAGCCAAAAAGTGACGCGTCTGTCGTGATGGTCACTGACGGCCTGGGATTGTGAAACGTGCGCCCCTCCGTGAGATTGGCATTGTCGAGCCACCAACGGAGGTGCGGTATCAGCCAAGGTGTGGTCGGCACCAGATGACGTATGTGGTGACGACTGGGCCGATAGAAGGACAGCAGATGTAACTGGATGGGACGCATCCTTAGTCTGCAAAAGTTCACCACATCTACCATACTGGCCATGAGACCGAGCAACCTTAGCCAGGCTTGTGCTGGGGCCATGGTCGTCGGGAGAAACAGAGACACACACTGTTGGAGATTTACAATTCGTTCCTCCATAGGCCGAACCAATCCCTTCTGGAGATTGAGAGACGCTCCCAGAAAGATTGGGAATTGGGATGGATGTGGATGGGATTTCTCGGCGTTGATAATAAACCCGAGATCCGCCGCTAGACGCCAAGTCAGATTGAGAGCCGCCGATGCGGCCGTCTGAGATTGAGCAATAATGATCCAATCGTCCAGATACATGAAGATCATCACACCTTGTTTTCTTAATGCGGCCCCGATTGTCTTCACCACACGCGTGAAGACTCGGGGTGAGGTGGCTAGACCACACGGAAGAACCATGAACTCGTACTTGACGTTCTCGTACTGAAAACGAAGAAACTTCCAGTGGTCTGGTCTGACAGGAATGTGTAGATACGCATCCTTCAGATCTAGACTGGCCCCCCACGCAGGTGTACGAATCGATTGGAGTATGATGTTGAGCGTATCCATGCGAAAACGTCTTGGCCGAATAAATTTGTTGAGGGGTTTTAGATTTAAAATCGGGCGCCACATGCCGGCCTCCTTCTTGGGTACCAGGAAGAAGGTCGACATGAAGCCTGACCGCGTCTCCCCCGGAGGGAGCGGGCGAATTGCCCGCTTCCCGAGGAGGGAATTGATCTCCCCTTCGAGGGAGAGACGTTTGGTAGGATCGGACGGAACTACCGTCGGTCGAACGATCATGTCCAACGGGGGGGTGCTCGAGAACTCGAGTGCGTAGCCGCACCCGATCGTGTCGAGCACCCACCGGTCGGACGTAACTAAACCCCAGGACCCCGCAAAGTCTTGGAGACGGCCTCCCTTGGGTCCGACGGCGGGAGGCCGCCACGAGTCTACTAAGTCACTTGCGCCAGCCCCCGGGATAGCGGGGGGCCGGTGCCCGGAAACCACGACTGGATTGGGGCCGTTGTTGTCCAGAGAATGTGTGGGCCTGCGTGGCGCGAGCACTGGAAGTATTGTCCGTGCGGCCACGAAAACCACCGCAACCAGATTTCAGAGGTTTGCGGCGGGGAATGACAAATGTTTTGCCTTTACCCCGCTGTTGTTTGGACGCCGGTGCTGGAGGCTTCTTGAAGTTGATTTTCTCCGTAGCCTTCAGACGTTTGGCCTCATCTCGCATCTGATCTTCGAATTTACTGTCAAATAGATCCGCGCCCATCAAGGGGAGATCGTCAAGTCTTTTTCGAGCACCCTGCGACGGGAGAAAAAGTGCATCGAGCACGTTACCCCGGCGGATGGAAGTTGATAGGGCCGACACCCGTGCGAACTGATCAAGCACTGAGCGCAGACCATGGTCAAGGCAATGAAGGGCCGCAGTCAGCATATCCGCTGGAATCGGCGAGTCCTCTTCATAGCCCACGGCCAAATACTCCGTAAGAAGAAGTAAGAAAGACGTTGATCGCAAACCGAAACGTGAAGCTGTGTCTATCTTCTTCAAAACGTCCTCAAGTTTACAACGCACTTTGTCCACAAAGGGTCGCTTGGAAGACGAACCACTCTCATCGGCCGCAAGTTTATCTTTTGCTGCATCGGGGAGAGTAGGCGGAGTGAAAAACTTCGCAAAATCTTCAGACGGGAAACGAAAATAATCTCGTTCCTGTCTGAGAAACGGACGCCATTTATCCGTTGACATGATGTTGTCGATATGTTCCACGCATACTTGATCTAAAGGAAGTATGGGGAATATTTTATCGCTGCTAGATGTGGAGCCCGTCCTTCGCTTGAAAGATTTATGATCAGGCGGAGGGGGCTCATCAGCGGAGGGTAGATTAAGTACTCTTATCATATCCCTCTGTACTAAACGGAGCTCCGTTTCAGAGATAGACAGCCGTTGTAATCGGTCTGGTTCCTCGTCGTCATCGGATGACTCAGCCGATTGTGAGGGCCGAGTTGACTCCGGTGAACGAACGTCGTCTGGAGGGGCGAGTTGTACCGAACCACGCGCTAGCGGCTGGACAACTTCCTCAGAGTCAAACGGCATGGATGGATGAATACTCAACACAGGCGGGGATCCCAGCGTACGCGGTAGGTCCCGTGGCCTCTGATCCACCCAACCGTGGCTCACGGCCGATGCATGCGAGACACTCGCTGCAGGCCGGGCCTCCGGTGTACGGTCAACCACGTGTGGTATATCCCGTTGTGCCTGGGCCACCCAACCGTGGCCCACGAACGACGACTGTGAAGCTCTCACCGCAGGCGGGGACGCCGGAGCACGACTAATTGTGTGCGGTATGTCCCTCTGTTCCCGGGCAACCCAAGCGTGACCGGTGACTGAAGACTGCGATGTGGGCCCAACGACCGATGGTTGTGGGCCGTAGTCCACCGCTGCAGGGGGCCCCCCAATAGGGCCCGCCCGGCGGCCTGCCGACATAGCCGATAGCGTATCAGAAATCGACTGGAAAGCCTGCAGGAAATCTGCCCTAGAAACCGCGTCCTCCCCCCGGGAGCATTTGCCCCGGCGGGACCGGTCAGAGGAGTCGTCAGAACCCGAAGAAGAACGGCGTGATCGACGTGCAGCCTTCTTCTTCTTATTCTTCTTTTTAGAAGAACGGCCCCGAGGTGTGTCCGAGGAAAAATCGGAAGACACCTGGGACACCGGGACCCCCGAACAACGGAAAAACTCCGATGATGAGAGTAGTCCCTCTGAGCGAGATGGCACGGGGGCCGTCGGCCCGGGATCCCCCCGGGCGATCGGCTCCGTATCGCTCATAATGCACCCGGCCGACAGCGCCTCAGGCCCCGTGGGCTGAGCGAGCGCTGAACGGACCGGTAGCCCGTGCAATAGCCCATCCCGACAACCAGTGGTGTTCGGCACTGTGTCGGGAGAACACGGGTGACTAGCGCCCACCGAAGTGTGACGGCTAGTCCCCTCGGGCTGCCCCGTGATCGGGGGAGGGCCAGGTGCCACAGCGGCGCTCGTTGCCGAGCCACGCTTGCCCTGACGGCCCTTCTTAGGCTTTGCTCCGGCACAGGAGATATGTTTTGGAGGAACCTTGCCGGAGTGTGCCTTTAGTTTGGGTGTTCTGCCTGAGTTGACCGGAGAAGGTGACTGCCAACTCCCCCAGCCGACTGTGGCTGAGGGTGCCGGACGAGAGACTGCTGCCGCGGTAACGACGTAGCGTTAACGGCAGAGTCCCCCGAGAACTCGGTCCGTCCCGTGGGAGAGGAATTCCCCCCGGTTTGTGACAGATAGGCCCTCCCCAAACGCTTCATATTTATGAAATAAATGAAAACCAGAAGATGATGAAACTCTACAAACTAATGATTACTATACTATCTTTATTAAATACTTCTCTTAAACGCAAAAAAGGGTAGTAAATGACGAGGCAAACAGCGAGCTATTTCACGCACGTCCTACCCGACCTGCCGCTAAGAGAAAAGAGGACGCTCACGAGGCACGCATGCCGCGGGGTATTATGGGTAGGGCGCCAGAGGGCGCTATTGTATATAACTCTTAGCGAAAATACCTGCCGGTAGGGGGAATATGCATAAGTAGTATTGCTCTACAGGTAAGTAGAGTGAAGTAGACACAATCTTTTGTTTCCTATTGTACACACGTCTCCAGAGGGCACAGTGTATAAGATCACACGCACACGGCGACGGGGCATTAAAATGTTTAAATCAATGAATGATTTACAAGATTTACAAGATTGATCATGATTGAGTATGAACATGATTGATCATTTTGTTCAAGAGTTACACATGTGTAAGTGAAAGAAATTTATAATTTTTCAACTAAAATCACTTGTAATTTGATACCTGATGACGTCATCATGATGTCAGAGTAACACCTCGATATTAGGGTTGATGTTTGCACAATGTTTCATGTTTATACTATGTACCTTTTAGAAAAGTCGCTGAGATATATGGTTGCAAAGAAAGAAAAAAAAAAAAAAAATAATCCGCAGATGGCAGTGTCGTCTTTTTTTTGCAGTCGATCCCTATATGTTTTGTGTTCTTACCTACATGACCTTTAATTTGACCCTAGCAATCCAACAAAGAATTGTGTCTTTCCACCCAAGGGTCACTGCATCCAATTGGAAGCAGTGACCCTTGGGTGGAAAGACACAATTCTTCGTTGGATTACTAGGCATCAAAATTTATGAAAGCATATATACCGGTACCTTACAAGTTATATATTTTTTTTCTCAAAAACTTTACCTTAACTTTATGGGCATACAGTAATACGGTCATGCGGTGATACAGAATTTAGGACAGGTACCGGTAAGTGTCCCCCAAAACATTGTTTGGCGACACAAATATGAATGCTTTTAAAATGGTGACCAGAATAAGCCCGATCACCCAATAAATTTGTTAAAAGCAAAATGATCCACATACCTCAGCTTGATGTGTGCCTGTGCCCTCATTCTACTGTTATCATACTGTAGTGCTCCCACTTGTCCTTCCCCCATTGAATATCGAGCCTTTGACAAGTTGTAAAATCCCTAACAATGGCAAAAAGACGGACAGTAAAAACAAAAACAAACCAACAATTTGAATGAGTATTTAATGTATACTGCAAAGTCAAACATAAATCATAATACAGGGTGGCCCCAAAAAAGTTTACACTATTTCAGACGCTGATTCCTCAAAATTAGGGAGTCTTTGGAATTGTTTTAAGATTTTCCTAAACTACAAGGTCTTGGTGGCATATGGTGAAAATGGCATTGAAACCAAAGCCTCAATGAAGAAATGGCGGCCATTTACGGAGAAACTGTCGAAAAACTATTTTTTTCACAGATGCAACTCTATGAAACTTGGTCAAAACAATAACACTGTGTGCACAGAGAACTGCCATAATGATGACCACACATGTATCTCATACATGCATGTAGACAAACTGGTTTTCAACCATTTCTATGTAAATGGTCGCCATTACTTAATTTATGCTTTATTTTCAATGCCATTTTCACCATATGCCACCAATACCTTGTACCGGTAGTTTAGAATTACCTTCAAGCATTTTCAATATGTCTCCCAAATTTTGAAAAATCTGCGTCTGAAAAAGGGTAACCTTTTTGGGGGCCACGCTGTTTTAGCAAGAATGTAGCAATAATGTAATGTTTACGTGTTTAAAGTTCAAAAGGGGGGATCAAAATCCATTCACAATTTTTTTTTAAATCTTAAAGCATAAGAAGCAACACAGTAAATCTGAGGAACCTTACTTTATACTTTTGTTAAGTCAACCAGAAGCATTCATACAATTTATCACCTCTGCTATTTTCATACATGTCATATACCACAGCACAAATATGCAGCCATACTAACATACTGGGGCAAACTGCAGTCTTTGTAAATTGTTGGCTGCATGTAAATGTTCATAACTGGTGTTTGAATGGTTATGTGAATTCCAAAATAAAATGTGAATTCCCATTCTTAAATAAAGGCATACAATCAGGCAGTGGCGTAGCCACCGGGGGGGGGGGGGGGGCGTTATCATTGTCATTGATCTACATGACGCCATGGGCGTCAATCCTGGGGGGACAGGGGGACTGGTCCCCCCCCCCCCCCCCCCCACTTTTTGAAGGGTGGGGGACACAATATGTCCCCTCCCCCAGATTTTTGAACTCGTGTCTCATTTACAGGGCCCTATTATGTACTACAATATATCTTTTGCTTAGAAAATATTGGTTAAAGTGGTCAGAAATTGCCTCAGATAGCACCACAGAGCATTTAGAATCCAAAATTTTTCGGGGCCCTTAAGCGGGCCCCAAACCCCACGCCTATAGCTCAGAATTCTGGTAGCTGATTCAATGACTCCAACCTCAAAAACAATGTTGAAAAAATTTTCTTATGACTTAAGCTGAGAAAACCTCGAAAATTATGTTTAAATTATTATCTTTTGTGCTAAGATAATTATTTGTTAAAGTGGTAAGAAATTGCCTCAGATCACACCACAGAGCATCGAGAATCCAATTTTTTTCGGGGCCCTTAAGCAGGCCCTGAACCCCACGCCTATAGCTCAGTATACCGATAGCTGATTCAATGACTCCAACCTAAGAAAATATTAATTAAAGCATGGAGGAAAGTGGTAAGAAATTGCTTCAGATCACACCACAGAACATCTAGAATCCAATTTTTTTCGGGGCCCTTAAGCGGGCCCCGAAACCCCACGCTGTAAGGGCTTCTCGCTTCGCGCTCGCATCAGTTCTGATCAAGGTATATCCCCCCCCCCCACTTTTGAGAAGCGATTGATGCCCCTACATGACGCCCCCCCATGAAATGTTCCAGCCCCCCCCAGCGCCCCCCCCCCCCCCCCCCACTGAAAAATTCCTGGCTACGCCACTGCAATCAGGCCCAGATTAAGTGTTTTGTATGCCCTAGGCACCAGTGTTCCGTTGGCCCTAGCTACTCACATCTAGGCACCGGCACCAAATTCATGTTGATGCTGTAGGGATGCCCCACATACTCTAATTATTATATGTGTAGTAATACGTGTATTAAAAAATTATCAGTTATCCATTTATGATTGTAAATTTATTGTTACGGTAAAACTAACTACTGATTATAAGAAACTTGCTATCAACAGGTTCAAGGAAAGCATCCTAAACCACGTCTTGTGTATCCACTGTGTATCGAAAGTACTATTTACAGGCCTCAATAAATCCTGCAAAATAGCAAATGACAAATATACATGCGTCTTCAGCGCCATCTACATGTAGTGTCTATCTCATTGCTTGTCAACAACTATACATCAAGACAGGGTCTGGTATCTAAAAATTTAAGACAGGCTCCAAATGAATGTACTCTAGCGCACCTCGACTGCATCGAAAAGCAACTATGACTATCACGCTTTAGATGCAATACCACTATACGGGGCGCTATCTCGCCAACTCTACACCTCTCCCAAAGTTAAAGGTTGTCGCCCCCGACAACTAGAGAATTAACATGCAGTGAACAGGAAACATACAAAAATTATATCTGAACAATCATTTAGGCTAAACGGACATTGCATCCAGAGTCAATAGTAAGATTGTATTGGCAACTAACAAGGTTGGCCAAATGCAAACTAGGTAATGCTCATGAAGGATTCACGGATGATATCTTTCAAGTCAGTGTGCTCATGCAACAGTCCTGGCAGGGGGATGCACTGGCATTACTCAAAGTCAATGTCGGAATCGGTACCGGAAATTGTCTCTGTCTGTGTGGCAAATTTCCTCACTTGATCAAGCAGCCGGAGGACACTAGTAAACTGGGACCTGGTTGGGGGCCGCCCTTTAGTCGTCCGTTTCGAACGGCGGGGTCGCACTGTGTTGCTCACCGAGTCATTACGGCAAGGCACTGTAGTATCCGATGTGTGCTGTGTCATAGTCGGTGCAGGTGCTGTCATCCCTGGAAATGTTGTTCTCCTCCGATGGGTCGAGGGTAATCAGTTCTGGATCAGGTAGTTCAAGTTCTGGGGAAGGTGATGATCAATGGGCAGCACATTCAAAGGTGTCTTGGGGTCCATATTGGGTTGTTCATCTCCACACTGGTGGGGAGGTGGCAGAGCTACATCATTTGGTTTCTGCTCAGCCGTCAAGGTGATCTTTCCCCAATGTGTGGCACTGTCATAGGAGGAACTTTGACTTGTGGAGTCGTCAGATGCACTCGTATTCACTGTGCTACTACCTGAGGTTGGTTCAGCTGCTGGTGGGTGGACCTCCCACAAGCAGTGCTTCAGCTCACTACGATGCAGAACTTTCTTGAGACCTGCCAAGTTGCGAACCTCTCTCAAAAGGTTGCCCAACAACTAAGTAAGACGTCTCCTCCCAAAAGTTCTGGATCTTTGCTCTGCCATGGTGACTACGGTTGCAAACAAGGACATATTCGCCAGTACTAATGGGCAGACTTGTATTCGAGTCACGAAACATCAAGTCCAAGTCCGAGTCCCGAGGCACATTTCTCGAATCCAAGTCCGAGTCCCGAGTCCTCCAGGTCGAGTCCGAGTCCGAGTCACGAGTCACAAAGGTCGAGTCCAAGTCCGAGTCACGAGTCACCTCTAACATTGTATTGGAAAAACGTACATTTTAGGGAATTCAGAGATTCAGAGTCACCTTTGATATAGTATTGGAAAAACATACATTTTAGGGAATTCAGAGATTCAGAGTCACCTTTGATATAGTATTGGAAATACATACATTTCAGGTGCTGTAAATTTCCATTTTCCCCACAGCTTTTTTCTAATGTACTCTGGAAATGAGGAGTTCATTTGCAAAAACAGTTATGCCTAACAAGTAGGGAAAACCTACTTGTTAGGATGCACACGTAAAAGGTGGCGATTGAAGTTTGACGTAGTGCCGGTTTTCTCCTCTATTTTCCTCTTGCAGAACTTGCATTCTGCACTTGATCTTCCATTGGCATTTCTCTTGAAGTTAAGATACCCAAAATTGAAAATTTTTGGAGTGGATGCTATCATGATCTACGTTGCAACTTGCATGTAACGTTACCGAAACGGGCAGATCAGCAGACTATTCATATCGCGTTATCGCGATGCGACAGCAATACAAACGACAGGACGTCTGAAAAGAACAGTCTGGTACCTTACCCTATCAATCTTGCACCAATGCAGTATTGCGTGCGGACGGCGGGGTACAGGTTACGGTACATTGATTTCTTTAATCAATATATCGGTAACCGGCCACGGCCACGCACCACCGCATCGAGCGCCCTGTACATGTACATGTATTGCACAGTAAAGAAAACGATCGACTTACGTATGTGTGCGTGTGCAGTGCGGTAATTTCCGTCGAGTCACAAGTCAGTTCGAGTCCAACTGAGTCCGTAGCTCCGAGTCCGAGTCTGAGTCGTAAGTCAAAGTGATTCGAGTCTGAGTCCGAGTTATTAAAAATGTGACAGAGTCGGACTCGAGTCCGAGTCCGAGTCACGAGTCATACAAGTCTGCTAAGGGGTCTCTCGAAGACGTCCTTCTCATAGGCTGCCGTTCTGGTCTCGACAGCCTTATCGAGATTGGCGACTGCGATCTTGCATGCCAGGTCGAGCTGGTTAGCATGCTTCCTAACATTAACTCCCCCAAGTTGATGGTGATCCACTCCCAGAGCAAAATGTTGAGGTAGCCTAGCTGTCCTCCCAAGCAGCAGGAAGAAGGGCTCATAACCGGTACTGGAGTGGGTTGTGTTGTTGTACATGGCCACCAATTGGGAAAGATACTCTGTCCACCTGGACTTCTTGTGGTCAGGTAAGGTCACCAGGAGATTGTGTAATGTCCTATTAAAGCGTTCACATTGACCATTACCTTGGGGGTGGTATGGGGTGGTGTGAGACCAAGCACAACTTGGGCCTCGAAACACTTCCCATTGTCAGAGTGGAGTCTCAGTGGAGCCCCGAAAGGCGTTATAAGATGCTTGACGAGTGCCCTAGCCATGGTGTCAGCCCGTTGATTCCTCATTGGGATTGCCCAAGCAAACTTGGTAAACACATCTGTTAGGACTAGTACATTCTCATAGCCACAGGATGATTGTTCGAGTACTGTGAAATCCATGGCGATGACCTCCAAAGGTGCACTGGCCCGTAGGTTTTCCATGGGTGGTTTGGTATGACGAACCGGTCTCTTCCCCACTGCACACCTCTCGCATCGCTGGCACCATGATCGGATAGAGCTTTCCATCTTCAGCCAGAAGAAGAGTGGCTGACTCAGCTTGAGCGTTCGCCGTGCACCAAATTGTCCCATGTTATCATGGAAGGAACTCAGGACAATGTCCCGTAGTTGAGTTGGTTCCAATGTTTCAGAATGGCAGCCACTTCTCTTGGGTCATCCCGTCTCTCCAAGGGCGGATCCAGAACACAATTTTTTGGGGGGCCCCAAAATTTTTTTGGTACCCCCAAAAAGTGGGTCAAAAAAATTATGGCGTGGGGTTCGGGGCCCGCTTAAGGGCCCCGAAAATTTGTTGGATTCTAGATGCTCTGTGGTGCGATCTGAGGCAATTTCTGACCACTTTAACCAATGTTTTTTTGAGGAAAAGATGGTGGTGTACTCATTGCCTGCCTTTATTGCGATGTCACATAAAAAAAAATATAAAAATTGGTTTCGTTTTGGGGGGGCCATGGCCCCCTTTGGCCCCCCCCCCCTGGATCCGCCCTTGCGTCTCTCATGTTTGTTTGTTTGGTTTGTTATCTATCCCAAAGTAGGTATGATGGAGGAGGGCATGGGGAATGTCGGAACTAATGTGAACACTGCCACATTTAGCCTGGACTGCACAAGAGGAGATTTCCACCTCAGGACCAATCTGAAGACAGGGTAGTTCATCTGGGGATTTGGGATTGAGTCTAGACAAGGCATCTGGAACTTGATTACTCTTTCCCGTGCGGTACTCTAGTTGGTAGTCGAATGCAGAGAGCTGTTGTACCCATCGCAGCTTGACGGCACTGAGGTTAGCTGTGTCCAAGTATTTTAAGGGGTTGTGGTCAGTGTAGATAGTGCATCTGTTGCCCATCAAGTAATCCCGAAAGGCCTGACAGACACCCCATCTGACAGCCAACAGTTTGAGCTTGAACGCCGAGTAGTTCCTGTCGTTGCGTTCTGCAGGACGTAGGGATCTCGAGGCGTATGCGATGACGGCTTTGGAACTGTCCTCTTGCTGTTGAGATAGAGCAGCCCCCTGACCAGTTGAGCTTGCATCAGTTTCGACAACGAATGGCTGGCTGCAGTCGGCAAACTGCAAAACAGGTCCCTCTGTGAGCCGCGTCTTTAAGGTCGATATTGCAGATACTGCAGCATCATCCAGATCAACCTTCCCACCTGGGGGTCTTGGTTTGGTCTTGCCCTTTCTTATCGGCCCTTTAAGGTAAGCGAACAAGGGGGAGGCAATGCTTGAGTACTGGCAGATTAAGCCTGTTCGGTATGACGATATTTCACGATATTCCGATTTAATTTTCATATCAGAAATCGTATCGATCTCTCAATAAAAAATAAATCGCGATATTCTTTTGTAGTACCGCTTTTGTAACCATTATAGTCAACCCCTTTGAGTTCTAAAAATGCCGCTAAAGCGCTCCCATGAAAAACCGCAAACCACAAATTCCCCCCCACAGAAGTGTGGTTGGGGTCTACGAGCGAATACTTACCTGTAGAGCGAATACTACATATGCATTGTTCCCTATGCCGGCAGGCAATTTGCTAAGAGTTTTACATACAATAGCGCCCTCACGTGTCCTACCCACGACGCCCTGTGACATGCGCACCACGTTAGCGTCCTCTTTTTCTCAAGTGTTACTTGCGTAAGCACTCAAGGAATCAAGTATAGTGGGGAAGGAGGGAGGGGTGCTCTACAGGTAAGTATTCGCTCGTAGACCCCAACCACACTTCTGTGGGGGGGAGTCTACATCACTCTACTTACCTGTAGAGCGAATACTACATATGCATAGACTCGCACCGAGTAAGGCGGTGGGTATACGCAAATTACCGTATGTCTACAGGGGTGTAGGACATGAGGCGTGTCCAAAGGCAAACAACGCCAAACCAAAAACCTACATCCCAGACGCTCTAGGTTTCACCTCGTCAGGGGAACCCAAAGAGCTCGTGCGCAAAAAGTCAGGGGGGTGTAACCATTATGGGAATGAACACATGATAGATACACCTAAGTAAACTTAATGCCCATACCAATATATATATGTATATTTATATGCTCACCCGTTAGTGCCTTTGTGAGGCTCGACTGGCCGCTAGCAGCACTTCTCTTCCAGCCTTGCCATCTGCCTGGAGGACATCCTTCAGGTAGCATTCGGAGAACGTGTTAGGGTTCTTCCAGCAGGCTGCCTTGACGATGTCACCTAGGGGGACACCCTTAAAAAAGGCCCACGAGGTGGACACTCCCCTGACCTCATGCGCTCGAATGGGTCCCTGGGTCGCTGGCCAGCCGCCCGGTACGGACCGGATAGCCGTCACGATCCAGCGAGTGATTGTATCGCGGGACGCCGGCCCATGGGGCGGGGTCGTCGTGATGAACAATTTTTCGTGTCCCGTACGAAGTGACTTCGTACGGTTGACATACCACTTAAGTGCTCGAACTGGGCACCAAAGTTTGTCGTTTGCCTCGTTCGAAAAAGACTTGATGTCCGGGACAAAGATGTCCGGGGGCATAAAGGTCTCCGACTGGTTCTTTGCGAGAAAACCGGCCGTAGGGATCAGGCGGACACCCCCCGGTTCCCACCGGATGTGTCCTGTCTGTATCGATAACGAGTGTAGTTCGCTACGTCGTCGGGACGTAGCAACAGCCAATAGAAAAGCTACTTTGATGGAGAGCTGTAACAAAGTTGAGCAATTCATTGGTTCAAAGGGAGCCTTCGCCAGTGTAGATAATACACCGAAGAGGTCCCAAGATGGGATTAATGTGCGTACTGGGGGACGAGTATTAAACATCCCCTTGATCAGTTGGCTAATTGCAGGGTTGTCGGAAACGGAGGAACCGTCCGAAAATCCCTGATGGATCGCGGCAACGGCCGATCGATAATTTTTAACTGTGGCCGTCGTGAGCCCACTGTCAAAAAGGTATAGGAGGAAATCCCCCACTTCCCCTACAGAAGTATTGGGGGGATGAATGGATTGTCGTCTACACCATTTAAAGAAATGGCGTAGTCGGCTATCGTACACCTTTCTGGTTGAGGCTCTACGGGACTGGGCTGCAATTGTTGCAGCTCGTCGCGAAAGGCCTGCTGAGCAGAGGGATCGCGTGACAATACCCAGCACGTCAGGTGAAGATCCCCCGGAGCCCGGTGATTGATTCCCGAGCTGGGCTGATAAAGAAGATCGGCCCTCTTCGGTAGAATTACCGGGCGGTGAACCAAGAGTCGGACGAGCCGGGGAAACCACGGCTGGCGGGGCCAGAACGGGGCTATGAGGAGAATTCGGCAATCCTCCTGCTCGATCTTGGTCAGCACTCGAGAAACGAGGGAGATGGGTGGGAAGGCATAGGCCAGTAGGCCGTCCCACCGCACCGACAGTGCATCGGTCTGCCACGCGTTGGGATCTGGGCCCCTCGCGCAGTAGATCGGTAGTTGATTGTTCATTCGCGACGCGAATAGGTCCACATGCGGCCGGTCGATTAGTCTGAAGATCGACTGAGCCACCTGTGGGAGCAGTGACCACTCTGTCGGGGCGATCCAGCCTCTGGAGAGAGCGTCGGCCGTGACGTTCTCTTCCCCCGGGATGTGGACTGCCGACAGGGCTATCCCGTGATGTATGCACCAGAGGGTGAGATCCCACGTTAGTGCACACAGATGGCCTGACCGAGTGCCACCCTGGTGATTGATGTATGCCACCACTGTGGCGTTGTCGCATCGGACCAGGACTGCTTGCCCTCTGACGTCCGACTGGAAATGTTTTAGTGCGTTGGTGACTGCCAGCATTTCCAGGACGTTGATGTGAGATGACTGATGTGCGGGGCCCCATACGCCCGCGACCTGTCGCGGGTGGAGGGTAGCCCCCCAGCCGTACCCTGAGGCGTCGGTTGTGATAAGAACCGACGGGCGGGGCGGGCGGAAAACACGGCCCTGCGTTATATTGGCCTTGACTAGCCACCAACGAAGGTGGGGGACTAGCCAAGACGTAGTGGGCACCGGATGGTCGATCGGGTGCCAGCGGGGTCTGTAGAAAGACAGCAGGTGAAGTTGAATTGGCCTCATCCTCAGCCTGCAAAAATCCACCAAGTCCACCAGACTGGCCATAAGGCCCAACAGCCTGAGCCAGGCTCGGGCCGGAGCCACTACCGTCGGGAGGAAGAGGGACACGCACTGCCGAAGGTTCAGCAGGCGGTCCTCCGATGGCCGGGCCAGTCCCCTGCGAAGATCGAGGGATGCACCTAGAAAGGTGGGAACCTGAGAGGGGACTGGATGGGATTTCTTGGTGTTGATGAGAAATCCCAGGTCGGAAGCAAGTTGCCACGTTAGTTGGAGCGCCGCTTCCGTCTCCCCTCGAGAACGGCCCACTACTAGCCAATCGTCGAGGTACATGAATATCATGACCCCTCGACGCCGCAGTGCCGCCCCGATCGTCTTCACGATCCGGGTGAACACCCGCGGAGAAGTGGATAGCCCGAACGGGAGCACCACAAATTCGTACAGTGTATTTTTGTATTGGAAACGTAGGAATTTGCGATGTTCCGGCCTGATCGGTACGTGAAAGTACGCGTCTTTCAAGTCTATACTGGCCGCCCACGCTGGTGTCATGATCGATGCAAGAATGGTCCGTAACGTTTCCATGCGGAAACGTTTCGGACGTATGAACTTGTTGAGGGGTTTTAAGTTCAGTATTGGACGCCACACGCCGGTTTCCTTCTTGGGGGCCAAGAAGAAGGTTGACATGAAACCTGCCCGGGTCCCCCCTTGGGGGACAACACGAACTGCTCTCTTCAGAAGGAGGGCGTCGATCTCCTCCTCGAGGGAGCGGCGTTTTGCTGTGTCGGGCGGTACGGGCGTTGTCCGAATTAGCATGTCCGACGGGGGGGTCCTCGTAAACTCGAGCGCGTAACCGCTGCTGATTGTTTCGAGGACCCACCGGTCGGAAGTCACCTGCACCCAGGACCCCACGAACTCCTGAAGGCGGCCTCCCACGGGTCCAGCGGTGGGAGGCCGCCTGGAGACGCATAAGTCACTTGCGCCACGCCCCGGTGTACCGGGGAGTGGGCGCACGGAAACCGCGTCCCGACTGGGGACGCTGTTGTCCGGTATGTGGTTGTGAATAGCGCGGGCCGACCGCCTTATCGGCGCGCCCACGAAATCCACCACGGGCCGCTCTGACCGGGGGGCGGCGCCGGGGAATGACAAAAGATGGCTGTTTCTTCTTGTCCGCGGTTTTCGGCTCGACCGGTTTCTTGAGATTTATTTTCTCCGTGGCCTTGAGGCGCTTTGCTTCGGCCTCCATGGCCTCCTGGAACTTACCAGAAAATAAGTCCGGGCCTGAGAGCGGGAGATCGTCGAGACGCTTTCGTGCTCCCGGTGAAGGGAGGAAAAGCGCATCTAGCACATTGGCGCGGCGTGACGATGTTGCTAAGGTCGACACTCTAGCAAACTGGTCGAGAGTGGAGCACAGGCCGCGATCGAGGCAATGGAGAGCAGCCACCATCATGTCGGCTGGTATCACCGAATCTTCTTCATATCCCAGTGCCAGGTACTCTGACAGGAGAAGAAGAAAGGACGTCGCACGCATACCCATGCGTGCCGCCGAGTCCATTCTGCGGGTGACAGAAAATAAGTCCGGGCCTGAGAGCGGGAGATCGTCGAGACGCTTTCGTGCTCCCGGTGAAGGGAGGAAAAGCGCATCTAGCACATCGAGGCAATGGAGAGCAGCCACCATCATGTCGGCTGGTATCACCGAATCTTCTTCATATCCCAGTGCCAGGTACTCTGACAGGAGAAGAAGAAAGGACGTCGCACGCATACCCATGCGTGCCGCCGAGTCCATTCTGCGGGTGACATCTTCCAGCTTTCCACGGGTCTTGTCTGTAAAAGGAACCTTGGATGAAGCTGTCCCTCGGTCAGCGGCGAGCTTGTCAATGGCCGAGTCCGGCAGGACCGGAGTTGAGAAATATTTCTCAAAATCTCCCTGGGGGAAATGATAATATGAGTCTACGCGTTTAGCGTAGGCACTCCAAGTCTTTGCGTGCATTATACCGTCGATGTGGTCAACGCACACGCGGTCCAAGGGCATTGTGGGAAAAGCCCGGACCGGTTCTGCCGTCGGTCCCGATCGCTTCTTGAACGACTGACGCTCAGGAGGAGGAGGAGGTTCGGTACCAGCAGGAAGATTTAGAACTCTGATCATATCCCGTTGGACCAAGCGGAGTTCGGTCTCACCCACCGATAGGCGTTGCATGGTGCGGGTCAGTTCGCTCTCGTCCGCCGAATTGTCAGAGTCCGGGGGGCGAGTTGCCACCGGGGAATGGGAACCAGGCCCCGGGGGCGAAGCAGCGCCGTCACGGCGTCCCGGTATCGAGCCCCGCTCAGAGTCCAGTGACGCCGATGGGTGTAAACTAATACCGGGCGGGGACGCCGGTGCACGGCCCTCCGTGCACGGCATTGTCCGCTGGTCTGTAGTCACCCAACCACGGCCGTGATGACCGGCGTGTGGGGGCTGTAATTCTGGAGGGGACTCCGGCGCACGGCTAACCGTGTGCGGTATGTCCCTTTGGCCCGGAGTCGGCCAACTGTGACCGTAATCTCCCTGTCGGCCCGACAATGAGGCCGCGAGGGAGTGAAAGGCCTCCAAAAAATCATCGCGTGAGATCGGGTCGCCACCCTTGTGGCGTTTCCCACGGTGCGATCGGCCGGATGACTCGCTGGAACTCGTCGAAGAACGGCGGGAACGGCGGCTCTTTTTTGATTTTTTCTTCTTTGAGGAGCGACTCCGAGTAGTTGCCGAGGATTGCGGGGACACGGGGATGCCCGAACAACGAATGAAATCCGATGTGGAGGCATGGCCCTCCGAGCGTAGCGTTAAATCTCTGGGGGAATCCCAGGGATTCGGTTCTACGCTATCAATAGCCCGGGCGGCCGACAGCGCCCCCACGCCGGTAACATAGGCGGGTGCTGTACGGTCAATCAACCGGCCATATAACAGCCCATCCCCAGGCATCGTGGTAATCACGGGGCTGGGTGGGCCTGGGTGCACTGAGCCATGGAGGAGTACTTCCTCCGGCTGCGTGTGCCCCGTAGACGGGCCAGGGACAGGCACGGTGCGCCCCGTAGCGGGGCCACCTTTTGCCGTACGTCCCTTTTTGGGTATTGCCCCGGCGTTAGACAATTTCTTTGTCTTGCCGGTGCGTTTCCCCTTCAGTTGGGCGGACCCGCGAACATTGACCGAAGACGGTGGGGTTGTACGGCCCCCCGCTTGGTCAACGGGTCCGTCAGCTCCGACAGCCGGCAGTGGCTGAAGGGGCCGACTAGGGGACTGCTGCCGCGGTGACGTACCATCACCGGTGCAGTCCCCCGAGAACTCGGGCTTGTCTGGTGGGATGTACGTCCCTCCATTATCGACATACCCGGTCCTCCCCAACTTCCTATTACTCATTTCTTTCACTTTCACTCAAATCCTTCACTAGAACAACTCTACAATACTTCACTAGAACAACTCTACAATACTTTCTTTTCGAAATAGCTTTCTCTAAGCAAAAGAGGTACCAATAAAATAGCGAAATTCAGGTCGTTGAAATTTCACGTGTACCTCGTCCTGCGGCTAAGAGAAAAAGAGGACGCTAACGTGGTGCGCATGTCACAGGGCGTCGTGGGTAGGACACGTGAGGGCGCTATTGTATGTAAAACTCTTAGCAAATTGCCTGCCGGCATAGGGAACAATGCATATGTAGTATTCGCTCTACAGGTAAGTAGAGTGATGTAGACTCACTGTTACCGCATTGTACAGCGAGGTCTTACCTATTCAGGGACGGAACCAACTAACTAACGTCACGTGTATTGGATTTTGCGTCTTCCACGGGGCAGTACTAACAACACGATCCAGACCATCTTTTAACTGATTGTTCTCAATTTCGCCCCACGTACCAAGTGCCGAATTCGTAATCACGTGCGTTTAGACGCACCGAAGAGAAACAAAGTCTCTGACATTTTGCAAAGAAAAAACAGTGCCTGTTTTGTTTTGATGAAAATGTGAAGTTGTACAGACAAAACACTGCAAATACTTGAATTGTAGATTATGACGTTGAGAAGTGAATGTTTCAATTCGGCGCGCGGCCAGGGGAGACCTCGCCGGGCCCGCAAATTTTCTTTTTCCAGCCCAAACGACATCCGCATATGTACGCTAAGCGCCCTCTATGATACTTTTATGATACGTACGCACTTTATATTCATTAGTTTCCCACACTTTAGGTACGTAGTGCGACAGCTCAGTCTATAAAGATTTGTGTTTTTACACCGCGAGGTTGCGGGTTCGATTCACGGTTTTGCACCTGAATTTTGTTTTTATTTTCAAACCTGAGGCTTGGGAGGATTTTTTTTGAAAGGGAAATAAAGTCCGAATTTCATATATTTATATTTTTGATTTTCTTCTCATGTTTTTAGAAAAGTATAGTCCAAAACGCTATAGCGTATTGCGGATGTCGTTTGGGAGAAAAACAAATCACTGCTGGGCCGACTTCGCGCCTTATGAAATCAGTTCAAATTTTCAGCAACAAAAAACGTCGAAAACCAACTGTTTAATCGTGACTTCCATGGTTCACAGAACAGAAATTCATCACAAGAAATTGGACTGATCCATTAATTTTTGTAAAGGGGTGCTTCACCCTCATTTTGGAGTTAACATCGTTTTTCGAAAAAACTCTTATAAAACATTTTGTTAGTTTGTAACAATGAAGAACTTTTTCTGAACAAGGAAATATTTCGGACTTCATTAAAAAAAATATTATTTGTAATTCTGAAAAGGTGGAAATACTGGTAAATTGCTTTCAATGAAGCACACCCTTGACCGCAAATGGTGTGGACTGTACACGGTCTTACTGTGAGTGCACGTGGGGCGGGGATCAATGCGGCATGCGTGCTAGTGCTTCGTTCTTTCCTCGAGATAGGATTTCTATTTGAACATTTTTATCCAACATTTCAAGGTATTTTTTTCGATATTTGAATGTGGAATTTGTTTTCTACTTAAAGTGGCAAAGTAAATTAGACTCTAGTCAAATAAAATTGAAGATTTTGTTCTGGACATATTGGGGTTTTTTTTCGCGGCAGTGGATCGTGACTTCGGTCGTGTTTTTTTTTTTTTTTCATATTCCATTGTTCCATGAATGGAAAAATTACGTCATCATGATAATATCGCGATATCCGATATTTTTTTCACAATATGCAGATTTAAAAACAAATGGATATCGAACAGGCTTATGGCGGATGAATTTCCAGAAAAAGCCAGTGAAACCCCAAAACGACCGCAACTCGGTGACCGTGGTGGGTTGAGGCCAGTCTTTTACCCCGCTGCAATTTTCTCAGGATCTGGCTTTACCCCCTCACCTACCACCACCAGATGACCCAAGTACTTAACCTCCGTCTTGAAAAAAGAACACTTTGCTGGCTTCACCTTCAGGCCATGCTGTTGTAGTCGGAAAAACACCAACTCGAGTTGCTTGAGATGCTCGTCAAAAGTAGTTGATAAAATGATGATGTCATCTTAGTAGATAAGCAAGCTCGACAAGGCCTGGTCACCAAGACACTGCTGCATTAGTCTCTGAAATGTGGCCAGACTGTTACACAACCCAAACGGCATTCTGGTATACTCCCAAAGGCCGAAAGGGGTCACAAATGCCGTCTTCTCCATATCCTCTTTTGTCATGGCCACCTGATAAGTGATAGTACCCAGAGGTCAAGTCAAGAATGCTGAAATACTTCGCCTTACCCAGCGCTTGCAAGGATTCGTCTATGCGTGGCAATGGGAAAGAATTCTTTGTGGTGACTGCGTTTAGGCACCAGTAGTCAATACACAGGCATATAGACTGGTCTTTCTTCCATACGACTACGATTGGGGAAGCCCAAGGGCTGACACTCTCTTGAACTACTCCTGCTTCCACCCGCTCCTGTATATGTTTATGCACCTCTTGGCACTGCGATGGAGGGAGAGAGCGATATATATCACTGTCGAATAGGGGCCGCAACACCAGTATGGAAAGAGTGTTTCACTGTGTCAGTGTAGCCAAGATCTCGATCATGGTTGGAGAACACCTCCTCATATCGCTGTAGAAGTTGTTGAAATTGGTGTTTCTCTTCCCCGCTGAGCTGATTCCCCATGTCAATGTCAGGTTTCTGCGGGTTGCTAGACTCAGTGGCGGATGCCATCGACGAGCAGTATGTCTGCCATGCTTGGGGGTTGGGTGAGTCTTGGGTGACAATGCTTGGATCGCCAGCATCGGTCCCCTGCTGCTCCATCTGCTCCCCATGGTACAGGGTACCCACACATGTGTGACCTGGCAGTAGAACATCAAAGGCACCATCATTGGATTGCCTAGTAGCTCAAATGATCTGGCCCGGGTCGAGCAGATACCTGCAGTACCATCATCTGGCCAGCTGGTAGCACGATAGCTGGGCCTCGGGGAAGGTACGCTCGACTGATTGGGCCGTCCAGGTCTGTAAACTGTACTCATTTTTTCACCACCGTCATTGCCTTCACCACGCTGTCCTCTGGGTGTTGGTGTGTAGCCTCTGCAAATAATCCTGGCCATGATCTGTCCCAAGACGGCTCCAACACTCTGCCAATACATTCATGCCAAGGATGCAAGGTGGTGTATTGTGCACGGATGCGCAGCCACGCACCTCTCTAATAACCAGTACCAGCCTTGTGGGAATGTAGATGCCAAGTGCCATCACATCTGTTTCGAAGCAGAAAATTTTCTGGGATGGTCTTCAACGTGAACCCATGTCTCTTCAAGTGTTGGTTGTAATGCGACTCTGTGACTGTAGTAACCATTGACCCGGTATCCAATAAACAGGGGATTTGATGAGGACCAAATGAAACATGGATGGAGAAGCAGTCTGCAACTGCCTTATCAAAAAATTGGGGATCTATTGAGCCACACTCCACCCCTCCGGTTGTCTGGCTCCCGACGACTGAGGGTGCTGGTTTACCTGTTGCTGTTGTTGGGTTGGGTTGGGCTGCTGGTGATTAACAAAGGTACATGCACCAACCCAACCATCATGCCCTTTGTGCGAGAATTGTTCTGGCTTTCTGCTAGCTTTAATTTCTCACTCTGGGCCATCCACCTCCCTGGTTCACAGAATACTCTCGCCGACTGTATTTCTCGTCTTCATGAGCCAGGCCAGTTATTAAGTTTACAATCCCTGTTTCAACCATGGCTTTCATAAGGGTTTAATCCATCCATATGTGACCTGATTGTTCATATGTCTCTCCCCTCCGTGCTGTCTATTTCTCCCCAGATGCACAGACTGCAGCAATTGAACAATACCTGGATATCCAGGTTGCACAGTACCGATGTGCTACATTCGCATCATCCACCAAAGCCACCTATCGCTATCACCTCCGCACTTATTTTAGATTTGTCCTACCCTTTGATGCTGCATTTTGGGCAGCATGCTTAGTAGCCTTTTTTGGATTGTTGCGCAAATCCAACTTCCTCGCCCCTTCTGCTGGGTCTTTTGATGTTGAACAGCACCTTACCCGATCGGATTTTTCTGTACATCCTTGGGGTATTCTGCGCAATCATCCAGTTCAAACAACACCAATTGTCTGTCCCCTTGCCCTTCTTACACGACAGCATCCACTATGCCCAATCACTGCCCTCATTCGATATTTCGCATTATGTCCAGATGAACCCTGCAATAGCCCTGCCTTCATGATACCACTATGTTCACTGAGGTTACAAGCCTCTGACTCCCTCCCAGTTCCAAGCAACTCTTACCAAGCTGCTGACTAAATTAAAGCTCCCTCCATCACAGTTTGGCACTCACAGTTTTCGCAGAGGAGAGGCGACTTGGGCTTTGCAATCTGGCCTTCCTTGAGAAATAGTCAAAATGACGGGGGACTGGAAATCTGAGGCATTCCAAGCATATATTACCCTCTCCCCTGAGCAAAGGTTACAATTGACACAGCCGTTTTCAAAAGCATTGCCAAGAACTTAATAAATGTTTTCAAATACTATACGAATTGTACCTATTTTACATGTACATCTATATCGTCCTACCAGCAAGTAACTTTTGTAAATTTATTGTCAACTACCCACAATCTAGTTGTTTGGGATATACTTTTTGGAGGATTTCTCTTTTATTTCTTAGATGTCGTTACAATATAGACTCTAGTGTATGTGGTTTGGCCTTGTAGAATTTCTTAATTCAATTTGGTCTGGCCTAGTAGCCTTAGAATGAATGGGTCTACATTATTGTACCCAAAACAATTTGACTGTTTGTCTCCTTATTTTATGTGGTTCATTAAAAGTAAATGCTAACTGCACTTTACATTACAAGGTTTCCTGTCAATTCATCCTCTGGATGGCTGGTGAGGCAGCCACTTTCCCTTTTTTGATGCTGTTTTTACATAGTCTATACAAGAATAAAATACATAATTTTTGCCATTAGCAATCTAACGTTATATCCGATGTTCGTTTTAGTTTTCATTAATTTTTAGTTCAAGTGAAGTGGAGTCTGCTCCACAACTAAATTTGCCTTGAAATTTGCCTTGAAATGTGCCTTGAAAAGTTTTGTAACTTTTGGCTGAACAAATATTTTCTGTGCTTAGCAGACTCAACCTTTATATCTAGCCCTTAGTAAGTTAGGGTATGTTCAGACAATGGGCATCTCCTGAGCTAGCTTTAAAGGGGCACTGCATCCTGAAATCCCTGAAAATTTCATGTTTTGGATTGTTTACTTATCCTATTTCAAACATCTGGTTGAAAGGAAACCAACCTAATGTCTTACCGTTCCCGAAAAAACAAAAAAAACACGATTGTTTACATCAGACATGACAAAGTATGATGTGTTTCCTGTCGTTTTCATACAATATGTACAATACATGTTGTGTGTGTCTCGTATTACACAAGTAACACCGTGCTCACGAACAGCGGCGACCAATTACCAATGCACAAAATGTGATTTCTTACACGTCCGCAAAAAGCGAACCATATGGCTAGAATCACAACTAGCACAAACAGTCAAACATTTTCCTTGTCGAACAGCACCATCGTACTAAAGCCCATTAGCGCCACTGCAAGTATATATGTTGCGGATTATTTAATTCGTTATTACGGAATATTAATTCGTTATTACGGATTACTAATTCGTTATAACGGATTATTAATTCGTTATTACGGATTATTTAATTCGTTATTACGGATTATTTAATTCCTTAATACGGATTATTAATTCGTAATTACGGATTATTTAATTCGTTATTACGGATTACTAATTCGTTATAACGGATTATTTAATTCGTTATTACGGATAATTAATTCGTTATTACGGATTATTTAATTCGTTATTACGGATTACTAATTCGTTATAACGGATTATTAATTCGTAATTATGGATTATTTAATTCGTTATTACGGATTACTAATTCGTTATAACGGATTATTTAATTCGTTATTACGGATTATTAATTCGTTATTACGGATTATTTAATTCGTTATTACGGATTATTAATTCGTTATTACGGATTATTAATTCGTTATTACGGATTATTAATTCGTTATTACGATTATTAATTCGTTATTACGAATTACTCATACGTTCTGAGTCAGTCGGCAAGTATGGCACAGGAGTGCGAGCGTTTCATTCGGTGCCGGTGTAAAGCAAACGTTGTAGGCAAAGATAGCGCCGCCTAGCGGTGCTATAGGCCCCTGGTCACGTGCTCTCCACGTGTGAGAACATCAGACTTAATTAGTAATAACGAATTAATAATCCGTAATAACAAATTAAATAATCCGTAATAACGAATTAATAATCCGTAATAACGAATTAATAATCTGTAATAATGAATTAAATAATCCGTAAAAACGAATTAATAATCCGTAATAACGAATTAGTAATCCGTAATAACGAATTAAATAATCCGTAAAAACGAATTAATAATCCGTAATAACGAATTAGTATTCCGTAATAACGAATTAAATAATCCGTAATAACGAATTAATAATCCGTAATAACGAATTAAATAATCCGTAATAACGAATTAATAATCCGTAATAACGAATTACATAATCTGTAACATATATACTTGCAGTGGCGCTAATGGGCTTTCGTACCATCGGGAAAAACTGACTATTGTTTAAAAACATTGGCGATCTAATCCAGGCGCAATCTTTCACGAACCATCCCAAGAAACCAAACTCCCTTTTTATTACACTGAACAGTAATGATGTCCCTTTACTGAGCCTGACCTAATTATGATTTTACACATTTCTTTTTAATTCTTAGTATAAAGCTGATTGTTACTGGCCAGCAGCTACAGTACATTCCAGAAGTGCCTCCACCTGTTGCCTCTTATCAACAACGATACGCATTGTATAACTTTTGAAGGATGCTGTCCATCATTGTGTTGACATATTTTTTTGCGGATTTCAATTTTTTTAATTTTTTTCATCCAATCCGACCGCATTATTTTATTCTGAGTATCCAGCCTATCCAATAATGTACCCTTCCCATCTCAGCATTTTGTTTGGGAACCTGGATCAGAAAGAGTCTTTTGTTTTCCCTGCCAGACCGTGTTATTTTTTATTCCGAGTATGCAGCCTATCAAAAAATATTAATTCTTCCCGTGTCAGCATTCTTTTTATTAGAACCTGGACCAGAAAGTTTTTTTTCCCGCCCCACCTGACTGCATTATTATTATTTTTATTCCGTTTATCCAGCCTATACACAAATATAAACTCTTCCCATTTCGGCATTCTACTTATTGGAACCTGGACCAGAAAAGGTTTCTTTTTCACCCCAACAACCACATTATTATTATTTTATCCCGAATATCCAGTCTAACTCTTCCCATCTCAGCAATTCATATTTCCTCCCAAATCAGAAAACAGAGAATAAATCGTATTAAATTTCCCCCTGAAACCTATTGGTAAAATGTTTAGAAATGCAGAAAATTAAGTTTTAAACTCACTGTTCCCCCTTTTTTTGGTGGTAACTTCAAGGGAGCCAGAAATAAATTAAATGAAATTAATCTCTGGTATTTATTCAGTCTCTGTAGTGCACTGAAGGGGACCGTACATTAATAGGCTCAGAGTTAAATTTCTTTTTTTCATGGTACACTAGTATACCAGATATAAAGTTGTGAACTTTTTTAAAGGCCTGTAAATATAATTACCAGGTTATGTTGAATCGTTTCCCATAGAAGAAAAACCTGACTTGCTTCGTATTAAATTTTCCCTGTGAATCTATTGAATATGTCTTTGGGAGTTCCGTAAATTGAATGAACTAAGGTGTTTAGATTGTTTTAATTTGATGGAATCATATTAGTCACATTAACTTTAAAATGGAATGTATTCTTTTTTCTTGTTGGTATATTTAATCAAATGGGCTGGATATTAAAAAAAAAATTGCCTAAATGTCTCAAAAGACTATTATTTTGTCAATTTATATGTGTACAATATGTAGGATAGATGTTTCAAATGGCTGTCATTTGGACATTCAAAATGGCAATGGGCATTGGAAAAATGGGACCAAGCGATTTGCTTGGACTTGTTGAGTTGCCAATAGGTGATCCTAAGAGTTTCAAAGAATGTGTATACATCTGAAATGCATATATATATAGGCTCCCGCAAGCCCACTTTTGGAATATGCCCCCTTTTTATGAAAAAAAGATGACGTACCCACAAAAGGGAACAATTTTTTTATGATTTATCAGGCAAGTATTCTGTCCAATCGGTTTTCTGTACTAAGGGGAAACAAAAAAACCAAAAATATCTTTAAAACTGTCCGTTACAGCTCGAGTTTCTGTTAATGACATTTGCCCCCTACTCTTATAAAATATGGCCCCACCTCCGAAAAGGCAAAATTTTGGAATTTTTTTCTCGTGATGTAGCTTTCGGGTGAGCTGTCCAAATGCTTAAAAAAGGGTGAATTTATCTGAACCATTTTTTTGCACACGAAGCCCCCTTTTTTTTTAAGTCATGGCCCCACCCATAAAAGGGTCAGAAAAAAAATTGCATCAAGCGGTTTTGAACTTCTTGAGGTATCTATAAGTAATCCTGAGAGTTCTAAAGAATGTTTCGAAATCGCATATGGGAGGTCATTTTTGACCGTAGGCCCACTGACTAACAGGTTGAATAACGGTTTGACCCAAGAGATGAATTTACTCAGGCGGGGAATAAAATGAGGAGCATCTTTCAAATAAATTCCTTCCCCAAGACACCTCCAGCCAATGATTGACAGCCGCCGACATAATATGTACTACAGTGAATTTTTGTTGGGAGATAATGGAGCCAGTGCAGACATTGATATGATTTCTCTGATATGATCATTATAATATAACTTCTCAAAAAAAATATGCTGTTTAATAAACACTGGCTGGTGATCATCCACTTTCTTTTGAAATTCAGAAATCCATATACAATGTACATTGTGTATACCTTTTATTCAATATACCTCCAGAATACAAGTGAAATGTACAAGTATTTATATTTTTGAGAGTAGTGTTTTGTTTTATAATTGTTTTTTTTTTTAAATGGGGTATATTTAACATAATTTGTATGTTTTCGGTATCCAAGAAAACTATTAATCCATCCTGGGAATAAAATTGCCAGTGTTGAGACATTGATTGATGGCCTATCGATGCAAGTAATACAATGTGCAATGATCAGACCCCAGGTGGAAATTCTTTGAATAAGCAATATTGGTTTGCAGCTAGTGAGACTTCCTTTAAATGGGCTATTATTCAACCAATTACAACAGAGGATTCCTGACAAGGACTTACATGATTGGACGCTTTAAAGAGGGATGAGTGCAACAGACTTTCGGTATTGGGGTTTGTCGGCATGTTAAATGAATGGTCGGTACCAATTGCTTGATGTTGCCAAATGACTGGGTAGCATTACGAGATAAAGGACTCCAAACATTCACGAGCTTTGCGGTTGGCGAATTTGGTGGTGGGAACACGTGACTTCAGTCATTTGGTCACGTCTTTGAAAACGATATTCACACACTATAAAAAGCTCACCAATAGATGTGCTGGTATAAAATGACACAGACAGAAAAACACTGACATGGCTAAATTAAGAGCATTGATTAACCTTTCACTGACGGAACAGTGATCTGCCAAGAGCTGTACATTATAGGTGTACACACTTGATACCGAGGTAATTTCATTGCCTCTGTTAAGTAAAAATATTTCAGATATTTTTATGCTGTTTGAATCCTTAACAACGAA
Organism: Patiria miniata; assembly: GCF_015706575.1. Lineage (NCBI taxonomy): Eukaryota > Metazoa > Echinodermata > Asteroidea > Valvatida > Asterinidae > Patiria > Patiria miniata. The sequence continues at coordinate 1,214,220 of NW_024037049.1, forward strand.
AGATCTATTTATTTAATGCTGGTTCCAATGTCTCGTTTCGATGCCCAAATCAGATCTAATTCCAAGTGGTGTTTTTTTTCCCCAAGCATAGTTCTTTGCATCTTTGTTGTGATGGTCCCGTTCTCGCACGCAAAGGAAAGGTGGATTAACATAACAATACCCTCTCAGTGAGGCATGTCGGAGAACGGTATGAGGAACATGTGCAAAATGCTGTTCGGCATGCAAAGGATGGGGAGGCATTCAGAACGGGGAGGAACCTGTGCGCAAGCGTGCAAACGGTCAATGTATTTTTGGTGTCTCGCCTTAGTATTGCAATTATATTGGTTATGTAATTGAAAAGCAGCTTATTTCAAATACAAAGATAGTGACCCCAGTCCCCAGAGCTTGAGCTAAATTTGGAGCTAGGAGATAAACCAACATTGATCAACAAAACTAAATCAAGCTAAATCATTACAGGAAACCCCACTACGGTCTGAGAGTGGCGCTAACCAGACAAATTTTGAGGACTAGAAGTGGGGATCAGCAACGGTTTGAATTAATTAACTTACCTGTTCAAGTGCAGTGTGCATCCGCTGTCTCAATTCTTTAATCTCATCCAAAGTATCGATGTAGTTGATAACTAAGTCATCTAACTCCTGGCAAAACATCTCCATTTTATTCTTTGATCCCAATGCTGTAAGTCTTGAAATAAAGTGATAAAAGAGTTTACTCAAACTTTGGAAGATTTCAATTTGCCGTATTTTTGACTGCTCGAGGACGCTGTAAAAAAAACAACACTTTAATCACTTCCAAGATTGTTTCGTCTGCCCTGTGCTGCTACTACGCTGACATGGCATTGTGTATGCCTCAGTCATGGTACACTCTAAGGGCATTACCGGGGATAGCACTATGTCTAGTAAGTAGTCAGCCCTACAAACAGGGCTGAAATTTGGCTCTCTTTTAAAATCGCTCTTGAACTGTTACCATTACAGCCTGCTTTTGGATCGCTTTTGGAGTTATAAGGACATTCATAAAATATATTAAAGGTAAATTTGAAAAATGGAGAAAATTTCAACACATTGGGACGAGCTCACCCCCATCTTTCTTTCAACCGTCATGTACTGATCATGAAAATTAATCAGGCTAGGTTTATTGATATGTGCATGATGATGTTGCATATATCCCAGGTCGAAATAAAATAGAGAAAAAAGATATTTATTTCCTATTGAAAATACATTTTTTTTAAATCTATTTTTTTCCATTGTATTTCGACACCCCCAAAAATACCGAAAAAATAGAATAGTGAAAAAATATCTTTTTAAAAAATACAGGTAAAATAGAGGTAAAATAGGTTGCTATTTTTAAAAAATAGCATGCTATTTAAAAAAAATTATGCTATTTTTAAAAAATACAAAATGGCGTCTGTCCAAACAACTGTTATAATACGTGGACATACATATTAATAGTACACATGTCCTTGTGGACAATAGGCATCTTTAGCAGTCCTCAAACGTACGGTACATGAAGTGAGCAAGCAATATGACTGCATAAGAATGGAATAATTGAGAAAAAATACATGTATGTCTATTACCATGAACAGTAATAATGCTGTGACAACACAGTGTCCAAACAATTAACATACACATACATCATGCACCATCAAGTTATTAAAACAGTTTGGTTCAACATGCTACGGTTGTGCGTGCTTTTTCAGCAAAATACAGCTTGAAATGGTACAAGAATGTTACTCATAATTGTCCTGGAAAATCTACTAACCATGTGGTGCACTTGTCACTCCATTACAGTGATTTGGATGCATTTTAACCCCAGATATACATGCCCCCATTGCACACATCTCTACTGCAGCTGTGCTTCACAAACGGCTCTCAGAATGCAACTGACAAAATTCAAACTTGCCGCACACACACAGGATGTTTATCTGGTATGCAAATTAAGTGCTTGGCCTTCAGATTGTGTTGTACTGAGCATATGTCTACAAAATAGCCAAAAAATAGTCCATGGTTCTCATAAACATGTGTAAGTGTCCAGAAAATAGACGAAAAATAGACTGTGAACCACACAAAAATGTCTAAGTCTCCAAAAATAGTCATAAAATAGCGTGCAGTTTTAAAAATAGAAATAAAATAGAGTGGCAACATGTACTCATTTTGACGTAATAGAAATAAAATATATTTTGTTCCTATTTTCTAGGAGAAAATAGCTTAAAAATGTATTTTCAATAGGAAAAACATAGGATTTTGCCAGAGATTTTCTATGATATGGCTTTATTCACACATAAGACAGGGCATACATATGTATAAAGAGGCCAGTCTGCTTCCAAGGGGAAAACAGTCTATGTCTGATGTCAAATAGTCGGACTCTTTTGGTCAGATGAAGTACAAGGTTCTTGCAACCCTGTATAGGCCTGTTCCTGAAATATAGTCTCAATATATATAGCCGTATTGTTCACAAATGAGGTGATTTTTCCTTTGGCCTCCGGCACACCCCCGGCAGTAACCTCTCTGGGTTCACCCTTGATAGTCAGGCAGCTTAGGCCAGCTTTTGGAATGGATACATGGACATTCCAGACAAAAGCGCTAAATTTTCCATACATGCTCCTTATTGCCTTAGCTTTCAATTCTTGATAGAAACCAACTTATCCAATAACAACATGGCGAACGAAAGTGTTTGTTAGATTTGTTTGTTCGGCATCTGTTGGTAAAGGTTTGGGTGTGATGGGAACAGAAATTGTCTCACGTGTGATATTCAAATGGGCACTTTTCAGGCGGTCAGTGCGAATCGTGTCCTTGCGATTTGACTGAGCACTTTAAACGGGCCATCGAAGGGGGGTTGAAGAGCTTTGCGGACCGCATCACGACGAACAAAAACATAGGTGCATGTCTGTAGATCGTCGGGACATTAATGTTAGTTCGTTGCTGAGAACAGCTTGGAGGCGGTTGGAAACGTTGCATCATGCTTTGCAAACGATGGACGTAGGTGGTGGGATCTAACTGAACCTCCTCTGTGGTCGTGTTGAAAATTCGCCAGGCAAGCGAAGAGTGGTGCCGTAAACACGCTCGGCAACACTGTGACCGAAATCTGACTTGACCGCAGTCCGAATTCCAAGGAGGACAAGTGGTAAAGTGTCTGTCCGTTTGTTGGGATCGACTTGTGCCTTTGGTGACGATTTCAATTGCCTGTGGAAACGTTCCACTAGGCCGTTTGCATTGGGGTGATAAGCTCAAGGCACGGAAAAGTGTTGATTCAAACTGAGTTCCACGATCGGTGGTGATAGTCGATGGAATACCAAACATGGCAATCCATCGCGTGACAAAAGCACGGGCAACTGTTTCTGCGGTGATGTCAGTCAAGGGAATGGCTTCTGGCAAACACGTGAAGCGATCGATGCAGGTCAGCATGTATGTGCATCCATTAGAAGGTGGTAATGGACCCACAATGTCAATGTGAACATGTGAAAATCTGGTATCTGGGGCAGCAAACTGAGAAAGAGGAGCAAAGGTGTGACGATGGACCTTTGCATGCTGACATTGTAAGCATGACTTTGCCCAATGTCGCACATCGCGGTAAATACTGGGCCAAACATAGCGATCCGTGATGAGGCGTTGGGTGGCTCGAATTCCAGGGTGCGACAACGAATGTAGCGAGTCAAACACTTCCCGGGGTAATTCCACTGGAACAAATGGGCGTGGGTTTCCAGTAGAAATGTCACAGGTTAATATTGTGTCACATGATGGGATAGGAACATCTTTGAAGGTGCATATGAGCAAGGTTGAAATTCGTCTCTAGCAACTTTGAGGCGGTCGGGTGCGAGACGACATGGACGTGCTGCAATGGGCGGTCCAGTTGTGACAATGTGGTGTGTCACATTATGCTTAACCGGAGTTTCACTATAGACAGGTCGAATAATGTCTGGGTAGTCCTTCCAAATATCTGCAAAACACGATGGAGTTGATATCGCGAGGACCGGACTGAGTGATAGTGCATTAGTGGCTGTGCCGTTGATACTGGGCCAAACATAGTGATCCATGATGAGGCGTTGTGTGGCTCGAATTCCAGGGTGCTACAACGAATGTAGCAAGGCAAACACTTCCCGGCATAAGTCCTCTGGAACAAATGGGCGTGGGTTTCCAGTAGAAATGTCACAGGTTAATGTTATGTCACATGATGGGAAAGGAACATCTTTGAAGGTGAGCAAAAATGGTGATGCACGCAGTCGCGCGAGTTCCTCGCTGGCGGTCTGTAACTCTGCCATTCTGCGGATGTCTATGAAAGATGAATTTGTAACCAAATTTGACGCTTCATCCCCTGTCAGAGAGATGTGGGACACCATAGAGTCAAAACTCTCCCAAATCTTGGACCTTGTTCCATCCAAATTCACATCTAGTCGTTTCAACCAGCCATGGATAACCCGCAAAATCAAGCAGCTCAGTAGGCAGAAACAACGTGCTTACAACAAGGCTTGCTCCCATCGCCGTCATCGCAATCACCGTCACTGGGCCAGGTACAACGTTCTGAAGAAACGTATGCAGAATGCATGCAGAGAAGCATACAACAACTACATCAACAACATTGTGTGCCCAGATCTCAAGTCAAATCCCAAGCGTTTCTGGAGCCATATCTCAAGCAAGCGCTGTGACAACAATGGTGTTGCCCCTATCTGTGGCCCCAGAGGAGCTACATACACTGGAAGTAAGGATAAGGCAAATATTCTCAATGACCAGTTTTGTTCAGTCTTCAACAAAGACGAGGATCCATCCACCATGCCAGTCCTTGGCCCTAGTCCATTTCCTACCATGGATCACATACAGATAAATGTCAACAGCATAATCAAATTGCTGAAGAAAATAAATCCTCATAAAGCCACCGGCACAGATAATATTCCAGCTCGTCTACTGAAAGAACTTGTTAACAGCCTTGGACCTGTACTCTCCATCTTGTACCAAGCCTCGTTGGACAGTGGGGATCTCCCTGAAATATGGAAATCAGCCACCGTTGCACCTGTATTCAAGAAAGGAGATAGGAATAAACCAGCCAACTTCAGGCCCATCTCACTCACAGCCATCTGCTGCAAACTTCTAGAGCATATCATACACAGCTCCATCATGCAGCACTTCCAGTCTTACAACATCCTGTCCGACAATCAACACGGTTTCCGTAAGGCTCGCTCATGTGAATACCAGCTTATCATCATCATGGATGACATTGCCCACAACCTGGATGAAGGTCTTCAAACTGACCTCATACTATTGGACTTTTCGAAGGCATTCAATAAAGTTCCCCATCTTCGTCTCCTCCATAAGCTGAATTACTACGGCATCAATGGCAGTGCACTTACCTGGATCAGCAACTTCCTTCAGGGTAGAGTCCAGAAAGTTGTCCTGGAGGGGGAGTCGTCAGCTCAATCCCCTGTGTCATCCGGCGTACCCCAGGGTACTGTCCTTGGCCCCCTTCTATTCTTGGCCTATATCAATGACCTCCCAGGCTGTATTTCTGAAGACTCCAGTGTTAGACTGTTTGCTGACGACAGTGCTATCTACCATGTCATAAACAACATCGACAATGCCAACCAGCTCCAGCAGGACCTCAACACCATGCAGGAGTGGGAGAGGAAATGGCTCATGGAGTTCCATCCAGAGAAATGTCAAGTGCTTCGCATCACCAAACGTCGCAAACCGGTAAAGTTCACTTATTCCATCCACAACCACCCTCTGTAGGCAGTACCATCAGCTAAATACCTAGGGGTAGAACTCACAGACAACTTATCCTGGAACAGACATGTAGACACCACCTCCAAGAAGTGCTTGAGATCCCTTGGCTTCCTACGATGCAACTTGAGCAACTGCCCTCGTGAAGTAAAGACCCGCTGCTATACCACCCTTGTGCGGCCTATTGCTGAGTATGCCAGTTGCGTATGGGACCCTTCCACAAAAAGGAACATCACCAAAATTGAATCTGTCCAGCGTAGTGCTGCCCGGTACATCATGAATAACTACTCCAGAGACAGCAGTGTCAACACCATGCTGAGTAAACTGGGTTGGGAGTCTCTACAACACCGAAGAGCCATCTCCAAAGTCACAATGATGTACCGGATCACCAACAAACTCATCGACATCCCTGACAACCACCTTATCCCGGTCAACTCATCTACCAGAGGCAACAGCCAGAAATTCCTCATCCCACCCACCCGTACAACCTTACTGAAGGGCTCCTTCTTCCCAGACACAATCCGCCTATGGAACTCACTGCCCCAGCAAGTTGTTGAGTCACCAACCCTGGATGTCTTCAAGACCAGAGTGAACGGTGTCACCTTCAGATAACCAACCTAACCCAAAATAGCTGTTTTTACTTGCACATATTTGTCTTTTTATGCCTCGAGTTATGTCTGCACCTGCTTGTTTGCACTTCAACCAATGTGCGAGTATACTCCAGCGGAGGTTTCTGCACAGTATAGGAAGATGATGATGATGATGATGATGATGAAGGTTAAGCAAAAACCATTAACTGAAATTGGAAGGACAAAAGGGCTGGTCTGGTATAATTAAATCAATTCAAGTAATAGGTTGGACCTTGGTGCAAGCTAGGAAGGTGATGAATGCATTCATTCGAATGATTAGTTTACTGAATCTCAGAGGTTTAACATCCTGAATTGTGATTATGGACTGTTATTGAGACATGGGGAAAATAACTGAAAAAGGGGGAAAAATAACAAAATATTTACAAAAGTGTATAATACAAGAAAATCAGTGCAAACAGTTTTATTTGCTACAGTGTTCATCATTAAGTCCACTTTAGAGTTACGCTACAATCTCATCTTCTAAGCCACTTAGGATTAAAGTTTTGGTGTCTAAACATCAGAGGTGGCAGCAAGTCATTTTTTGCAAGTCCAAGTCAAGTCACAAGTCATTGTTTGCAAGTCCAAGTCAAGTCACAAGTCATTAGGTCCAGTCACAAGTCAAGTCACAAGTCATTAGGTCCAGTCACAAGTCAAGTCACAAGTCATTTGGTCTAAAAACAAGTCAAGTCACAAGTATCTTTGTCCAAGAACACGTCAAGTTGCACATTATTTTGTCCAGCTGTAATAAGCTAAAAGAATTAACCTGGCGTGAACTTACGAGTTATTTTGAACATGCCTCCTTAATTCCCCTTTTTCAATGTGTTGCAATTACTGTTCTTGTAGTTTATCACATATCTGTCGGATATTAGCCCTTTGTATACTTTAATACATTTACTTTACATTGTAGAAATAAATGTTGAGATGACCGTGAAAAAAAAGACTTCCTCACTCGATTACATGTAGTATACTAACACTTTATTGTTAAATTTTCATGTATACTAAACGCCTACCAATGGGTTAGGCTATCCGGTATTTTACATGCAATTGACAAAGGCCTGCTTTCTTTTCATGAAAGGTTCCTTTCAAAGTTTGTTCAACCAATACATTAAGCAAGAGACAATTGGTCATTGAAAACTGTAGTTTGTTGTGACAGTCTTATTGAAAACTTTTGAAACTAGTGGGAACGATTCATTTTACTGGATTCAGTCACTGAGGTCTATTTTCCGGAATGAAAAGGCTAATTAAAAGTATACTAGCTTAATTAAATTGTATTGGGTCGCTCGAGTAGCGTCTGACTTGGGTTGGTAACAAGTCATTTTTTGCAATCCCAAGTCAAGTCACAAGTCATTGCTTGCAAGTCCAAGTCAAGTTACAAGTCAAAGCTGGTATTTACAAGTCAAGTCACAAGTCACAAAAATAGCGACTCGAGTCCGACTCAAGTCCAAGTCACATGACTCGAGTCAGCAACTCTGCTAAACATACATTTTCAGGGTCAAGGAATGCAACCGTACCATTTGGGATAGTGTCAAGTGGTTTGTTTGTCCAGACACAGTATTGTTGCCATCTTATTTTGAAGATGGCCGCCGGCATTGAAAACTATATGTATAGCATCTTTATAAGCCACTTAACATTGAAATCTTAGTGTCTAACATATATTTTGAGGGTCAAAGAATGCAACTGAACCATTTTGGTTAGTGCTGGTTAATTTGTCCAGATACATTGGGGTGGGCATCTTGGATTTTAAAGATGGCTGCCATTGAAACCTATATATCTACCAATATCTGTTCTAAATTTTGGCATCCAAACATACCGGTACAGGGTCAACGAATGCAACTTTACCATTTATGACAGTGTCAAATGGTCAGTTGGACACTATTGTGAAGTAAAACAACAGGGCCTATGTGAAAATAAATGTCATCACTCACAAAAATTTACAGTTTAAAAGTGCTGGCCCTAATTCTCACAATTGCAACCGCAGACTTAGCAAGGTGCTGCATGCACGTCTTGTTACTGAGACCTGTCTGTTGTGAAACACGACTGGTCACATGAACAACAAAGAATCTGTCTTTTTTGAGAAGTGCTCCAATGTGATCCGTAAATGCGAGGTATATGGGTCAACTCTATTGTACGGCGTTCCATCCTACATGCTGTACAATAGGATGAGCCATTATTTTGAAAACATAATTAGCGCCCTCTGTAGTTACAGAAACTTTTTATTGCAACGCCCTCGCTTGGTTCCTTAACTTTCCAGCAATCACATTCTAGCATAGCTAGCTGCATTGATCAGGAACATTCCAACACACCTTGAATTCCAGAATATTGTTAAGATTTTCTGAGCTGCATTGCGTGCTGCATAACTTAGCTTCCGTGTAATGACAAGGCATTGCTAGAGACACTCATCCACTTGCTTGCGATCAGAACACACCTACAATTTTAGAAGTGCTCTGATTACAGTCAACTACGTGTACATCTAGTTGGGGACAATTTCCCCTTTGGTTGGTGGTGGCACGACCATTGGTCAGCCTAGGCGGTGAGTACACACCTAATTTTTATATCTTTCTTTTCAATTTTTATTGTAAAGTTTGTAGAAGTCTTGTGTAAAGATACTATGGACAGATTTTCACATAATACAAATGGTTTGATTCTCTTCAATTGTAATTATGCTTGAAAGAGAAGTGTTCTCAATATTAAAAGAGAATACATGCTTATAAAATATCACATTTCTCCATCATCTTTAGGCACATATGGCCATAACTGTAAAGTGAATTAGCAAGAAATGTAAAGCAATAAATAAAATATAACGTGCTTCTTCAAGTTTCTCTTATTACCTGATACTAAAGTAAAGAACTGTTGCAAAGACCATGGGCAGTATATGTGCACCATGATGCTTCCGTCAAAATATAGGTTTTCCCGTCCAATTTCGCACTTAGTGCATGCAAGAGTATAAATAGTTCATTCAATTTTGCTATAGGGCAACCAAAAATTCAAACTAGTCATTCAAAATCGCCATAGGGCAGTCAAAAAAGAAAAACAGTCATGCAGAATCACCATACGGCAGCCAAAAATTCATAATGGGCATTCAGATTCGCCATAGAGCAATCAAAAGTGTAAAAACAACATTCAGATTCGCCATAGTGCATTCAAGTTAGCACGGAAGGACACGTGACTGAAGATAGAGCATTCAATTTCGCCATAGGGTATTCATGTTCATAACTAGTGCATTCAATTGCACTGTATTTACATGACTTGTATACAGTAATACATATTCAAATATTCTTTGCGCTTTTTTTCCCAACCTGCAATATGTGTGCCACCACCACCAATGACCATTCATAAAACTTCACTGGACAATTTACATTATTTTTTTACAGATGCCTGGACTTCGATAGTTATATTTGTTTTGTCTCCTAGAGGTGGAATGTAAATTATAGAAGCATTGGCCTGCTTATTGAGCAAGTTATTTTGTTCCTCACCAGCGCCTTGGCGCAAATTGTATATATATTTCTTTCATCTCCTTTGGTAATGCATTCTCTGCATTTTACCTTTTGCTTTCCACATATAGTTATCAGCAGCTTTAGAATTTACATTGGCAGACATTACGCAATTAACATCAACTGTTACACATTCCTTTTCCTCCAAATGTACTGGGTATATTGGGTTACATTTTAGAAAGGTATAAAAGGTGGCATCAAGTTTGTTCATTCCTATATTGTCGATACTGCTATATCTGGCGCACGTAAGATACAACGCATCCGTAATGAAGACAGGGCAAGGCTGGTCGAGACCTTCGAAGCTGGCAGAGATTATCCGGAGATGGCTGATACGCTTGGCATCAAGCATTCAACTGCACGATCAATTATCATGACCTTCACAACAACAGGTAGAACGGAGAAGCTACCAACAGGAGGGGCTAGAAACAGGAAGATGGAGAACAGGAAAATGAAGAACAGACTAGAGAGGTCTCTTCAAGATAACCCCATGATGACTCTTGAAGAGATGCAGCAAGACCTGCGACAAAACATGCCCCAAAAGCCACCAGTGAGCACATCAACTATCGCCAGAACACTTGATGGTATGATGTTCTCAATGAAGATGCTCGAAGACGTACCAGACGTCCGCAATTCTCCACGTGTGCTGCAGCAACAAGAGCAGTACGCAAACTGGTTCATGCAGACAGGTGTTGTGTCGCATTGCGTCTTCGTGGACGAAACGGGGTACAATGTCTGGACCCGTCGGTCGTGTGGAAGAGCACCTCGTGGTGAACCCGCCCGTCGAGTTGTCCATGGGCAGTGTGGCAAAAACTGCAATGTCACGTTTGCTGTAACAGATGAGATCGGTCTGGTCAACCACACAATAGCCTGCACAACCGTCACAAGAGATACTTTCGAGCAGTTCCTCCTAGTCACCGCTCGTCAATGCGAGCAGATATTCCCACCAGGCGAACCAGTGTACATCATCTATGACAATGCTCGCTATGACAAGAGCTAGCACAACGTCAAACTGTGACAAAGTAAATGTGCATTTGCACAGTCAGAGGTGGTTTACCGTGGACTCAAAGTAGACGCCAACGGACTTCGCCCTGTGAAGGCGAAGGTTGAGGCCATCGTGAATGCTCCAAGGCCCAACAACGTGTCAGAGCTACGATCATTCCTTGGAATGGTGCAGTTCTATGCACGATTCCTTCCAGATCTAGCAACAGTGCTAAAGCCTTTACATCATCTGCTACAGAAGATGCAAAATGGATGTGGGGGAAGGAACAACAAAGTGCATACGACATCTGCAAGAAAAACCTAACAAGTGACACGCTCCTTGTTCACTATGACAGGACATGTGAAATGAAACTTGCTTGTGATGCTTCAAGTTATGGTGTAGGTGCAGAGATCTGCCACGTCATGGATGGAAACCTATTGCTTAAATGCATCTCGCACTCTATCACCGAGCGAGGGCAATTACGCACAGATAGAGAAGGAAGCACTCGGCATCGTGTTCGGAATCAAGAAATTCCATCAGTTTCTACTAGGCACACAATTCACCCTAGAGACCGATCACAAGCCACTACTAATGATACTTGGTCCCAAGTCAGCTGTACCTTCCACGGCGGCATCAAGGATGCAACACTGGGCAATCCTGCTGTTCCAGTATGACTACAAGGTTGAGTACAGAAGCTCCAAGTGCAACGCAGTTGCAGATGCATTGTCTCCATTGGCGTCGCCAGGATTTTTTCTAGAGGGGGCAAAACATATTTTTCCCAAAAAATTCTTGTATTTCTCAACAAATTCTCGATTTATCAGTTTTAGAGGGGGGCAGGGACATTTTGCCCCCCTCCCAACTCATTAAATTAACACCACTATGACTTCGCACCTCTTTTTCTTTTCTTTGTTCCTCTTTTTTTCTTTTTTTTTGCTCCCCCCTTCCCCCCCGCCCCAATGCCCATGGTTGTCTCGCTTGCCCCATGAGAACTCTGACGTGGGAAGTGAGAACTCAATCTACACACTGCAAGTTTGTAGATAAAAACTTTCCATTGACTGCAACCGAGATTGCAGCACAAACACAGAAAGACACTGTGCTTAAGAGTGTCTATGAACAGACATTGAATGGTTGGACTGAAATCGATAGTGGACTCTGAGCTTAGAATTGAAGCCTTTCCATAATCAACGCCATGAATTATCATGTGAGCAGGGATGCTTTAAGTGGGGTTACAGAGTGGTTGTGCCAGAGTCTTTGAGAAACAAGATTTTGTCTGAGCTTCATGCCGAAAATCCTGGCATAGTGAGCATGAAGTCGATTGCCAGAGGTTTTGTGTATTGGCCTGGTATTGACAGTGACATTGAATCACCGGTGAGCAAATGTAGCGTGTGCTAAAATTGCCGAAATAAACCACCAAAAACACCACTGCAACCCTGGTCATGGCCAAGTAGACCTTTTCAGAGAGTTCACGTAGATTTTTGTGAAAAGGGGATGGATCATTTTTTGTACTAGTAGAGACAGCAATTCCAAGTGTATTGAGGTGAAGCATATGGGGTCAAATACTACTACTGAGCGTACCATAGATGAATTAAGAACCATACTTTCTTGCCATGGTTTGCCGGAGGAACTAGTTTCGGACAATGGTCCCAAGTTCCGTTCAGAGCTTTTTAAAGAGTTCATGTAACAGAACGGTGTAAAACACACACTGATCCCCAATACCATCCAGCCTCTAACGGGGCAGCGTAAAGGTCTGTTAGAGTTGTCAAAGAAGCCCTTAAGAAACAGGTTTTGCAGGGTAGTTCAAAACTCAGCATGAAACATCGTTTAGCTAGTTTCTTGCTGAAGTACCGAACCACACCATACACCACAGCAGGTTACTCACCTGCAGAACTATTGATGAAGAGAAGGCTCAGAACACGCCTAAGTCTGGTTCAACCCAATTTGGCCTCTAGGGTTGAGAAAAAACAGTCAAGTCAAAAACGACACTTTGACTCCCACAAAAAGGAGAGGAGTTTCAAGCCAGAAGAGCAAGTTCGTGTTCTCAGTCCTCCCAACAAGTCCATGCAGTCGAGACAAATGGGACGTTGGGAAAATAGTTGGTGTGTGTGGAACAAAAAGATACTTAGTTGAAGTTGGAAACAAAATCAGAAGCGTTCATGTTGATCAAATGATTCCAGCTAAAGACGAACCAAAAACTGAGCAAGAATTCTATAAACTCCTGAGTACTTACCTGAAAGTGAGTGGGAAAAGAGTGGTTACAACCGAAAGTCCAGTTAGTACAACAGACAAAGAGGAAGACTTCTCTGGTCAAAATCAAGGTACTAAAATAGAGCCAAACAAACCTACAGTTGCGTCAACACCTAAACCAGTTACTGTTAGACGTTCAGGCAGGAACTGTAAACCAGTAGTTAAGTTAGATTTGTAAAACAAAACAAACGAAAAGCCATTTTGAAACACACAATTTTAAGAAGCAGTTTTATTGTTACCTCATATAAGGAAAATGTGTGGCATTGCAAAATAAATATAGTGTGTTTACAATTTCATATCTACAGGATAAGCAATACTGGTTTAAATCAAGGTTAAAATCAATTACATGTAGCACAAACAAAACAATGTAACAGAGTACTTGGGTTTAATACTTAAAAGGGGAGAGTAGTGTAATGTATTCATGCCTTATTATGTTAATGAGTGCAGAGTTGGACGTGCGCAGTTCATATCTTGAATTATACAACACCTGAATAAATCCCCCTCATCTGATTGGTGAATTGTAGATCACGTGACATATTATTATTCGTTATAATGCATGGTGCGACCATGCGTTATACCCATGCGTTATACCGTTTCACTTTGCGCATGCGCAGTAAGGACGAATGCCTTCGACTGGCGGCGCTATACACATAGCTACTTTGCGTAAACAAACAAAATGGCAGGCGATTGCATGTAGTAGAGGGTTTATGCTCCTTACCGATGAAGAAATAACAGATCTTGTAACTAACTCAGACGCTCCCAGTACGAAAAGACAGATTCAGTATGCTGTCCGACGATTGGAAGACTTTGCACAACTCGTAGGAGGAATGTCCATTGAAGCACTCAGTGATTTAGAACTGGACAACTTTTTGTCGCGATTTTATGCCGCACTTCGGAAGAACAGCGGTGAGTTGTACACCAAGAAAACTATGCACGCAATCCGGTACGGACTGCATCGCCATTTCAAGTCGGTAAGAGGCATTGATATCACTGATGGTACACTGTTTATGGAAAGCTCCAGAGTGTACAAAGCGATGCTAGTGAAGCTCAAAAAAGAAGGAAAAGGGTCGATTAAACACAAAGATCCTATCAGCAAGGAAGATACATGTATGTCCCAGATTATTTCATCATTGGACATCACAACACCGCAGGGTCTACAGGACAAAGTGTTTGTGGACATTATGGTGTACTTTGGCAACAGGGGCAGAGAAAATCTTTGAGAAATGAAGATAACTGACTTCATTCTTCAGAACGATGGAGACCACAGGTATATTATCCATCGTGACATGCTCACCAAGACACGACGAGAAACTGAAGATGAAGCATACAGTGGTCAAATGCATGAAATTCCGGGATCGCAGAAGTGTCCAGTTTCCACGTTTCTTCACTACAAGGATGTCTTGAACCCTGAACTTGACTGTATGTGGCAATGGCCGAAACCCGATGCTCCACCAGAGGGGCCATGGTTTAACAAGGCACCACTGGGATTCAATACACTTGCCAACAAGGTGAAAACCATCACAGAAAGAGCAGGGTGCAGTGGGAAATACACCAATCACTGTCTGAGGGCTACAACTGTAACAGTATTGGATGAAGCTGGATTTGCCAGTCGCGACATCATGCATGGCTGTAACAGGACATAAATCTGAATCTTCATTCAAGCACTATGCTCGTACTAACAGTGAGAAAAAAAGACAAGTGAGTGCTTGCCTCGCATCCAGAATGCAAGAAAATCAAGAAAATGATCCTGCAGAGAAAGAGAAGTCATCTGAAGATTTGCAAGAGATGTGCATAGTCCAGGAAGAAGAGGTTCAAGACAATAGATCAGAGCTTGATGGTCTTCTTACCAACTCTCAGGAACAGCTAATACTAAATGAATCAAGTTTCAATATTAATAGCGCAATGACATCGACAACCCAACACTTTCATTTTCACGGGACAGTACACTTCTACAACAAGTGACTTTCAACAGATAATAAGTCTCGTGACTTGATTTCAAGAATATGAACAGTAAACTTCAAGAACATGAACAGTTCTGACCTTGATAAAATTGTATATGTGTTTATTAAATATTCTTTATTCATACTTCCGCAAAAAGAATTTTTGTGGAATTACATAAATTGAGCCTGAAAGCCCTGACCTTTCTGAGAAATTAATGTATAAACTTAAACCATAAAGTTCTTACATATTATTCAAGAATTATTGCAGAATTACATAAATTGTGCCTGAAAGCCCTGACTTCTTAGTTCTTAATTTACAAAGTTCTTACATTGGAAAGAGTTCCATACACGGACAACGCTTATTCTTCCATATAGTGACCTATCAGCCATGAAAAGCAATGACATGTCCTAAAAAGTCAAATTTAGCAGTGAGAAAATTGAAGTATTTACTTAGATAGCACTTTGAATTTTTCAGAGCAGTCTCATAGGATTTGTGCGCAGGGTGTCAAGTGTTGTCCGTGTATGGAACTCTTTCCCTTACATTTTATTCTCTTAAAGAATTACATTAATTTGGCCTGGCCCTGAAGGACCTGAAAATTCTGAGAAATTTATTAATTTGAATTATATATAAAAAGCTGCGATTTCCCCCCAATAACTTTAAAATTATTTAACTGAACCCAAAATTTTAGAACTTAATGCAATAATTATTATTAATAAGAATTTTTAACATGAATTAATTAGTTGTGAAATATGTTAAATCAATAGTAAAATGACTTCAGTTTGACCTTAAATTCCTGAGAAAGTGTTTAACTTGGCCTGAAAGCCCTAAACATTCTGAACAATTATTAACTTAAATTATAAGAGGCTGTGATTTTCCCTAATAACTTTAAAATTATTTAGTTGGACCAAAACTTTCAGAATTAAAGGCAATATTTATAAGAAATTTAACATGAAATATGTTAATAAATAGTAAAATGACTTCAGTTGGATCTGAAATTCCTGAGAATGTTTTTAACTTATTTTTTATCTTGAACGTTGTAAAGTTAGTTCAACATCTTTAAAATCAAAATAAATTGTAGTTTATAATTTACCAATCAAATGACGAGAATTTATTCAGGTGTTGTATAAAACAAATAACGAATGTTTTATGTTCGTGCAATGGAAAGAATAATTTCATTTGGTGACAGATTGAATGTTCTATTTCACTCGGCTTTGCCTCTCGGAATAGAACATTCAACTGTCACCTCATGAAATTATTCTTACCATCGCACTCACAAACATTCGTTATTTGTATAATAAAACACCCCCTTGATACTGGCAACTATTGTGTGACTGTTATGAGTTATTTGCTGGCCGAAACATTACAACTAGTACCAGGTCTATACATGTAGGCACAGTGTATGCATGGGGTACAAGTCACTGTGAACAAGTGACATAACATTCCAAAACAGCTACAATTATGACCTATGACCTGTGTGACTGTGAACAGTCAGAAATCTGTGTACGCGGCAACTTTTGAATTTAGTTTGTTGGACACCATGGAAGCAGCAGCGATGTGCTTACAAGAGAACAGACATTGGTCAGGGTTGATACATGTAGTTAAAACTATGATTCAAAATCATTAATACTAATATTGTATGAAAGTACATGTCTTGCTGTATATAATATACAAATTAAATCAACCTACATGTTGAAGAAACTGGGAAAAATATGGACATAATGGGTATACATGCATTTATATGTAGTACTACCTGTACATGCACACGATGTTGACAAACCTAGGTCATGAAGGTGTACATGTACCGTACATATAGTATGATCATGTACATGTACCTGTTCATGTTATGTAGATCAAATGCTGCTGGTATCATTTGTCTCAGCGGTACATGTAAGTTAACTTAATTGTTACATGTATTTCCTGGCAATATGACATTATTTTATCAATTGCAGTCTGGCAAAATGTAAATTGCTTTATATGATAGTATCATAGTACAGATTACTGAGTTCTCTCGATCAGTAATCTTTTCTTAAACACGATAAAATAAAGTTGGGGCAGTAAGTGATGTGACACAACCCCAACCTGCATGTGCTGATTTTTCTGCTTCAAGTTCAAAAACAGATATTACCCTGTGCAATCGATTTGAATTAGTTTGATTCAATTGATTTACAAATTAAAAAACATATGATTATAGCCTTAGTTTATGATGGGTTTGGATTTCATAATTTTTGGAGGAATAGTGACAATGGAAAGATGTTGATGCCTGTTGTGATATTACCAAAAACAAACAACAATCATAGAATAACTTTTTGTTTATGGACAATTTGTTTCCCAATTAAGGATCACTTGCTGATTCAACATTCTTTGATTTCAAATTTTTTTGGTAGAAATTTGTTTACAAAATGATCCATTTACAATTTGTCCCCAGACTTCATAATCAATTGATACAAAATCAACAGTGCATTCAAGATTCCTGCCCAATTAAGCTCTGAAAAATAGTATCAACTAGAGCTTCGCATTTGTTGAGTTACAAACGCAGAGTGGTCGGGCGGACAGCCTTTTCATTATACACTGCGTTTATGTAGAACAAAGGATCACAAAATTAAATCCCTTCCAGTACAATCAATTATTTTGTTACAAAAATGTATCTTTAACAGTGTGATAAACTTCAGTAAACAGTCAAAAACAGTAAGTGAATACATGTACTGATAAAGTTCAGAGAGGATACATTTTCACTGTGAAGTTTAGATAACATGTGGAAATATAGGAAATAAAATTGTTTGTATTATAACACCTAACTTCCGATTTGATGACATACTAATAATAGGACGGAAAGTGTAGTTTTTATGCCCTTGTTCATGTTATTGTATTCTAATCTTATGAATGAAACTGTAGTATAGTACGCCCGTGACTGGGCGTGGCTTAGCAGTCAGGGTGTGCGTGTATGCATGCACACAATTGGTTAACAAAGTCCCATATGTTTAGTGCATCATAATGGTTTAGTGCATGTGCTATGTATGCGCGTAAGTAGATTGCTACGTACGTACGCGCGGAAGTTTCTGGCAAGTGGCAGCGAGCTGTACGAACGTGAGTTGAGTGTGCTCTCGCTGTGGCGTGTATTGCTATATGGTGATTTGCGCTATATGCTGGCTACGCGCAGGCGAACTGTTGAACAGTTTAGCCGTACACTTGTGGGTGCATTGTGGTTGATTCGGGCTGGGCCCATGGCTTCGTAGTGCTACGTGCGCACAAACCATATCTCCACAGTGGCACTGAGCTATGCAATGGGATATTGTTTAGGCAGTGCAGCATTGGTTGTTGCGTTGCTGTAGTGTTTCTACATGTATATTGCAGCATTGGTCTGTGCATTGCTATAGCGTTCATGTATTGCAGCATTGGTTGTGCATTACTGTAGTGTTCCTATATTGCAGCATTGGTTGTGCATTGCTATAGCGTTCCTGTAATGCAGCATTAGTGTGTGCAGTGATTATTGGAGTGAGCAGTGCGATATTAGTTGTGTATTGCAAATAGGGCTCACATTCGAAAACCACAGGTTGTAATAAAGCTACCCAAGACAATTACTCCCAAATCATTTAATCATTTAATTGTTGTCTCTGAAATAAATCATCCTTGTACTTGAGATTACCGACCATTCAGTTGCCAGTTGTCCTTCTGTTAATTATTGCCTAATTAACAGAAGGTTTAGGGATCAATTCCTGCGGCGGTATATTTCCACCCAAAACGAGCCTGCATCCTTTAGCCTTTAGACTGCTTTGTGTAGTCCCTGATCCGAGGAATAACTTGGTTTGGGAACAGTCCCGCCACAATAACGTCACAGCATCAGAGATCCAAAGGTGAACATTGTAATCGATATCATTATTTGGACAACCAAGATATGACAAGGATCAAATGATAGAATTAAATTGAAAATATGATCCTTTTCAAATTCTCCTTAAAGTAACTTCCGGTCTAATGACGTCATGAATTTGAAACCTTGCCAAGTTATCTGTGGTTTATCAGAAAATATTAAGGGGCGATTTGTTAACATTTGGACGGATGGTTTTAAAATTAAAGAAAGCAATCTCATCTTATGTGCGGCTGGGGGGGGGGGGCGCCCTTTTGGATGATGACGTCATCACACTGTTTTTTTGTCTTTCCTCACTTATCAAATGCCCTTAAATTGCTTGTAACTTGATACCTGATGACGTCATGATGACGTAAGAAATTTTATAACATCTTCGTTACATGAAACAAGTTCACAGTAGGTTTTACGATCATACCGTAAACCATTTGGAAGAAATTGTGCTTTGTTTTGATTTCAGGCTAAAGTCTTCATTTTGAATTGACCTGAATTTGACCTTCCAGTGGACCCAGTAGTAAAGGTCAAGCGAGTTCACGTACGTGACAAAAAAATGTTTATCAGTCAATGGTCTATCTGATTACAAGGTTGGAACATTATTGATTACTTTCTTCAAGAGTTATTGGTGAAAGAAGATCGTCAGTTTTTAACGAAAATCGCTTGTAATTTGACACCCGATGACGTCATAATGACGTCAGAGTAATATGCACCACTTAGGATGAGGGTCGATATATATTGAAGGTTACAAGTTCCTATCATAAACCGTTTAGGAGAAAACCCGCGGAAACGTGGCCTACAGAAAAAAAAAAATTAATCGTAACAATAATAGAGAGAAACTAGAGGTTCGCGTTTGTTGTTACAAATGCAGAATGGTCGGGTAGACAACCATTTCATTAGACATTGTCCAATTAAGTTATGAATATGTTATGTCAGAAAAAAAGGACCAAGAACTTCAACATTTCCAGTACCAATTATTTTGTACAAAAAGGATGCGTCTTTTAAGGTATGATAAATTTCAGTAAACAGTTGGGTACACGTACAAGTTATTTCCGGTTTGATGGCGTCATTAGTCAAAACAGGGAAGGGAGGACACTTGTTTATCATTAAGTAAAAATAACGCATGGAAATATGGAAATTAAGTGTATGTAATAATAACAGCTAACTTCCATTTTGATGACGTCACAGTATTTGGAAGCAAAAGGTCAATATTAAGTGTAACAGATGTCATTTTGGGGGGCAAAAAACAAAATCATGAGACAGGGATCGAATGATGGATTTAACTTTAAAAATAAAATGGTCATTGTTGTAACTTCCGGTCTGATGACGTCATGATTATGAAACCTTGCAAATTCATTTGTGGTTGCTCACGGGATATATAGGGGCAATATATCATAAAAATTTGATTGAGGGTTTTAACATTTTAAAAGATTAAACTGTTTTGCATGTGCCGCTGGAGGGTGCCCTTTCGTGGATGACGTCAAAATAATGTTTTTGTGATTGGCATTCCTCACTTTACACTTCCATAATGTATTTGTCTGTATGAAAATGCTTCCGTTTTAGAGTTAGATTCAGTTTCTATTGCACTTCTGGTAACACCGGAAGTAGAGGTCAAGCAGTTTTGTGCCCGGGAATAAGAAATGTTGCTCAAGGCACCGTCTACAACCTCACAAAAAATCGAACACGATACCCTATTTAGTTCAAGAGATATAGGTCAAAGTATTTTGTCAAATCGTGCAATCAAATCGCTTGTAATTTGATACCTGATGACGTCATGATGACGTAACAACAGTAATAACATCTTCGTAACATGGTACAAGTTCACAGTAGGTTTTATGATCATACCGTAAACCGTTTGGAAGAATTGTGCTTTGTTTCGATTTCAGGCTAATGTCTTCATTTTGAATTCACCTAAATTTGACCTTCCGGTAGAACCAGAAGTAAAGGTCAAGCGAGTTCACCTACACGACAAAAAATGTTTATCAATTTATGGTTTATCTGATTACAAGGTTGGAGCATAATTGATCATTATGTTGAAGAGTTATAGATGAAAGAAGATCGTCATTTTTTCAACGAAAATTGCTTGTAATTTGACACCTGATGACGTCATAGTGACGTCAGTGTAATATGCACCACTCGTGTAATATGCAGTTAATGGTCTATCTGATTACAAGGTTGGAACATAATTGATTAGTTTCTTCAAGAGTTATTGGTGAAAGAAGATCGTCAGTTTTTAACAAAAATCGCTTGTTATTTGACACCCGATGACGTCATAATAACGTAGAGTAATATGCACCACTTGGGATGAGGGTCGATTTATATTGAAAGTTACAAGTTCATATCATAAACTGTTTAGGAGAAAACCCGCGGAAACGTGCTGTTTGGAAAAAAAAGAAAGAAAGAAAGATTAATTCTAACAGATTCAAAGAGTGAAAAAAAGGAAAACTGCTGCAAACTGCTTACTGACTGGATGGACCTGAAATATATAAATCTTAAAATTAATGTGGCCTGACGTTGCAAACTTAGCAAGTTCTTCTTCAGAGGCTAAAACAGAAATGACAGAGGTACATACATTAACATGGGGGTGCACACAAACATGCAGGGCTGAAAGAAGAAACACAAAAGGAGGATTAGGTGTGAAAGGTGTGGAAAGATGCAGGGGAGGGTGGATGAGAGAACAAAGAAACAAAGGGAGATGGCAAACCACAAGGGGTCTTGTGTAACCAGGGGAGGGACCAGAAAGGGGAAGGATCAAAGGTCACAGGGAGTGGGAACGGACAAAAGAGTGTGAGAGTGAAGGGATGATGTGGGGGGGGGGGGAACAGTATTGAGGTGGAAAGGAATGAAAGATGGGGGAAGATGGGTAAACACAAACAAGGAAGACCAGATGGGTTATCTGTAACAGAAGACAATGGAGGAAGAAAAGGATTTATCATTCCAAGTTGGATGTTGAGACCATGTGGTTGAATAGTTCGAAGACGATTCATCCACACTTTCTCTCTGCTGAGGCGAACTGAGTCCTTGCGATGGCCAAGAGATTCAATGCCCTGCAAAATCATATCAGAAATGGAGTGGTTAGGCAGGTTGAAGTGATGACCAACAGGGGTGTCTAGTTTCTTGGTGTTGACCGTTGACCGGTGGGCATAGAAACGCTTCTTGAGCGTATTCTTAGTCTCACCTACATACTGCACTCCACAGACCCTGCAAGAAATGATATATATGACATTAGAGGTGTTACAAGTGATGTTACCAATGGTTCTGTGGGTAGTGACAGAAGAGTGGCCAGAAAAGGAGTCAGACTCCTGGATATGAATCTGGCAGACAACACATCTGGAACTGCACTTGAAAGTACCATGCTGGGTGGGAGGGGATGCATCTAAGGAAGGGACTTCAGCTCGAACAATCAAGTCCCGTAGATTTCGAGGACGCCTGTAAGCCAATGTGGGGCCGTTGGGGATGGCGCGGGCAAGGCGATCTGAAGTATGGAGGATATGATGATTGTCATTAGTGATTTTGCGAAGGGGAGGGAGATTGGGGTGAAACGTGGTAACCAAGGGAATCATGGGTTTGGCCATGGCATCAGGGGCCTTTCCCGTGAGAGCTAGATTTCTGGGGATAGCTTTAGCTCTGGCAATGGCACGATGAACTTGGCGAGAGCTGTGACCCCTGGCCACCAAGTTGTTCCTCAGTATCTGTGTATGGCGGGAGAAATCGGAATCATTAGAACAAATTATTCGGAGTCTGAGTGCCTGGCTAAACGCTATGCCAGTTTTGCAGTGCCTGGGGTGACAGCTGGAGGAGTGGAGGTACTGGTGGGTGTCTGTGGGTTTGGAATACAGGTCAGTGGTTAGTGAGTTGCCTTGCTTGTGGACGGTGACATCCAGAAAGTGGGTTTGGTGAGCCGAGAACTCCGATGTGAATTTGATGGTTCTGTGGAAGGAATTGATGTGGTTAGTGAAGGTCAAGAGACTGTCCTCATCACTGGTCCAGATGAAAAAAACATCATCAATATATCTCCACCAGATCCAAGGGCGACATGGGGCCGAGGTAAGAATGCGTTCTTCGAGGTCGCCCATGAAGAGGCAAGCCATCGACGGGGCCATGCGAGTGCCCATTGCAGTGCCGTGTACCTGTAGATAGTGTTCACCAAGGAAGGAAAAATTGTTCTTCGTTAGTATAAGTCTCATGAGGGTGCCAACATCACTGATGGGAGGAGTCGTGTGTCCTGCCTTGGCCAGAGCCAAGGAGCAAGCACGAACACCCTCCTCATGTGGGATGTTGGTGTACAGAGATGAGACGTCGAAAGTCCCAATGATGGCTGTGCTGGGAATCTGGTCCTTGATTCCTTCAAGCTTGCGTAGGAAGTCTGGGGTGTCGCGAATGTATGACGAAATCTGTGGGACAAGGGGTTTGAGAAAACTGTCAATGAACAGGGAGATGCGTTCCATGGGTGAGCCATTACCGGAGATGATGGGTCTACCGGGGTTGCCAGCCTTGTGAATCTTGGGTAGAAGGTAAAATCTGGCAGTCCTACAATCACAGGGAGAAAGAAATTTGTGAGCTTTCTTGGACAACTGGTCACGTGATCGCATATCGTCAAGTACCTGTTGTATATCTCGACAGAAAGTGCCTGTGGGGTCAGAGTCAAGAGATTATCATGAGTCCTGTGGGGGAAGTTGTCCGGGTTAGTGACTTGGGAATTGATAACTTGAACGTATGTCTCTATGGCTGGCACACGATTCTTGGGGGGTACCCATGAACTCTTGACTCGAAAAGGCTCTGGCTCACACGGTTCACTGTCCAGGAAAAACTCACACAGACTGATTCTACGGTAGTATTCCGTGAGATCTTGGCTGAGCTGAACCTGGTTCACAGAACGGGGAGTGGGACAAAAATTGAGACCCTTGGAGAGAAGTTTGTGTTCTGCGTCAGATATTGATGAGGAAGAAAGATTAACTACAGTGTTGACAGGGGGTTCTGGCGGTAGCGTGGTAGATGGGGACCTAGGACGTCTGAAACGTCTGTGTCTGCGTTGCTGTTGCTTGGCAAGCAAGCCACCAATCTTCTTGTTTCTCCTGTTGAGTAGGACAGAGTCAAGGTTAGACAAACCCCTTTCAATCTCATCATGGAAATTCCTGTACGTGGAGTCAGAACAACTGGATTTGAGTTGGGAGTCAAGGTGGGAAATATTCTGATGGAGGTCCTCACGTGTAAATTGACACTGCTGAGAGAGAATACTGATGAGTTTAATAGAGGCACCATGTATAACTTGATTCCATCTCCTTTGAAGGTGTGGTGGGAGGTTTCCTAAGCAGGGAGTGTGAGACAGTTGCAAACCTTTGGGGATAAATCGAGAGAGGGAGTAAAAACTGTAGTTATCCTGATGGTAGGAAAAGCGTTAGGCCTTTTCCTTTGCCTTTCTGAGCTGTTGGAAAGTGCAAATGGTGTCACTCATATCTGTAGAAAGGGAGAGAATAAATGGTTAATACATAATCCTCCTTTTGTGTTTCTTCTTTTAGCCCTGCATGTTTGTGTGCACCCCCATGTTAATGTATGTACCTCTGTCATTTCTGTTTTAGCCTCTGAAGAAGAACTTGCTAAGTTCGCAACGTCAGGCCACATTAATTTTAAGATTCAAAGAGTGGTCGGGTTGTGCCCGACCACTCAACTAGAGGTTCGCGTTTGTTGTTACAAACGCAGAGTGGTCGGGCAGGCAATTTGTTCATGAAACACTGCCGAGTTAAGTTATGAATATGTTTATGTAACAACAAAGGATCACGAAATTAAATCCTTTCCATCACAATAAATTATTTTGCTAAAAAATGCATCTTAAATGGTGTGCTAAATTTCTGTAAACATTTTATGTACACATACGAGTTATTTCTGGCTTGATGACGTCATTCTTAAAAAAAAAAAGGAAGTGAATACTTCGGAGTGGATAAATGTTTTTTGTGAAGTTAAATAACATATGCAAATATGGAAAATATAACTGTAAGTATTTATAACACCTAATTTCCAGTTCAATGACGTCACTAGTATTTGGAAGCAAAAGGTTAACATTAATTGTTATGGTATCGTTATTTGGGCTAAGAAGATATATATGACATGGATCAAATGATAGAATTCAATTTAAAATATGATCATTTTCAAATGCTCATCGACATAACTTCCGGTCTGATGACGTCATGAATTTGAACCTTGCCAAGTTATCTGTGGTTTATCAAAGAATATCAAGGGGCGATTTGATAAAATTGGAACCGATGACACCCGATGACGTCATCATGATGTCAGAGTAATATGCACCACTAGGCATGAGGGCCGATATATGTTGAAAGTTACAAGTTCATACCATATACCGTTTAGGAGAAAACCCGCGGAAACGTGCCGTACGAAAAAAAAATAAAGATTAATCGTAACAATAATAGAGAGTGGTCGGTCAACTAGAGCTGTATGTCTGTTTGAAAACAGAACACAGGACTTGTTCACATGTTATAAATGTTTATGCTATGTTTGTCCTTTGCAATCACTTTTTAGAGTGTGTAATACAGTTAAAGGTGCGTTGTTCACAATGCTTAGAATAATCCCAAAAATAAAGCTTTATCACATGACGTCAAATGCCATGCGATGACATCATCTTGAATACCTTTCTCAATGCACATTTTTTGTCATTGTGGAAGGAAGTGTGCAATTTTGGAAGCAGAATAAAATTATAAATATTAACAAAACATAAAAAATTAACTGATGACGTCATCGTGACGTCACTTCAGACTTTGCATACTAGTACCATTATTTACCTACCCACCAAGTTTCATGACGATCGGAACTTTCTTAATATGTGTTTTGAAAAATCGCACTTTGGATGACGTCATGATGACGTCACACATTTTCAAAATTTTATGCAAATACCTATTACCTAACAAACCAAATACAAAAAGAATTTTGAAATTTGCATGTTGCGTTCGTGAGATATGGCTAAAAGGTCCAAAAATTAAAATATTCAAATAAAATCGCATGATGATGTCATCATGACGTCACCTCATTTTTTATCTATAACACATCCCGGTCAGGTCTACCCACACACCAAATTTCAACCCAATGGGACTTACTGTTCTGTAGACATAGGACTTCAAAATATGCATGTTTGTGATGATGTCACGTGACCGCCTGATGACGTAATCATGACGTCACTCTTGGGGACACTTGCCACAAGGACAATGCTTAATTTGAATGATGTGTGACAAAGTTCAATGCCAAAAGTGTCGTGTACTAAAATTGTGTACAAAGTCTATGGGGTTTATGGCACAAAAGAATCACCCCCCCAAAAAAAATCAGAACAAAAACAATGGCTTTTTCGCAAATTTGCGAAAAAGCCAACAAAAAAAATCTTAGTGAAAACAAAGGCTGTTTTGGCCGGTTGCCGAAACAGCCAAAAAGATCAATCTCAAAGTTGTCTTGGACAGTATAAACCATTTTAATTTTTTTAAATCTAATAAATTAAAGTTTTAACTGATGTGCATAGAAATGACTTCATGCCCTGACATTTCATGCATGTACCCAAGGGCGGATCCAGAACACAATTTTTTTGGGGGGGCCTAAAAAAATTTTGGACCCCCCAAAAAGTGGGTCAAAAAAATTACGGCTTTTTGGATTCTAGATGCTCTGTGGTGCGATCTGAGGCAATTTCTGACCACTTTAACCAATGTTTTTTTGAGGAAAAGATGGTGGTGTACTCATTGCCTGCCTTTATTGCGATGTCACATAAAAAAAAAAAAATTGGTCTCGTTTTGGGGGGGGGGCCATGGCCCCCTTTGGGCCCCCCCCCCTTGGATCCGCCCTTGCATGTACCTGGTAAAAAAGGAACAGTAAATGTCAATTTAGAATTTTGTAGCCTGCCAGATTATACCTGCAAGCTTGCCTGCACGCTTGCCTGCAAGCTAAAAACCTGTGTGAGCTAGCAGGCAAGTTTGCCGCAAGGGCTTGTCCGCGGGCTTGTCCGCGGGCTTGTCCGCGGGCTTGTCCGCGGGCTTGTCCGCGGGCTTGTCCGCGGGCTTGTCCGCGGGCTTGTCCGCGGGCTTGTCCGCGGGCTTGTCCGCGGGCTTGTCCGCGGGCTTGTCCGCGGGCTTGTCCGCGGGCTTGTCCGCGGGCTTGTCCGCGGGCTTGTCCGCGGGCTTGTCCGCGGGCTTGTCCGCCTTGCGGGCTTGTCCGCGGGCTTGTCCGCGGGCTTGTCCGCGGGCTTGTCCGCGGGCTTGTCCGCGGGCTTGTCCGCGGGCTTGTCCGCGGGCTTGTCCGCAAGCTTGTCCGCAAGCTTGTCCGCAAGCTTGTCCGCAAGCTTGTCCGCAAGCTTGTCCGCAAGCTTGTCCGCAAGCTTGTCCGCAAGCTTGTCCGCAAGCTTGACATGATCAAGATTGCAGACAAGCTTGCCAGAATTTCTGTAAGGGTGACGTCTACACAAAACAAATCACAATTCAATAGACCAGGACACTAAGTGTTTCATCTACGCAGACGATCTTTGTGTTACATCTCAAAAGATTCCGTTCGAAGTAAAACTTCGTGTTAAGCAAAACTTAACTCAGCATCCACACTATGAGCGCAATCACCTCCATGCCAATCTAAGACCCAAGTCTGTTCGTTCCATCTCAGGAACGTTAACCGCAAAGTCAACCGACCCCTTAACATCGAATGATCTGGAACACCATGGGCGCCTTGTAGCCATCCTGTCTACCTTGTGACCCTTCATCGTATCCTTTAATTCAAGTCATCCAAATTTAGTTCCCCGTAACAACATCAAAAAGAAATTGAACAACCTCCAAAAGGGGAGCCAAACCACACCCTATGATGAACCATTTTGGCTCTGTGCCATTCTTCAGCAGAGCATGCGTGCCCCGTCATGGGCCATGAAACCTGACCCAGCCTTAAACAACATGCAGTTTGATCACTGGATGCTTGAAACCCACCAACACAAGTAATTTGCACATCCTTGCTGGCATTTCCTCTTCGGATTTCCAAAGGGAAGTTGCCAGCCCAGCTAAAATGTCCAAATCGTCACCGTTTTCACGAAGGGGCGAATTTCATGAAAATCGTCTGTTTTTCGAGAAAATATTTTTTTTTGGTGAATATGAATAAATATATCAATATCTACAACCTGGTGAGGCTATACTTTAAAAAAATTAATTAAAATCTTAATTGACCTAATTAACGAATGGACGAATTTGCCAAAAGTGTTGTTTGCGTTTTCACGAAGGGGCAAATTTCTGCACTCTATGGAATTTATAAATTTTCAGTAAATAGATACATTTTAATACAATAACGTGTATATCACGAAAGGGCAAATTTCAGGCGCGTGCAATAAAACGTTTTCACGAAGGGGCGAATTTCAAGGCGCACGCGCAGTGGGGCAGAATCTGCGTGTTCTGTACAAAAAATACATTGACTCAGCCCGCAGAAGGGCGAATAGTCACTTAAGCGTTTTCACGAAGGGGCGAATTTGCTAATTGGTCTTTTTTTTCGTTTTCACAAACAGTCACTTGATTGATAAATCCTGCAAAACTAATCACCTATTCTTCTTAAAGTTTGCCACATTTAGGAAGATTAGAATCTCTTCTTTCCTCTGATACCTAAATCTTGCATATTTCATGCATCTTTAAGTTTCAAATTGTCAAATGAAAAAAAGGACCAACTTTAAACGCGGATGTTTGCTCAGACAGTGAAATACTCAATTTGCCTCTTCGTGAAAACGGTGACGAAATATTGATAAATGACGAGTGTTGCCTCCTCTAGGGACGGCAAGCTTCGGCACAAAAGGCTGAAGTAAAGATAGGCTTCCTTGGCCATGTCCACTCCTTCACAACATCCAGGGAAGTGGCAAGACTCCAATGCTTGAAGCAATGACTGGGAGCAAACGCCCACCGATTGTCATGGTTATACTATAACAACGACGGAAAACCTCCCAACAGGTGCTACATCGACATGGGTTCAATGGAAAACTATCAGCCACTTGAGAACCAGGACTAGCCGATCACAGACCCGCCTTATTCAAATGGAGCTATAAAAGTGGTTCAGCTGCATTTTGTTGTGGAGAGGCAGAGTTGTATCACATTCTGTAGTGCAGGAGATTTCTACCTGCCTAGGTTCAAAGATGGCATTGACCCAGTAAACAGGACGGTATTGGGCCGATACCGGCTAATTAGGGGTTTGTTGTGGCAGTACCATACAGTTTAAACGGTACAAGACCAGAAGCGGGCTAATGCTGGCTCGATTGCGCCAAAACACAGACTCTACAGAGTCGGAATTGGTCCAGTGCTCGCCCTTTTAAGTGGCAAACGGTAACAGTAACACCGTTCAGAGCCGGTCTCGGACCAGTGCTGGTCTTTTTAAGGCGAACAATAACAGCAAGACGGCGCACAGCCTGAACCGGGCCACTGCACGTCCTCTTATGATAAACCATGATGAAAAGACGGTAAAAGGCCTGGATCAGGCCAGTGTTGGTCCCTTTACAGGAAACCATAATGGCAAGACGGTACACAACCTGAATGGGACCGGTGCCGGCCCTTTCAGGTCAAACCAAAATGGCAAAAAAGGTACTTACCCTGAATTGGGCCGGTGTTAGTTCTATTACGGCAAACCGTATGGCCACCGTAGTGGACAAACTGACCAGTTGACACAATCCAAAATACATGTAGTACTAACCCAAATGGTTTAGCTGCGTTCCATGACCCTGAAAATATATGTTTAGACACCAAGATTTAGATCCTTAGTGGCTTAAAGATGCAATACACGTATTTGGAGATATAGGTTTCAAATGGCGGCCATGTTTCAAATACAAGATGGCCACACTACTGTATCTGGACAAACTAACCACTTGACACTATCCCAACTTATACAGTTGCATTCCTTGACCCTGAAAATGTATGTTTAGATAAGACACCAAAACTTTAATCTTAAGAGGCTTAGAAGATCAGATATGAGTAAATATAGGTTTTCAATGGCAGCCATCTTTCAAATCCAAGATGGCTGCCATATTGTTATTGGATAAGGTAGTTCCTATCAAAAATGAAAGCTAAGGCAATAAGGAGCATGTATGGAAAATTTAGCGTCTTTGTCCGGAATGTCCACATCCATTCCAAAAGCTGGCCTAAGCTGCCTGACTAGTGGTATGGTACATGTCAAGAAAACAGCTCCTGCAGGATTTTTGTGCTAAGGCAAAAAAAACACAATAATCGGTCTCTGGTCAGACAGACCGAAGTTCCAGAATTGATGCGGCGACGCCTTTTTTTTTTTTTTTTTTTTTTTTCAAGCTTGAATTGTACAGACAAGGTGGATACTATTTTGCTTTTTTGTGTCCTCATTATACATTGGTATTCTCCATAATTTTCTTGGTGCCCTTTATCATTTGCCTTGGTGCAATTTCCCCATTCCTTGGTGCTCCTGGGTACAAACATTTGAGGAGGTGCGACAATAGAGGGCACCGTTTTAGCTTCCGTGTTAATTTGAAGAAGAAAAAAAGGGTTGACGCGCATGATTAAAATCGACGCGCGCGCTGACCAGAGACTGGAGTATTTTTGGGGGGGGTCCTAAAATTTATTTTTAAATTTTTTTGTGCATTTCTGGGTTCTGTAGGGTCCAAACTATCAGAAATTGATGGGGTTCGAATTTTTCAGCCCCCCAACCCTCTTTCTGGGCGTAACCCATTTTGGGACCCCCCCCCCCCACCCACCTTCAGGACAATATGTCAGTCAGTTTTCATAATACTAGAGTCGTTTTGTAAGTTTTTCAACATTCTGAGTTGATTTATTACACTTTCAAAGCAGCCTGGAAGTGTCTTTGTCTGACTTTTGGTTCAGCAATTGGGGTCTCTCTTCACCTGAGACCCCCCGGACTGACCCGTGTGCCTATCTCAGTCATCATCATGACATTCCTCGCACTACTTTATGGGTGGCATGGGTGGCTTGTGCGTAAAGCGCTCGCCTCTCACCAAGGTGATCACGGTTCGAATCCTGGCCGCGGATCGCATGTGAGTAGAGTTGTGCGTTGGTTCTCTCCTGTGCCACGTGGGTTTTTCTCCGGGCCCTCCGGTTTTCCTCCCTCCGGAAAAATCAAACACTTCAGATCTCAGGCTGTGCTCCGTGGTCATATATGGGTCGATGTGGCCGGCAGCCATAGGCGCCTTTACGTGCCAGCGGCCCGACCACGTTGTAGCCGCATCCTTCGCAATTCAGCATACCAGCTGTGAGTAAGGATGATTAGCCTCCCAAATTATTATTATAATTATTATTATTACTACTGCTGCTCTTTTCTCGGTCAATACGAGAACAACTGAGGGGTGAGAGACAAGGGCGTCATGAATTCCTGGTGACCAGCAGGGATTCTATTCTGCCCAACCAGTTCATGGCTGGACTGCGAGATGAACGAGTCATGCAGAGACTTGCTCCGATGTGCCCCACTCCATGACGTTCAAGGATCTGAAGGCGGAAATTGAGGGTTGTTGCCGAGGGTTGTTGCCAAGGAAAGTAAGCAGTGAGACAAACAAAGGACGCTGACATGGGACATGGAGAGTCCGCTTTATACCATGAGTGAGATGGTTCACAGTCTCCCCAAGCAAAATTTGGGAGGCAAGACCACAGATAAGCAGAGTCAGCCCGGGAAAGATGCCACACCCCCTTCAGCCAATAGATGATGCACTACCTGCCCTGCAGCAGCTCATCGCACAGCAAGTGGGCGCGATAAGGGTGATGTTTAACAGTCAGGTGGAGGCACTAGGCCAAGAGCAACATGAACAGCGTCTAATGCATCTAGAAAGAGCGAGTCCCAAGCAACTAGGGTAACTGATGATTCTGTGGAACGACATCCCAGTTTGAGCTGACAGAGGCTACATGTATGTCCGTCCAATGTGTTCATTAAAGGAGCTGGCGGACAGCCAGTTCAGCATTCTTGTGTTATCGTGGTGGACATTCGAATTATGGCGATGCAGATAAACAAAGTCTCGTTCTCTGTTGTTCTGCTAACCGAATATAGACGGGAGACCCCGGTACTTATTGGGACCAATGTAATACGAGCCTGCCGAGATAAGATGAAGTCGACCTGTGGAAAGCGCATTTTGATGGAGGGTCAACTGCTCTACCAGCATTGGTTCCAGGCCTTTCAGTTCGTCAATGAAGACAGAGCAGATCTCGCAAGGGAGACAGGAGATATTGAATTCTTGAGGTACGCAGGGAGGCATCCGTTAATCATACAATCTGCTGGGGAAGAAGCTGTCATTTCGGCAAAAAGCCCAAGATCTAGTAACTGCCCTCGTAGAGAGTTCTGGCAGCAATGGTTTAGCAGTAGGGTGGATGTTGGTAAATGTACAAAGATCCAGAGGGCCAGTTCGGTTGCATAATGTGTCTGGTCATATTGTAAAACCCAGAAAAAAATCACCCGTAGCGACCCTGTCGTGTGTCACAGAAGTTGGTCCCTCAGCTGCGTTCGACCAGGGTGACATTGTAACGATGGAACAAGCTGTCAACGGTCCCAGTACTTCCCAGATGTTGACCTCAGTGGTGCAGCTTTATCCTCAACTGAGAAGGCAGCCGTGGAGAGACTCCTTACCCAAAACAGGGACGTGTTCTCACCGATGGGGCTATTTGAGTTTAGCCGAAGCCCTTCAGACTCACCGATGGGGCTATTTGAGTTTAGCCGAAGCCTTTCGGACTCATGAACACGCCAGCTACATTTCAGAGGTTGTTGTCATCTGTTTTTGGTGACATGGCATTGAGATTCTGCTCATCTACCTTATTGACATCATTGCCTTCAGCAGCACGATGGAGGAGCATTCGGAGCGTCTCAGCAATGTGTTTGCCAGGTTACAAGAGCACCGGCTAAGGCCAAAAAAAAAAAAGGCTCCGGTTTCTGGTATGCGCGCGCGTTGCCGTAGCCATGCGCGTCGGCAAAATGAAAAAGTTTTTTTTCAATGAATGATGATGTCTCAAAACCGCCAAACTCACTGGTTTGACTGGAATCCTGCTGCTGCACAATTTTAAAGTGTTTTTAGATGGGGTTATGATCGAGAATAAGCTTTATGTAGCCTCTCTAGACTCCCATATATTTGCACTAAGTTTAGTCGGGCACCATTTGCAGTCATCAGACGACATTTGAAGCAAAAAAGTCAGGTAAAAAAAAAAAAAAAGCCGCGTCGCCGCACCACTTTTTGGGCAAGCTCCATACCAGAAACCGGAGACTTTTTTGGGGGGCCTAAAGTTTAAACCATCAAAATGTCAACTCTTCAGAAACAGTACGGTCACATAGTGTCAGCCGTGGGAATCACCACAGATCCTGTGAAGGTTTCGGCAGTGAAGAATTGGCCTATCCCGAAATGCAAGAAGGATGTCAGGAGTTTTCTTGGGATCACTGGTTATTACCGAAAGTTTGTTCACCAGTATGCAATGATTGCAGCTCCCCTTTTTGCACTGATCAAAGGCAAGCGGAACACCAGAGATCCAACCTTTGTATGGACAGAAGGATGTCAAAAAGCATTTACCAACCCGATTAACCTCAGCACCAATACTGGCATATGCCAACCCTCTTCCATTCTCGGTTCAGACTTGTTGTGTATGGACTTAATTAAGACTAGTAGACTATTAATGTACTTATCAATGCGTCTGGATGGAAAGTTCCAGTACTTCCCCTCTCTTGTTCAAGTGATAGTTTTGAGTGACAACATGTTTGGCCACTTTCGGCCCTTTCTCAAAGTTATCAAAGTCTCTGTGTCAATTACTGAATTGTAAAGTTACCCCTAGAACACAACAATTTCTGGCGACGAGGATGGGATAACTCCGGACAACTTTGAGCATCGTATCACCGCGTTTCGAGCATCAGAAAAAGTCACAGGGTGAGGTGACCCGGCGTGGTCATGACGCCATGACGCCGACGCATGATCGCCGTGGAGGCGCCCATGCACAGCGCATAATGTAAACGCGCTTTGCCATGCCATGCCGTATAGCATACAGTCTGTACAGACACAGAACAACGTGCTGTGTAACCAGCCACAAACAGCAGCGACGCCCACACATTACTGTGCGTGGTACATGCCCATTGTAGTGCGTGCAATACTACAAGCCCGCCGTGGAGCAGATCTGCAGTGCAGCCGGTAGCCCCATCCAGGCAAACCGATCGAGTCCAGGCCAGGAACCAGAGGATGCCAGAGCGGGACGATTTTAGCCGTCGTTGCGGTCCTGTTTGCAGCTACAAACCAGGCCTACCTGCCAAGCACGAGACAGGATTTTGTGATAGCCGACGACTGGAAAATCGCCAGCAAGATGGACGCGTACTGCCAGAGATGGAGGCCGTACGATACGGATCCAAGATGGCGGCACCCATGGAACGTTGCCAACGTCAGACTGGGATCGACAGCCAGTGTTGTTGCCGTAGAGGAGACTGCAACTGAGTGGTCACACCCCAGTCTTGCAGAACTTGAAGAGCAGCCAGCAGCCCGAATCAACCTCCTTGTTGATATCGAAACAAGGCCAGTGGAGGCTGAAGAGGTGAAAAGATGCACCGAGAAAGATGCCCTCTTGAAGAGAGTAAAGCATCATATCCAAAATGGATGGCTGGAGGACAAGGTTCTGCCACCCGAGTTCAATCCTTTCACACAAAAGAAGGAAGAACCGACCGTTGAAGATGACATAATACTATGGGGCCACCGAGTCGTCATCCCAGACAATGAGGAGATGCAAGAAAGAATCATGCAAGAACTGCATAGCACTCATCCAGGAATAGTAAAGATGAAAGCTCTTGCTAGATCATATGTATGGTGGCCTGGAATAGACAAAAGCTTGGAACGTCGAGTGAAAACGTGTCCAACTTGCCAAGAATTCCAACACAGCCCACAAGCAGTCCCTATCCACCCGTGGGAATTCCCTGACAGACCATGGTGTAGGATTCATGTTGACTATGCTAGCATTGACAATCAGAATGTATTGATAGTTCTAGATATAGCAAGTGGATTGAGGCCATTAGAGT
Organism: Patiria miniata; assembly: GCF_015706575.1. Classification (NCBI taxonomy): domain Eukaryota; kingdom Metazoa; phylum Echinodermata; class Asteroidea; order Valvatida; family Asterinidae; genus Patiria; species Patiria miniata. The sequence continues at coordinate 1,249,055 of NW_024037049.1, forward strand.
GACAAATTCAACAGCGACTGCAACAGTCACTGTCATGAGACGTCTGTTTGCTACTCATGGTATTCCGGAAACTATTGTCACAGATAATGGTACCCAGTTTATATCAGAAGAGTTTGAGCAGTTTCTGAGTAACTATAATGTTGAGCATGTCCAAACTGCCCCAAAGCACCCTGCAAGCAATGGGTTAGCTGAAAAAGCAGTGCAAACAGTGCAAACAGGAGTGAAGAAAACAAGTGGTAGCTCACTTGAAATTAGACTCCAAAAGTTCTTGATGACATATAGGATTACTCCCCAGAGTAGGGCAGGGAAATCCCCTAGTGAGTTGTTGTTTAGAAGAATGATTCGTAGTAGATTTGATCAGTTGCAGCCAAATCTAAGTAAGAGTGTAAGAAGGAAGCAATCTGCCATGAAGCAGAATTGGGACAGAAAAACAAAAGAAAGAGAATTCAGAGTACTAGATCATGTGCTTGCTTGGCTCCAGGGGAAAGTGACAGAGGTTCTATGCCAGTCTATGTATGTAGTAGAATTAGGTGAAGGTAGATTAGTAAGACGCCATCACATGAGAGGGTGTACCCCACTTACACAAGCAGAGTTGGACCACCTTCCAAATGAGCAGTACCGTCAACCAATTGAGTCACATGAGCCAAATTTGCCAGATCAAGTCTGTGAAAACACAAAACAAGATCAAGCATTGAAGCCTGATTTTTGGCACCTGTTGTAATAGACTATCAGAGACAAACAAATCCAGTAACAGGTACTAGTTATGAACAGACCACAGTGCCTTCAGAGTCAGGTTGTAAGACAGCTGAAGTGAGAGTTTCAGACAGAACTAGGAAGCTACCGGTACCTGCCAAGTTTGATGACTTTGTTCTGTATAAGTGAAGTCAAATACTGTGCTTATAATGCATAAGGCTAGTACATGTATGTATCTGATTGTTTCACAAGTTCAAAGGTTAAAGTTTTGTGTGAAGTAATTGTATGGAAGTTTACAACTTTGGTACATTACAAGTTGATGTAATAATAGCAAGTTTAATTTGCTAATTCTATTGCCGTTTTCACGTTAACTGTTAAATCAATTTTGAAGGATTACGTAATTCAAATTAGAACATTGGAAGCCATAGTCTTGAGAAAATGTTTATGATGAAGCGCTTATCCAAGCAAATCAGTCAACTATTTGCATGTAATTTTATGTAGTACATGTAGGTAAATTACTCGCCTCAATTACAAATCATAAGTTGAATTGGACCGGTAGGAAAATACCTGTATTGTAAGAGTAATTGATTTAGCTTGAAAGTACAATGTATCAATCAGTCAGCAACATATTCATGGTATTACTATAACCATCCCTGCCTTAGCTGAAGCAATAAGTTGAAATTTGCTTTCATGGTACTGTGGTTTAAGGGGGGAGGAGTGTTGTGTATGGACTTGAATTAAGACTAGTAGACTATTAATGTACTTATCAATGCGCATGCGTGCGCGCGCGTCTGGATGGAAAGTTCCAGTACTTCCCCTCTCTTGTTCAAGTGATAGTTTTGAGTGACAACATGTTTGGCCACTTTCGGCCCTTTCTCAAAGTTATCAAAGTCTCCGTGTCAATTATTGCATTGTAAAGTTACCCAAAGTACACAACAAGACTGATGCCTCCCTTGACGAATCCCTTGACGGACCTTAACTCTGTCTGAAGCAAGAAATCCTGCCCACAAGTTGGAATTTAAAGCACTTCATCGGGCCGTTACCAACAAATTTAGAGATTTGTATGGCAACCGGGTGACAGCAGTGACTGACACTAATCCCTTGACCTATGTGCTGCAGAAGGCCAAGCTGGATGCAACGAGTCAGCGCTGGGTGAGCGACCTTGCTGATTTACATCACCTATAGACCGGGCAAGTCCAAATGACAACGCCGACTCTCTGTCTAATATTCCAAGGGCTGAGGTAATTAAAATGCTGGATGCCACAGAGGATAAGATATGGGCCTGAAGACCGGTACTGAGGATGAGATACGACATGTTTCGAATGTACCCATGGAACAAATCAAGGGCCAGCTAGGTTCATCAGATGGCGACCAGTTTAGGAACAGACACACCCCCATTTACAGCTCAAAGAAGTACATTCAGCAAAGAGCCATGGAACCACCATTTTCAGCGGAGTCCCCTTTCCGAGACAAAGCATCAGATGCGGCAGTTAGCAATGACAAAATCACTTCCACTACAGATGAGGTTGTGAGTACCACATGCGCACCACCTGTGTGGGTCTGCTTCAAACCCAGCGAGATGATCCAGCCATCAGCCGCGTAGTTGAGATAAAGTCGATGTAACTGACAAAGCCGAGTCGCCCACAGATCTAGAGGTCACGCGAGTCAAAAGTGGTCCAGAACCTGCTCAAAGCTTGGCATAATTTGGAAGTGAAGGACGGCATTCTGGTTCACGAGAAATATGGAGATGGGAGACAGTTCCTCCTAGTTCTACCCAGGATAATGCGAAACCCAGTCCTGAAGCACAAACATGATTCCATAGGACATTTTGGGATGTGAGAAGATCCTCCAACACGCCAAAGACAGATACTTCGATCTGGCAAGGAATTTATTCTGTAGTGAAGAGGTAGGCCATTGGAATTAGTGTGCATCCATTTTTTTTTTTTAGGTTTGGAGACTTCCAAGGGAGAGTATGAACACATAATGGTAATCACAGAACACTTCAACCGATATTCTCAAGCCTATCCCACTAGAGATGAGAAAGCGACGACTGGCATCATAGACTCCACTCTGTCCAGGAGGGGTCAGAAAATGTGAACCCCATCATTTTCTCACAGTCTGGTCCCTATTGAAGCCAAAACAGCAACAACAACAAAACAATCAACTTTTGCAAACAATTCCTACAGGAGTACATGCCATGCCAAGTTTTGAGGGGGTCAAAACTTAAGTGACCCCCCCCCCCCACAAAGTGAGGGGGAGGTCAGAAAATTTGAACCTTATAATTTTCTCACAGTCTGGTCCCTACTGAAGCCAAAACAGCAAAAATATCAAATTTAGCGAAAAATCCAACCGGAGTATATATGCCATACCAACTTTTGAGGAGGCCAAAACTTAAGTGACCCCCCACAAAGTGAGGGGGAGGTCAGAAAATTTGAACCCCATCATTTTCTCACAGTTTGGTCCCTATTGAAGCCAAAACAGCAAACAAATAAATGTACGCAAAAAAATCCCACGGGAGTACATGCCAACCAAGTTTTGAGGGGGCCAAAACTGAAGTGACCCCCCACAAAGTGAGGGACGGGTCAGAAAATTTGAACCCCATCATTTTTGAAAATTGGGGGTCAATGACGATGACAGCGCGGCACCAACACGCAACCCCAAAATAAAAATGGCGATCACCGCGCGACAGGGTGACCGTAAGATCATGACTACATTCTGCTAAATGCACTTCAAAAATCTGTCAGATTTATCAAAAATCTGCCAAATTCCCCAGAATTACTCAAAATACACATAAACACTTTAAATCACATGCAGATGCTGTAATATTGCCTTAATTAATGTTCAAATAACATTTTAAACAATCTATAGCCACATAAAGATAACATGAAATTGCCCCTAACGTGGCGCACTTTGTAGCGCCTACCTAGCAAAAGTTTTAACTGAAATTTCACAGATTGAGAAATTTCATCAAGTTCCAAACACTCCTGTTCATAAATCGCAAGTTTATTTAACCGTATTAAAACAAAGTTATAGGCCTAAAAGAAAAATGTATTTTAGCGTGATTTTCCGATTTATTTTCTAGTGCAAAGTGAACCCTTCTACATCTACATCTACATCTAAGTGGATACTGGACAGGACCAGCTGGTATCTTCGTCCAGATTTCCAAGGACATGTCAACATCTCCTCGCACATCACAACTAAGAGTGCAAAATTTAACAACAAAAAGAAGTGCGCATACATGTATATACAGTGACTGGAACAACTTGGGGACTAGTTGCTTGAGACGATGGAACGTCCAGCTGGCCTGCCCATGTACAGCTGTGCCTTGTGGTCGTTCATGTAGCTCCATAGATTGATGTTGAATGACTTAGCAGCAGTAGATTTAGTGATGATGATGGATGGTAGAAGATTCCATTGACTGATGGTCCGGGGGTAGAAACTGTTTTTGTAGATCTCTGTTCTGGCTGGGAAGTTGATGAATTGATGTGGTCGATGGCTTTTGGTTACTGGTCTGTTGGGATTGTGCATGGGGTTGACTGAGATGAATTTATCTGGGACTGTCAGTGGGGTTTTTGCTGTGTTGATCTTGTAGAGCATTGTGAGACGAGCTGCAGTCCTTCTATCTTGGAGTGATGGCCAATTCAACTCTTGAAGCATTTGAGTAACGCTAGCAGTACGCTGATAGTTCCCTGTAACAAACCGGGCTGCCTTTCTTTGGACTGCTTCGAGGGTTGAAATGTGCTTCTGATGATGGGGGTCCCAGGTTGTGTTTGAATATTCCAAGATTGGTCTGACTATGGAGAAGTATGCTTGTTTTTTTCTGGGCACTTTGACAGGTTTTGTTGCAGGAAGTTGAGGGATTTCTGAGCTTTACCGGTGATGTTGTTTACATGTAGGCCCCAATCCAAATTTGAGGTGAATTCCACACCAAGATAAGGGTGGTTTTCAACCTGGTGCAGATCAGTTCCTAACATGTTGTAGGTTGAGTTGATTCTGTTGCGTCGCTTGGTGATGCGGAGCAAGGAGCACTTGGCAGGATTAAACCTCATCTGCCAGTCGAGGGAGCATTTTGTCAAGGTGTTCAGGTCCTCCTGCAAGGCTGCAGCATCATTTTCAGACTGTATCTGTCGATAAATGAGGCAGTCGTCTGCAAATAATCTGATGGAGGATGAGTTGTTGTAAACAATATCATTGATGAACAATATAAAGAGGAGTGGTCCTAACACCGTACCTTGGGGGACCCCGGAAACGACAGCAGCAACAGAAGATCTCTCACCGTCCACAACTACAGCTTGAGTACGATTTGTCAGCCAGCTTCCAATCCAAAAATGGGTAGGACCATTGATGCCATACCATCCCAACTTATATAGAAGTCTCCCGTGGGCCACCACATCAAATGCTTTGGAGAAGTCTAGGATAAGGCAGTCGATCTGTTGTTTCTGATCAATGGCACCAGTTAGGTCGTCCAAGGTCGTTAGTAGTTGGGTTTCACAACTGTGAAATTTACGAAATCCATGTTGGAAGTCATTTAATATGTGATGGTGGTCTGATGTTACTAGCGATGATATGCTCCAGTACTTTACATGCAATACTGGTTAAGGAGACAGGTCTGTAATTTGACGGCTGGCTTCTATCACCCTTCTTGAAGACTGCTGTTACATTGGCCTGTTTCCAGTCATCTGGTATGTCACCTGTATGAAGTAACTGCCAAGGGCGGATCCAGGGGGGGCCAAAGGGGGCCATGGCCCCCCCCCCCCCCCAAAACAAAACCATTTTTTTTTTTTTATGTGACATCGCAATAAAGGCAGGCAATGAGTACACCACCATCTTTTCCTCAAAAAACATTGGTTAAAGTGGTCAGAAATTGCCTCAGATCGCACCACAGAGCATCTAGAATCACAAAAAATTTCGGGGCCCTTAAGCGGGCCCCGAACCCCACGCCGTAATTTTTTTGACCCACTTTTTTGGGGGACCAAAATTTTTTTTGGCCCCCCAAAAAATTGTGTTCTGGATCCGCCCTTGGTAACTGCTGGTATACAATCCGTAGGACAGGTGCTAAGATAGAAGCATGGTCTTTCAATATCTTAGTCGGTATTTGATCTGGACCGGTAGCTTTCCTAGGATTAAGCGAGGTAAGCAGCTTCTCAACTCCCGTAGTAGTGATTGTAATGTCAAGCATGACCGGAAAGGGGCTGGGACCCTTGGATGGCATGGTGTCAACATCTTCCTTCGTAAAGACTGAGCTGTATTGTTTGGACAATACTTCAGCTTTGTCTTTAGGTGAGGTCACAATTCGGTTTCCTGAAACCAAGGAAGAGATACCCATTCCATCCCTCTTCAGTGATTTGACATACTTCCACAGTCTCTTGGGAGCACTCTCCTCGTTCTCACACATGCCATTGATGTAGTTGGTGTGTGACTCATCGAGCTTCTGCTTGATTTGTGTCTGGAGTGCTGTGTACTTGGTCCAGTTCTTCTGTATCTTGAATTTCTTGTATGTTGCGTACTCCGTTTTCTACGTCTCGTTAGGCGTTTTATTTCTGGTGTCATCCATGGTAGATCCCATCCGCCTTTCAGACATTTAGTTGGCACATTCTTGTCCATGATGCTTGTTATCTGCAGCTTGAAATGGGTCCTATTTGAAGATGCAGTATGTGATTCCCATGTTGTACTAAAGTCAGTGGCAAAAGATGCAAGATCTTCTTTGAGCCCTTCGTTGTCTGCCTTGTTGTGCAAATAAACAGTTCTGGGTTTCTTCCTGTTTATTTGTATAGTTATGTTGCAGTCGGCAGTCACGGCCTCATGGTCACTCATACCGGGAACGACATTTACGTTTTGTAGGCTGTCAGGAGCGTTGGTAAGGATCAGGTCGAGCACATTTCCCTTCCTTGTAGCTTCAAGGACGAGTTGGTCTAGGTAGAAATTGCTGACAAGGTTGACCATACTCTCATTTACTGACTTGCCATACTGTGGTGATGGATGCACTGCCATGGTATTCCAATCAATTGATGGGAGATTAAAGTCACCCATAAGGATAACTTTGGGAACAGTCTTGCAATCAAACAGCATCTCAAGATCCCTTTGCAAATTTTGGATGTCACTAGGAACATTTCCGGGAGGCCTGTAGTACATGTAGCTACCAATGTAAACTGGTGGTGCCCTACTGGTTTTGACTTTGATCATGGTCAGTTCACAATCTGTCCCCACTGTCACTTCACTAGCGACAATGTCATCTTTATAGGCGATGAAGACCCCGCCTGTTCCCATCTCTACGCTGGACTTTAAATGTATCAGGGAACACTTCAGCATTTTTGATGGTGGCATCAAGATGAGATTCTGTGCCCATCACTATGTCTGGTTGTTCCAGATCAATCAAAGCAGACAGTTCTGTCTGTTTCCTCTTACTCTTCAAACCATTACAGTTCACTGTCATCAATTTAAGTTTGCGTCTTGGCTGTTTACGTGTACATGTAGCATGAGATCTATTTTTGTTTCCGTTGTTAGATACAGCGGGCGGACAGTGAAAAGTTTTTGGAGCATCATCATTATCTGGCAGACTATCACAGTCAGAGTCAGAGATAATGCTAAATGAGTTATCTGATGAATGCACTAACAGATCTTCAAAGAAGCTGCTACTGAACTTCGGCATTGCACATTGTGGACAAATCCAAGTAAATCCTTGCTCTTTACCCAGGAACTCACTATACTGCTTACCAGAAATACCGCCACTGTACACAGTCAACACACTCTAGGCCTCTGTAACTCATCCAACAGGTCCCAACTTAAGTGCGTCACAGTTGCATTGTAGAAAACTTGTAGAAAATTCCATCAACAAATATATGAAGCACAGACAAAACAAAAAGACAAAACTCCAGTAAAATCCAAAACCATGAAACTTTTGCAGTGAATAAGCAATCATAGCTTGCTGACGTTTAGAATTCTCAATCTCATGTTTGTCAGTACACGCCAGCTAGCTGCAGCGGGAGTCCGCCATCTTGGATCGAACTCACCCAAGTGCGTCACAGTCACATTGTAGAAAATTCCAGTGGCAGAAAATACGAAGTACAGGGATCAAAACTCCAGGAAAATCCAACCAGTTAAGACCTTGTAGTGAGAATAAGCGATTGTAACTTGCTGAAACTTCATTTTTATGAAAGAAACGTTAAAAATATCCAAAACTTAGGAGCGATGTGCGGAGACATGTTGACGTGTCCAGAATATTTTCATGGTAGTGGTACCCTCTGAAAATGCCCCGAAAAGTAAGAAAATAATTTTATGACCAACATCTGGCTGGGTATAAAAGTAGAGATAATATTTATTTATCAGAATTTATCAAGTTTATACAGAAATTCTTAAATGTTACTTGGGAATTTTCCGAGATTTATTCAAGTGCGCCACGTTAAAGGAACACTCCGCCAATTTGTGCCCAATTTCCGGACGCCACCGTTTTTGAATTTCGGATTAAATTCTATGTAAAACTGAAATTGTTCACAGAGGTTAAACAGCAAGCCTTAATAAGGTAAAAGTACCAATATTTTACTGCATGAATTTGAGGTTTGGCAACAACTTCACGATAGCCCGACTGCATCTGGCCGTACATTACAAGCTTTGTTGCGATAGTGTTGCGATAGTACTGTACGCACGACCAGATGCAGTCGGTCTACTTTACGAGGTCGAGGAAAGTCGGGTAATTAAGCTTCGACATGTTCGAAGTGCGCCACGTTAATTAGGGAACATGACTTGGGCCTACACGATCGCCTATAATTCATTTATTTATTACATAATTTAGTTCTTCGGCTTATTTAGGCTTATTTATAATGCATTATTTACATAATCATGGGCCTAACTACCTACAGCATAAATGAGCTGGTAGAACATACGTACATTGTCATTTCTGTCGATCGCCGGACCGTGGGCAGTGAAACAGCGCCCTCTTTTTGCTTGCAACAGGCAGGGCGCAGTGTGGTGAATTATTTTTTTCCAAACAATATCCGCATTGCAAACAGGACGCTCCATAGCCACAGCGGTGTAGATCTGATCGACCGTGGCAACATTCATGACTCGCATTCGTACGTGTGTACTGCTACTAGGTGAGGAGTGTTTTGCATAAGTTTTCTCCTTTTGTTTTGGTTTTAATTTATTGAGTCTTGACAGTCACAGTTCACTGACACTGGGCACGTGGTGTGATTAATGTAGGCCTATTGGAGACTAGCAATGGATGAAGGCCTACTTCCGGGTTACCGTCCTCCTAGCCCCACACTATATGGCCGCGATATTGCCACACGCCAGGTTCTCCAGTACTACTGAGGAGTTTATTCCAAACACTGGCGCACCCTTTAAAAAAAAAAATTTACATACCACCTGACCACTGTTTATCATATGGTTGTATTCTAGCTGGAGTTACCCAGCCCTAAATTTTAGCCTGGAAGCTGGAGCAAGTTGTTCACCAAAACCAGCAGCATTATTGGCAGGTCCAAAAAAAAATTTCGAAAATGTGCAAATTTGTCCCAGTTACACACTAACTTCAACTGGAATTCATCCAAACCTTGCCTGGAATAACCACTACACAGGTCCTTGAAGTAAAACATGATCCATGATGAAAATTCAGCCTACAACTGCAGTGAAAGGCATAACCGACAACTTTAATGACCCATAACCCATGATGATGACCACAGTTTGTTTGTGCACAAACCAAGCACTACAAGCACAACACAGCGAATCACCAGTCACACTTGCCAACTGCACGGCGCTGCACTAACTATGAGGCTTCGCTCGCATCACGGCAGAGGTAGAACGGCAGCTGAAGTTGGCCGACAAACATGGCTTCAGCGCCATGCCACGCCGTGTGGTGCAGTTGGCAAGTGTGACTGGTGGTTTGCTGTGTTGTGCATGGTAATCGACATCGCTTTGACCGGCCTTTGTTTGTGCACAAACAAACTGCGGTCATCATCATGATCGCATGGTTGTCGGTTATGCCTCCTTTTTTTCACTGCAATTGTAGGCTGAATCTTCATCGAGGATCGTTTTTTACTTCAAGAACCTGTGTAGTGGTTATTCCAGGCAAGGTTTGGGTGAATTCCAGTTGAAGTTAGTGTGTAACTGGGACAAAATTGCACATTTTCCAATTTTTTGTGTGGACCTGCCAATGCTGCTGGTTTTGGTGAACAACTTCCTCCAGCCCTAAATGACAACCCAATGATACAATATAGGGCTGGGTAACTCCGGCTACCGGTAGTTGTATTCTATGATTTCTCATCTTTTGCCCTCCGGGTAAATTAGGTAACATTTCTTCAAATTTTTCGAGAAATTTAGCATCTTTCTGGAGTCCATATCATTGCATACACGCCAGTGTTTGGACGAAACTCCTCAGGCGATTGGGAAACCAGACGTGTGGCCTAACGTACAGCGCAGCAATACTGAGGCCACACAAATGGGACTACCGTCCTCCTAGACCTGTGAACGTGGCGTTGTGTACAACACCTTGCTGTTGTGTCATTTCGACCTTGCGAAATCAATCCGCCATACATAATTTTGTATGCATGGTGAGTACTTACAATGTACCTAGAAATCTAAATTTGCCTTCCCGCGTGTTCAGGATGTGTCATTTCGACGAAATTTGCCGTCAATGAATTAAGACCCATGTACGAATGTCTAGAAATTAGATTTTAACGTTAACTAAACAAGTACCCAGGGTCATTTGCGTGCCAATTTATTGGAGCCCTCCGAGCTACCCGTCTGCTTCATGTGGTGCATATGATAGGCGGCGCCAGATTGGCCAATTACGAGACCATGCACGTGATGAACGTAGCGAAAAATTTGGAATCGCACTTATGATCCGGACATAAGGAATGCCCAGAGCGTCAGTGCGATACCAAATTATCCGCAGCACTTATCACGTGGTAAATCACCAGTCCGAAAATTTGGGACTCTCAATACTGTGTATGAGAGTCCCAAAACTTAAGGTATTGAAAACATGCAAAACAAGAGAATACACTGGCGCCTAAACAACCAGTCCAAATCATCGAATTCAAACAGGAAATAAACATGTTTTTATTCTGTTTGAAACACGTTTTGAAAACAATTCTTTTTTTAAAAAGCATGTTTTATTTGGTTGGATTTTGCCACCTCAAAAAACAGGGGAAAAATAAAACAGTTTAAAACCTGTTTTTTAAACCATAAAACATGTTTTATTCCTACTTCAAACTTTTTTTTTTTTTTAAACATTTCTTTAAAAAAAAAACAGTTGTTAATAGACAACTGTTTAAAAAAAATTAGTTGTTTTAAAAACTGTAAAGGCCAAATCAGGTTTAAATATGCATGTGCTCTTTATTTTTTGAACAATAACATGATTATAGCATTAGTGTGACATTGAAAATACAAGTAGCTCACATGATCAAATTCTTTTTGTTAATAAACATTTTCTGCATACAATATAGAAACATACAAAAATACAGAGTAGATACATGTATCCCTTAAAACTATACTGACCAACACGAGAATATCCCTAAAGTAAAGCAACAAGCAAAAGTTTTTCTGGCTGTGTGTTTTTGCTTGACAGGTTATACATGTATGTACATGTCCTCTTACATTCAGAAACACATGGATATATTCCTAAAAACAAGTGGCTTGTTACAGCAGTGACAGTCGGATTGTCCGAAGCTTTGATAATCTAAAGGTTTGTCTGAAGGGTCATTAGTCCGAAGCTTCATCCAAAATTTTTAAATGCATTTAATATTGCTGGGAGCCATGGTCAACTACATGTAGCTGTCGATCAATGCCGTAACAATATAGCAGTTTAAATAAAATCATATGTGTTAGGCCTATACCAGGCTGCCGTAATGATAGCCACGACATTCTAAAATTGCAGAAAAACAAAACAAAATCTACCCAATTTATGACAGCTATAGCTATAATCCAAATGGTACTTGTATAATACGGAAACTTACCATGCAAATATAATTGATGATAATTGCACTCATTCTCTATGCATATCTGCATCAATTCATGCATTTACACGCACCATGAGTTGCAGATCACATCAAATATTCAAAGTACTGGCTAGTATTTAACCAGACAGATACATGAACCAATGTAATAGTTGTCTATAATAACAACCCAGCTACTGACAACTATTTGTGTGCAAAAGACAAAGAGTGCAATCACAAATTTGATACAATTATTCCTACGTACATGTCTGCCTGTCCTAAGCCCACTGCAGTACTGATTCAAATTGTAACTGAAATGAAATTTTCCATACACCCAGTACATGCATGAGGTCACCAAGGGTCAAAGGGAGTATAGTGCAGTCTGGGTAGCATATGCCTCTCCAGAAAACATAACAAAAACAACCAGGAAACAAGGAAAAAACAGTCATACACATTGATGTATCAATTAGTCAGCCCAATACTTTTCAAAAAAATTCTAAGTCCCAAAAAAACAGTACTAAAACAGACATTGAGCTTTCATTATTGTTCTGAGTTCCACCAAAACAGCCAAAGAACAGTTCAACATTTTTAAAAAATCCTTAAATCGTGTTTTTATCCTGTTTTGTTTTGTGAGGCACAACAAAACAGAATAAAAACAAAATGTCATCAAATAAAACAGCCAGGAAACAGTTGGTGGAATGTAGTCCTTTTTCAGGAAACGGGGAAAAAGTATTTTATTTCTGTTTTCTTACTAGAAACAGGCACAAAAAAACATGTTTTAAACAGAAACAAAACAGGAATTCTTCAACAAAATTCGTTGAGGCACAGCTTCAGTACTGCATCAATCAACCATGCAAAAAGAGTTTAAGAAACATGTGGCATGAAGCGGAAACTAGTCTCAGTTTACTACACATTTCTCCATAGTCTATCCACCAGACTATTGACACTGAATGAAGAGGTCAGTCTTTTCAAATAGTTGGACCATGGTTGGACTTGTACCAGTCTAGTATTTAGCCCCATTTTGAAATCACTTGACTTCCCTCTCATGTGCAAAATATTGAAGAAAAGTCTCCTTTATAAATTGAATTGAATCTGCAAACTTGGTTGGTGAAATACTGAGGACATTTTCTTTGCCTCAGTGAAATTTTTTTGGAGAAATTTGCTGGCTAAACTGAGTAAAGTGGGCCTGATTTAGTTATGTATGCATGTTTCAGAGCACTCCAGAGTTCTGTCTGGTAAATCATAGGTTGCAGGACGTCGAGATCTTGCCAGATTTTACCTCGAATTTCATTTAAATGCCAGATTTTGCGTAAAAACAGATTTTAACATGTTCAAGAAAGCTTGATATGTGAGTACTTATCACACGGTAAAGAAATGTTCAGTTTTTGTCACGGAAGGACGATATCACTTGGTTTGAAATGGTACAAGAGCGTGGCGTAGTTTACAAGCCACGTTCACGGGTCTACCGTCCTCCTAGCCATGTTAGCATGCCTAGCCTGGCGATCGTGTAGTGTAGGGCCCCTCTTTAATTTTGATCAAACATGTCAAATAGAGTCAAGAGTGTTATTTATCATTCAACAATTACTTTTTGGGAAAAAAATTTTGCAACCTGATGACACATTGGAAAGAATTCCATAGGCCTGTAGGTACACCACTTGACAACCTGTGTACGAGACTGGTCTGAAAAATTCTAAGTGTTTTCCGACTAAATGCTTCAATATTTTCCCTGCTAAATTTCACTTCAAAGGACATGTTATCCCTCTCTGATGGTTGATGAGTCATTGCCTGGAAAAACTAGGACGATCGTGTAGTGTAGGGCCCCTGTTTTGTTTCAATCAAAGTAAGGATGTGACGTTTACACACGTGTAAACGGAAAAAAAATCAAATCCGTTTAGAAATTTTCCCAAACGTTTAAACGGAACTCAAATTTCAAAAATGGGACCTCGTATTTTGCGCAATCTACCCTCCAGTTTTATTTACAAAGAATCTACGATGTTTATTCTATTTCATTTATAAAGAATTAGAAACGCATTTTATAGTTGATCACGTTCCAAGAAGTTTTATTAATACATTGTTCCATTATCAGCAACTGTTTTGTGTCAAATTGATACACTGTGTTTGATGTTTTCAATACGCCGCTGGGCCGAGATCGATGCCGGGATCTCCTAAGGTTATTCTGATTAATTACCGAATTTTAAAACAATTCTGAGTCTGTCTTTTTTCTGTATTTTCCTCTGAATGTGCTTGTATTTGCTGAAATCATCACTTGGTGTGTGCAGCAATCAAACCAACGGCTAGCACTTTCATAATGATTTTAAAACCGGCGAGGAAAAAAAGTTTACCCTGCTCCCCCATAAGCTACTCAAGTGAAGGCGTTATTTAAAACGATGTATTTTGATGCATTGGGATTATTTTTTTTCCCAAGTGTTGTAAAGTCCGCCGCTCCCTTAAAAAAAAGTTACTGCCGCTTCTGTAACAAGGAAATCGATGATGATGACCCAGAATGTGTTTGGTGTTGGCGGGGGTAAAATAAAACAATTTTTTGGATCTTAGGGCGGGAGCTGAGGGGCGGTGGCATATTACGGGATCTATTATAGGAAGGAAATTGCGTTTTTTTTTAAGAGCGATATCAACGTAGATTATTTGCTCGTTTTACGCAAAGTGCACCCCTCCCCCTTGAAAATATATTGTGATAAGTAAAAAAAAATCTACCTCTGTAGGAACATTATTAAATGTTGCTATCATTGGCAGAAAAACCTTCCTGGATATAAAAATTACATCGAAAAATAAAATTGTTGGATATTTATTGTTGGATTTTTTTTTACATTTAAATTAGGTTGCCAAAGGATGTATGTAGAACGTAAAATACAGACCCATTGGTAAGGGCACTTTTTAAAAATTCTTGTCGGTTAACATTTTCCCCAACGGCAAGTAATGGTAACGCAGTCGTCAAAAAAGGCCCCTGTCAAGTTGGTTTAGAATAAAATCTGGACTAGCAATACTGGCCTTACTGTTCTTCAGTCCAGTTTTAAAAATGACGTGCATTCAATTAATTATTTGGAATATCAACCCCCCCCCCCCCCCGAATAAAAACCAACAACAAAAAAAGGAAAATACATTTATTTATCATTTATTCATGTACATGTACACGATACAGGCCTTTACAGGGGTGAAATTCCATGTTTATTTCAGTTTTCCTCACTTTTCGTACAAACTTTTCCCTGGGCCTTTGAAAAAAAAATGCCCAAATAAAATCCAGCTCCGAAAAAGCCCTTACAGAGAATGATTGACAGCAGCATTGTTCAAATTGATACAATGCCGCTCTCGTTGTTACAAAGTATATGCGGTTGGGTTCAGCTGTAGGCTATCGAACTTTAAATCCTTTGATGACTTGCCGCCAGTAATTGGAAGATTCTTAGATGATAAACAGCGATGATAGTATCTCAGCCAATGAAATGAGCCGGTTCCCGGCAAATAAATACGCCATTGGTTGCTTTCATCACGGGTCCGTCTGCTTTCATGAATATGACATTCCTTCCACCAAGCGCAACTTCAGGTTGCCTAGAAATAATGTTGCTAGGAGGCTCCCCTGTGATGCCTGGGCTGGGACTGTCGGTTGCATAGCAAGAAATTATATGTGACTATTTTTCTGGCAGCCTGCAGATAACTAGCAGCTCAAGAATGCTGCCGCTATCGGGAAATTTGTGCAGTCAAAGTTTTTCATATTTTGGAATTTGGATGCAGTTTGCATTCCGTTAAATAAAAGGTGTGGGGTTTTTTTTTAAAAGAAAATTGGGGCTTAAAAATACAAATAAACGATCTTCCTCAGGCCTTGACATTTCTTGAGTGTACATTTGATTCGACAACACTTGCAGAATGCAGAAGATTCTTTTCTTCTTAATTTATTTAGCCTGCAGACTTCAAAAGAACATGGGACAAAATGGTGGTTAAAGTGTATACAAGTGTATATAAATGTGACTGCAGTTATGGCACATTATACTGGGACACAGGCGGCAGTCTTTTTGAAGTGTTGACTAAACGTTTAAACGTTTAAACGCTACGGGAAAATTTTGCTAAACGTTTATCAAATTAAATGCAGATTCACATCCTTAAATCAAATTAGAGTCTTGATATAATGGCACCTTTTTGGTAATTTTTAAACAGTTTCGTGAGGTAGATATTATGATTTTCCTACAGAAATTAATGAAATTAATAAAAACAAATGTAAAACACCCCCCCCCCCCCCCACCCAATATTTTTTTACTGGCAATAATGTTCGCCTTCAAATGCACAAAATACGGACAGAGCCAGCTTGGTTCTGGGAGCATACATGTACTGGTATGTATACCATTTCGTGATATACTGTTAGTAATTGTCGGATTGAACAGCCCCCCCCCCCCCCATTGAAAGTATGGTACGAACAAAAACCCTGTCTACATTTCAGATCTTTTTGCCAATGAAACCCCCCCCCCCCCCCTGGGCGAAAATTCCTGGATCCGCCCCTGGGGGGGGGGGGGTTTAACCGCTAGTGAAGAAAAGGCAGATAATAGCAATATTCATTATATAATATATGTCGGACGGAATCTTACTGGTCTGTGTAGGCTTTGCTTTGATGGTACTGAAATGATCAAAGAACAATATCAACTTGGTAAAAGTTCTTTATACCCTACTTTATGTTTATTAATTAACAATTATTAATATCAGTTCCCTGAGGCACAACTATCTAGGAATGTAAAGTCCATTTCCGTCCGACATATACTGTACCATTCTGTCCGACATGCATGTCGGACGGAAAGCACTTTTATTCACTTTATCTCGAAGGGTGACAAGGTGAAACATAAAACTTTTTGTTGGTGTTAATACTGAGTTTATTCATTGATACTTGACAATATTTGCCTTTTTATTAAAACAAGTAAATTAGAAAAAAAAAAACATTTTAACAACCTTAAGCATGTCGGACGGAAATCTTGACAACAAAAATCGTCATTTGAAATGAAATACCAAGATTTACAGCAGCAGCAATAATGATGAAATGGATAATGACTGAAGATAATCTAAGTTCTTGTTTTTGTGGAAAAGATAGAATTCAAGGCATTTGTACTTATTATGAGTGGGGTTTTCTTTAAATGCAAAAAAATTCCGTCCGACATGAATTGATTTCACTGGCCACACTATTAAATCAACTTTTGACTGAGATAAGTATGTAAATTTAATTTTTTTTATTCAAAATAGTAAAAGTAGGTTAATCTACTTTAAAAATAAGGATTTGTAAATCTTGTTTAGGGCTTTTTAATTTTTTACCTTTATGATGACCACTTTTGAAACATGTCCAGCATCACTCCTGCTACTAGCCTACCAATTAGTGGCTGTTAGTGATGTGCACAAGGTTGATTTGCATGGAAAAACTCACTCTTTCACCACCACAATCACCTCAAATGCCACTGCTATTCCAGCAATTGTTGCCTATAGCAAGCATACCGGTACAGGCGATCAACTAGAACCTTCCAATTATGATGCTACTTGTTCTGGTTGTATCTCATACAACCTACCCCTCATTGGATATATGCAAACAATGCAGACAAAAGCTCAGTCACTAGCGGTAGTGTTTCATTGTTTGCAGCTCCAACCAGTGGAACCAGTTTTCTGAGCTGTATCATTAAATTCATACTTTTGCAAATCACAAAATGGCTCCATGCTGTTTATATTGTGTGCACCCTGCAATGTGCATATCCAATTAAATCTGTCTAGATACCCTTGTCTACTAGCACTGGTATAACTGTTCCATTGCTGGTAAACCAATGCAATGACAGCCGACCACTATTTATAAACAACCAAATAAACAGCGTGTACCTTGGCACGCATACAGGTAAACATTTACATACCCTACAAAATAAAGTAACAACTAGATCGAGCTATGTCTGTTCGATGAACAGAACGTAGGGCTTTTCCGTATTTTTTTTGGGGGGGGGGTTGTTGTTTTATCCATATGCAATTAGATACCGTAGTTAGAGGACTAAATTCTTCACATACATGTATAGGACTTCAAAATTAACACCTTTTAACATGACGTCACATGTCCCGCAATGACGTCATCGTAACAACACCATAAATCCCATGAAAGAAAGTGTAACATTTTGTTAGCGGAATAAAATCTTAAAAAATTAAAAAGTCATAAAAATATCAACCGATAATGTCATGACGACGTCATTTCAAATTTTGCATATACTTGTGACATTATCTACCTATCCACAAAGTTTCATGAGGATGGGAACTTCTGTTATATGTGTTTTGGAAATTTGCCTTTTTGATAACGTCATCGTGACGTCACAAATTTTAAAAGAATGTGTATATATATACCTATTACCGAACAAACAAAATACACAAGGAATTTGAATTGTTCATGTTGCGTTCGTGAGATACGACTTAAAGGTATTTAAATTCAAAAATTCATATCAAATCGCACGATTACGTCGTCATGACGTCACCTCATTTTTTATCTATAACACATCGCAGTCTACCGACACACCGAGTTTCAACCCAATCGGACTTACTGTTCTGTAGATATAGGACTTCAAAATATGCACGTTTGTGATGACGCCACGTGTCCCATGATGACGTCATCATAACAATACCTGTCAGTCCACATATTTTTTATTGTAGTCTTGATGTGCACCAAGTTTGACGTTAATCCAATGAAACAAAGTGTAAAATTTTGTAAATGCAATAAAATTTTAAATATTTAAAAAATCATAAAAAATCAACCGATGACGTCATGGTGACGTCATTTCAGATTTTGCATACTTGTGATACCATCTACCTATCCACCAAGTTTCATGACGATTGGGCCTTTCCTTATATGTGTTTTCAAAAATGGCATTTTTGATGACGTCATCGTGACGTCACACTTTTGTTCTAAATTTTTGGCAAACACGTATTACTAACAAACATAATACAACAAGAATTTTCAATTTTGCATGTTGCGTTCGTGAGATATGGCTTAAAGCTCCAAAAATTCAAAAAATTATATTAAATCGCATGATGACATCATCGTGACGTCACCTCAATTTTTACCTATAACACATCCCGGTTTACCAACATACCGAGTTTCAACCCAATCGGACTTGCTGTTCTGTAGATATAGGCCTAGGCCTTCCAAATATGCACGTTTGTGATGACGTCACGTGACCAATGATGACGTAATCATGACGTCACTCTTCGAGACACAACTTCACTATAGGGTCTTTACCTGAGATAAGTTTCATTGGAAAAGGACTTTGTTTTAGGTCAAAAGTGGCGGGTACCAAAAACGTGTACAAAGTCAATGGGATTTGGGGTGGACCCAAAAAGATCAAAAAGAAGAAGAAAAAAAAATCAGAACAAAAACAAAGGCTTTT
Source organism: Patiria miniata (assembly GCF_015706575.1). Classification (NCBI taxonomy): domain Eukaryota; kingdom Metazoa; phylum Echinodermata; class Asteroidea; order Valvatida; family Asterinidae; genus Patiria; species Patiria miniata. The sequence goes on from NW_024037049.1 coordinate 1,268,067, forward strand.
CCGCTGTTCAGCGGAAAAGCCAAAAATGTGTCATGAATGCATATCTTATGACCTGCCCATCCTTGAACCAAATCAGAACGGTTCAGCCTATAGTACCCATACCATCAACAGTGTTCCGTTGTTCACGTCTCATCAATGGTACAACCATCTTTGTGAGAGTTATTGCCCTGATATTCTCTCAAGCCACAAAATTGACTCATACTGTTAAAACTAGCCTTGATCAATTGGCCAAGTGGAGCCTTAATCTTCTTGTGAGTAAACAACAAAGATCAGCTCACACAAGTAAGGTTTTGGCACTTCGCTTGGCGGACAAGTTGAAACAAACCCAGGTCCCCAAGTCTGGATTACCCATGCGGTATATGCCAAGTTGAAGTTGAAAACGATGCCCGAGCTATATTATGTGATAACTGCAACTTCTGGTGCCACCTTGAATGTGTCGGACTGTCAGATCACCACTACAATGACTTCATGAATGCATCTGGTAGCTACATGTATTCATGGGTGTGTTACCATTGGTTGTCCCAATTTTGATAGCTCACTTTTTGGTACGAGATCGATTGAGCTCTCAAATCCTTTCTCTTCATTAAGTGTAATGGAGAGGACATCACAAAATGAAGCTCTTCCCAGAACTTCCACACCAACTGATACCAATTCAGAACAAACCTTCAGAAAGTTTACCCTACAAAAAAACTAACTAAGTCGAGGCCATGTTAATCAATTGCAGTGGTCTGAAGGGCATGAAAAAAAAACAGGCAGCATTTCGTGCTTCAGTTGAGCAACCTAACCCAGATTTGATATTTGGCTGTGAGTCCAAGATCAGCTCTGACATAGCCACATACTCAATATTTCCTGACAATTTTACTGTCTACCGCAAAGATAGAGACACACTTATTTCTGCTGACATTCCAGACTTGAACTCAAACTGTGAAGTCATCTGGGCCAGTTTGCAATTTACAAATTCCAAACCATTGTACATTGCCAGTTTTTATGGTTCTCAATCAAACAAATCTGAAATCCTAGATGAGCTAGCAAGCTCTCTTTCTTTGATATTCTCAAAGCAAAGATCAAAACTGCCAAAGATCATCATTGGCGGTGATTACAATTTTCCGGATATAAACTGGAACTCATGGAGTACCACAAATTCCAAGATAGCCAGTGTTCATAAAAGTTTTCTGAACTTCTTATTAGAAAACTCACTTTCTCAACTTGTTATGGAGGTCACTAGACCAGTTTCCAATAGCATATTGGACCTGATTGTCACTACCAAATTCACAACTTGTCAGTAACATAGAAGTTGTTCCGGGTATTTAAGATCATACCGGAAGTATTGTAACCTTTGACATAAACATGAGACCTAAACAACAAATAAAACCACCAAGGAAAATCTTAAATTTCGTAAAAGGGCAGTTCCACACCAAAGTGGACATGACACCAAAAAATTCAAATGCATGTGACTTAAACAAGTTTGATGTCAAATGAAAGCTAAAAGTCTATATTTTCAAGATTTGAAGTCGGAATCTATTTTTGATTCATTTTGGTACCAATAATAGGATTACGTAATAATCCTGTTTTAATCCTAAAATTTTTATTAATAGTGATATGAAAATACTCTACCAATACACACACAAAAATATGTACTAATGCCATCAGTTTCTGTCAATGAGAAAGTATTGGTCATGAAAAACTGACTGAAACTTTTATTTTTACGTTTTGCGTAATTTGTTTCGCTTCAGTGACTTCTAATATTTCAGCCTTCGAAAATGTCCCTCCGTTACCGAAAAAATACATATTTTTAATTTATTTTTAAAAATGTTTAATTTATTTTTAAAACTTGCAGTATGATGCAATGAAAGTTATTGTGCAAAGCAAGTTAAGGTAGGCCTTCAATATGACATTATAACTGACACTTCTGTACTTTTCGTTTTTTAATTACAATTAATTAAATTGTGTCCTTCCGTTACCAAATTGGTAACGGTAACAGAAGGACAAATGTTATTTTTATCAAATGTTACGACATTTGTGCTCATGTTTGAAAAATGAAAATCACTGCAACTACATACATGTATAATGAGCATTGAAGGGACATTTATGTGACCCACCTTTAGTCAGGTGGCTTAGATCTAATTTTCGTCAAGATCATGACCGACTGGTACAAAGCACCAAACTTGGCAAATAGATTCTTATAGACCTAGAGAAGATATTTAGAAGGGGTGACACCTGAAATTCTCTTTGGAAGGGTGCCTCATTTGCATAAATTGTTAATACCGGTACCTGCTTATAATATATTTATTCCCATATGGGGGTATATTTAAAAAGAAAAAAAAATTGAGAAGAGTGTATTTTGGGGATTCTACTTACATATCTTTACATAAATAACATTTCCAAAGCATTTAAGTGACTGAATAATTGCGAGGACAAAGTAACAATCCAGAATTGCTACTATTATGCCCTAAAGTTGCGCGCATTTTCCTTGACTCCAGATATCATCAATTAGTCTTGCCAAACATCAGCATTGATGTCAAACTTCAAATTCACCAAGTAGCTTACTGGTACAGTTACCCTATTAAAACCTCATGTGAACAATGATAACATTGTGATATTTAGCCCAGAAAACAAAAACTGGGGAAAAACGAGGTGTCCATAAATTGGGCTAACAAGTAGGTGAAGGGTTGCCTTACATGGGAGACTGGAACAAGTTCAAGGAAATTCCCAAAATTATTGTTGAGAAAACGTTTTGGCGTAGACAAAATTATTGTAAACAACAATAATATCTTATTTGGGGGGGTTTCGTCGAACTTGTTGAAGTCCCCACGTTACCCTTCCCGTAGTAGCCTAATTTACGGACACCACGTTTTCTCCTCTTTTTTGGTCTTTTGGGCTAAACATCAGAATGTTATCAATTTTCACACGATTTCCCACTTATTTATGTCAGGGTAACGTTTGGCGAAACTATAGTTGATGATATCTGAGGAAAAGGTAAATGCGCGCAACTTTAGAGTGAACAATAGCAATTTTGGTTCTTTACTATGTCCTCCTATTTATTCAGTCACTTATATGCTTTAAAAAATGTTATTGAAGTAAGAATATGCAAGTAGAATCACCAAAATACACTTTTCAAAAAAATAAAAAATAAAAATATACCCAAATATGGGAATAAAATATTACACGGCAGGGATTAACGATTTATGCAAATTAGGCACCCTTCCTAAAAGAATTTCAGGTGTCACCCCTTCTAAATATCTTTTCTTGGGCTATAAGAATCTATCTGCCAAGTTTGGTGCTTTGGACCAGTCGGTCACGATTCCGACCATATGCCACCTGACTACTTCACAAAGGTGGTATAAGCAGGGCAAGGTGTTCATTACAAAGGATGGCACAGGCATATGTATAACATGTACATGTACAATGTACATGTATGACAATGTACCGGTACTCATACATGTATGGAGTTGTTGCAGAATATCAAATCATTAAGTTGCTGCTATCACCATTCATGGACAATAGAGAAAGATACAATTTCTGTGAAGCCATTCCAGAAGCAAATTAAGTCAAAAATGAGATGGCAGAAAGTACCGGTACTATTGGGCATTCATACAATTTACATGTGTAAGACATGCGAGGTGCAGTTTTCGACAAATTAAGTTAACAACTTCAGTTTGGATGTTTATCAGTTAATTATTGTTAATACTCTAAACCATTAGGCTATAATTTGATTTCACACATTGAATTTAGAGTTCAATTAAAAGCAACACCTAAAACATTTTGTTAAAGCATAATGATTCGGAAGCCATCAATCTGCCGGTAGATGTTTTTAACTTAAATGTACATATAGGCTGGTCGCCCCCCCCCCCCCCCCCCCCCCCCCCCGCCCTTTAGGTACATGTAAACCACTGAACCTACCGGTAGTATTAAAAGTTGTTGGTGAACATGTAACCAATATACTCAAGTGTTCAAATACTGTGTATTTAAACTTTCAAGGATTGAGGTGATGGGTTTGACGTCTATTTCTGTTAGTCTTGTGTTCGTGAATTATGTGTTTTTGGTTGTTTTCGTTTTTCATTTATTATCATTAATTATCAGGCACCTATCTTTATCTCAATAGTTTCTTGGGTATAATTATTTATGCCAGGTCTGCATACTGTTGATTTTACATTCAGTTACACATTTCAGCAATTTGTTTCACTTATATAATTAGTGTGAATTAACATTTTGTTCATGCTATAATTGAGTAAACCTTTTGTCCTTCCGTTACCATCCTTTCGTTACCAAATTATAATCCACTCAAGACGTTGTTATTACATTACCAAAACATTTAAATTCAAATGCAAGGTGGTAAAGCTTCAGGGATTCCATTTCCTACCTTTAAAATAAAATTGCCCCATAAAATTCACAGATTTTACGCAAAACACATGTAAATTGGAAAACCCTTGTGCGTTTTACCGTCCTTCCGTTACCGACCTCATTAATATTTATAATTCATGAACGAGAAGTATTCATGCCCCCCAAAAGTGTGGAAATTGAAGGTAGAATCTTAACAATACAATTGTGACATTTGTTTGCTGTAACTAATAACAGTGTCAATGATACACACATTTGAAATTATATTTAATGAGTGAAAACGTCCTTCCGTTACTGTGGAATTGCCCAAAAGCAGATATTGAAAATCTAAAACAAAAGGTCAAGGAATTCACACAGGAGTTCCTTAACTCCAATCTATCTTCAAATTCTGTGGACACAAACTGGGGAAAGATAAGAAACCACCTGTATGACATCATAAACAACAATGTTCCTTGGAAAATGAGCCATGGTAAATGCCATCTCCCATGGATAACCCATGACATCAAACGCCTGATGCGGAAGAGCTCTAGACAAGCTCCACTGCAATGGGAGATAACAACAAAACAGCCAATCATGGAGTAGCTTCCGGCAGTACAGGAACAGGGTTGCATCATTTGTCCATAAATCCCACCAGAATTATGTCAACAATATTATAGGTAACAACCTCACTGAGAAACCCAAGTCATTTTGATCATATGTCAAATTAATGAGAATGGAAAACCTAGGGATTCCAACATTGAGGACTGCGTCTAAACTCTGCACAACAAATGTGGATAAGGCTGAAGCACTCAACACACACTTGAAATCCGTTTTCACACAAGAACCAGACTTTAACATTCAAAACAAAGGGCAATCACCATATCCATCCATACCAAAGCTCACCATAGGCGTCGAAGAAGTGGAGAAATATCTAGCACATCGCAAACTGTACCAATCCAGAAGAAACAAGCTCTTGTAACCGGCATGTATAAAAAAGGTCCTAAATATGACCCGACGCACTATTGTCCAATATCTCTTATTTGCCTGTGCTGTAAAGTGATGGAGCATATTACGCTTAGTCACGTTGCTAAACATCTCAGTGCACATAACATCTTGCTAGACTCACAACATTGGTTCAGGAAACAGCTTTCAACTATAACACAACTGATATCATCATGTCATGACTGGGCGCATACTCTCCAAACTCGTGGCCAAGTTGACGTACATGTAGTACTCCTTGACTTTAGCAAGGCGTTTGATAAGGTGCCCCATCAACGATTATCCGCCAAGCTAAGCTACTACGGCATACAAGGACCGACTTTGGAGTGGATTAATTCCTTTTTGCATAGCAGAGTTTCAGTCAATGGATCTCATTCCTCGTGGGAAAACGTTTCATCAGGTGTTCCCCAGGGCTCAGTCCTTGGCCCAGCCTTATTCTTGCTGTACATACAGTAAACGCCGGCTAAACCGACATCGTACAAACCGTCATATCGCTTAAATCGGCCGTCTGACGAAAGTTCCGATCGCCATTTCGCCTATATCGGCGTGTTACTTTCAGTCCCATTTCCTCAAAACCACACAAATTCCTCTATATAAGTCGGCATCGTGCTCTACAGTTTGCAAGGAGTGTCTAATGAAAAGTCCCACACACTGCGAACTGACATCTGTTTATGGCACGGCCCGTGATTGATGCACGTGTGTGATCAAAAAGGGGTTTTCCCGATAGCACATCAATACCAGCACCCCTCTTGACTTCACGCATGCGCTCTGTTCATTTTGTGGGTCCCCTTATTGTACCAGTACCATGCACACGTTCGTGACTGTACACGAACGTGCGTGCACAATGTACATGTATTGTACACTACATGCACATGGACGGCCATGGATGTACAGTATGCAAGCGATCTATATATCGTATGACTCGCTTGCTGGCCGCGCTGTCCTTGCTTCGTACGTACATACATGTACATGCATCACTTTCTGTGATCAATACCATAGCCTGATTGTGATGATAAACATTGAGGATATATTTGCTGGAATCAACCATGGATGTAGAAATAAACCAGGGTAAATCAAAGCTTTTGAATTTTAGCCATGAATCTTGTTTGCATGATCCAGATACAGATGCGCATAGGCCCTAATTCAATCTATTTTTTTTCACTCCGTGATTCAATTTGTGTGTTTGTGTAAGTCGGCAAAATGACGACTTGCAGCAGAAGCCGACATTCGGGTAAGCCGTCACAAATTCTGTGGTCCCAAGAGTGCCGTCTTAGCCGGAGTTTACTGTAAATGACATCCAAGAAAACATCCAGTCAAGTATGCGGTTGTTTGCTGACGATAGTATTGTCTACAGGGAGATAGAGAACCATAACGATCATCTTATCCTTCAGAGAGATCTTGAAACCCTCACAGAGTGGTCCTCGACTTGATTGATGCACTTCACTGTTAAGAAATGTGCCATCCTTTCTATAACAAAGAAGCGCAACCCAAGTACCTTCCAGTATAACATCTTTGGACAGACGCTTGAGTGAGCTGACCAACATGAGTACCGGTATCTCGGAGTTACTATCTCTCATGATCTCCAGTGGGACAACCACTGCAATAAAATCATGCAGAAGGCTAGTCGCACTCTTGGATTACTTCGCCGTACCCTGTCTCCTTGTACTTGAGATGTCAAGAGATGTCAAGGCAAGAGCTTACCAGACGCTAGTACGCCCTCAGCTAGAATACGCTTCGGAAGCTTGGAACCTGTATACCATCAATACAGTCAACCGCCTCGAACAAATTTAGCGGGCGGCTGCACAATTTGTTTTCAGTGACTTCCAGAGAATGACATCTGTGTCTGGCTTGATTAACACCCTGGGCTGGGAGAAGCTTCACACTAGACGCCTGGACTCACAACTTACCATGTTTTATAAGATTCATCATGAACTGGTTAACATAGAGTTCCCACCCATCATTCAACCAGCGCCATTATAGGAAGACATGACCACCAGTTGAAGTTCACCATACCAGATGCATCCATAGATCCGTACAAATACTCCTACCCACAATCCATCCGATTATGGAACCAGCTACCAACAGCTGCTGTGTTGTCACCATCCATAACCAGTTTCCAGGAAGCCGCCCTTCTAGCTATCAGAGGAATGAGGCTTCCTGTAGGCTCACATCTCCTCTAGTTCATCACAAGTAGTATGTTTTTAATGCACCCTAAGTTCATCGTTCATTGTCTTCGTCGTCCTGCACTGTTTGGTGACCACCTATTTTCTTTCACTTTAATTATGCACTTTGCCTGTGACGTCACTTCTGCACCATCCTAGTATAGCTGAATTGTTGAATAAGGATTTCACCACTCAAGACTCAAGTAACTCCAGCTGACATGCTCATCAGGAATTCACATGTTATGGAATTCTTTCCACAAGTTTTTTTTCCATATCATCTTAATGAAGGTTAAGAGCGCCATGGTCCAGTGGTTACGGTGTTTGACTCATGTACGAAGGTGCGTGGGTTGGAACCCTGCCAGGAACATGGTGTTTGTGCCCTTAGGCAAGACACTTAACTACAATTGCCTCTCTTCACCCAGGAGTATAAATGGGTACCTTTGAGGGTTCGAGGACCGATTGAGCGCTTATATCAGCTGCCACGAGGTCCTCAGGATGACATTTTCACGGAATTGTAGATTTATGAATAAAGAGGTACGTCCATACCATTTTAGGGCTTTTGGTTCATGGATTCAAAATCAAAGTTGGAATGAAGTGTTAGGCCAAAAAAAAATACTTTTGCTTCCGATTACATGCCTTTCAAAAATAGGGTCGGTCGGTCGGAATTTTTTTTTTCTTTGCCAATATTTGTGCCATTTTTTTTATGCAGATTGAATGGGGAATTCAATTATATGTGAAGTTTTAGCCTGAACTATTTCCATTGCACTACAAAAGCTATACACAAAATGGCCACAAAAAGTGAATAAAACATAGGTTAATTATTGTCAATATATTTACGTTGAGAATTCTTTAAAAATAATGGAAAATTCAGATTGTTCGCACCATATGCACAACGCTACTCAGGATGGGAAGCTGGTCAAAACTCCGAAGTGTGTGAGACCTATGCGTGTGTTGTGCGCGGCCAACAGACCTTGTTTTTACGGTCGAAAAATTTCGGGAAACACGCTGCATGTATCACTCCAAATACGAGTAGTGTGGTCTCAAAATAAACTCTTGAACACAGAAAATACATGAACAGACAAGCTAGATCGGTTCTGTGAATTAACTTTCAAAAATGTTCTTTCTCCATCGGTGTTTTCTTGGCATTTTTACAATGTCAAATCCGACTAGTTGACAGTGCACGTGCCTTCAATGTATGCTAGCGCTATCGATCGCATCGCCATGACAGACTGGTTACCGCATTTTCATCATGTTTTCTAAATTGGCCCCTGCGCGGCGCGGCGGGAACCAGTCGTCGCCGCATTGAGCTAGGTTTACGCACGTGATTATAGTCACCATCGAATTGCGAAGTAGTTATATCGGTAAGCGAATTTGTAAAAATAACGGAGGTTTCTTTTGAAAAAAACAGCGAATGTAAGTAAGAAAACAAATACAGTCGATTCTCGTTATAACAAACTCGTTCGGACCTAGCCAAATTATTTGTTATATCAGAATTTTGTATTAAGAGGAATATCAGTCTCATTCATTGTGCACATAAATGTACTGTCGGGACCAAGACTTTGTTTGTTATAACCAGAATTTTGTATTAACAGAGTTTGTACTAATGAGTTTGTACTAATGAGAGTCGACTGTAGATGCAAGCATTTTTTTAACGCTAAAAGGTTGTTGAGAGGTATTTTGTGAAGACAGAAAAGACAACAATTTTTCATTTTTATTTATTCAATTATTATTGTTATTTTTTTTGGAATTGCCGATAAAAATTTTAGGGTCGCAGCTTAAAAATAGGGTCAGTCAGGTAACCGGAAGCAGAACTATTATTTTTATTTTTGACCTTAGCCTTGTAGTGGTCTTCAAGAAAAGAGTGATGTCTTTTATGAGATGCTTGATGAGGCCCTTGTTCGATATTTTCCCACAAAAAGGGTACATAGTCACCATAATGATAAACCTTGGCTTTTGTCTTATATTAAGAGCCTCCATATTGCCTGCTTTTTTGCCTTCAAGAGGACCTGCGCCCCATTTGTACCCTTGAAATGTGTATGCGGAGCTTACAAAAATAAAAGTGACCAAAGCTGCTGGTCCAGACAAATTTCCTCCTAGACTAGCCAAGGTATTTGCCTATGAATTAGGTGTGTCTCTCACTGATATTATTAATAGCTCCTATATGGGAAAGTTTAAGAGCAATGGAAGAAAGCAATTGTTGTACCAATTCCTAAACAATCTCCACCTACCATTGATAAACTGAGGCCAGTGTCACTTTCCTCAGTTTTTGCTAAAATAGCGAAGGGTTTCGTCACCCATTGGGTCCAATTGGACATCAAAGATGAGGTACATGTAGATATCCGTCAATTTGGCAACATAGAAGGAGTATCTACCACACATTATTTAATCTTGTCCAGTATCTTTTCCAGGGTGCCGAAGATAGTCGCAATGTGGGAGCAGTGGTCCTTTAGACTTTCAAATTCTTGTCAATTCAGCTGCACTTGACGCAAATACTCAATGCACCTGACTTGCAGCATACAATGGTTACGTTAAACCGGTCTTTGAATATGCTAATGTCATATGGCATTCTGGTCTTACCTGTAAACAATCTGATGAAATTGAATCTATCCAAAAAAGTGTTTGTAATATTATATCTGGTCATAACTCTACCTCAAATGATGACAACCAAGGTGATGTTTGTAAACTTAAAACACGTGCCAATAGAACACTAGCCCATTGTACGAAATTTGCTCAAACTCTCATCCACACCTGTTCTATGTTACCCCCCTCCCCCCTCCCACTAGATTTGAAAGCCATGGTCTAGGCCTATGTCTTTGGAATAGTCACAAAATTTCTCAAATCCCTGCCAGAACCATTTGGTATAACATGTATGTATACTGGTATAACATGTACACTATGCATTTTGGGGATGTGCATGAACTTCTGGTTTGATCTTTTAGTTTTAAGGGGTTGGAGTAGGGATGGGGTAGGGGAGGATGGGGGTGGGGATGGAGTGGGGAATAGGGGTTGGAGTCGGGATTTGGGTTGGTGGGATGGATAGGGATCTAGGGTGGGTTTGTTGGGTTGGGGTGGGGTGGGGTGGGGTGGGGGATAGGGGTTGGAATACTGGGTTTGGGTGGGGTGGGGATTTGTATGGGTGGGGTGGGGACAGGTAGGGAGTGACAGGTAGAGGGAGACGGGGAGAAGATGGGCATGGGTGTACGGGTTGGGTTAGGAAGGGGTCGGGGAGGGGGCAGGATATAGGGATTTGAGTAGGGGCTAGGGTGGAGATGTGTAAGGGTGGGCAAGGACGGATAGGGGGAAGATAGGGTAGGTGGGTGTAGGGGAGGGTACAGGTCAGGGGAGGGGGAAGGCGATAAGGATTGGAGTTTGGGTGGGGTTGGGATGTGTAGGTGATGGGGTGGGGATGGGTAGGGGGAGGATGGGATGGGTGTGGGTAGGGGGTTGAGGTGGGGGAGGGGGGCGGGTCGGGGATGGGGTAAGGTTTGGGGGATGTGGTGATGGTGCTGTGACTACATGTACATGTATACCCATTCTTGTTCCGCATTTGTGGGGACTACACAAGAGTTTTCCCATGGTAATACAAGTATGGGGACCCGAAGACACTGTGTTTTTTTTTATTCTTGTGATGTGAATATGTGTTTCTTTGGGTTTTTTGTCACATAAGTGCAATATTTTGGTACATTTTCTGTGCATAAGTCTCGTAATTTACATTCTTTTTGTGTTGATGTATTTTTATATACGATATATATACCGGTTTGTATTTTGATTGTTAACATACTCCAACGCAACAGTGACTTTGCCAACGAACTAAACAATTTTTATTATCGATTTGACAGTCATGATTTCACCCTAGAAAATGATCTCTTGAAAGACTCACTAAAACTTAATGCTGAATGTGATACCATTTTAATTAATGAGACTGATGTTAGGAATATGTACGCAGGCCTGAAAATTAATAAAGCCTCAGGGCCAGATGGTGTAGGTAACAGAATCTTGAAAATATGTAGTCACCAACTCTCTGGAATTTTTACAAAAAATTTTCAACTAAAATTAGATAGAGGGGCTATTCCACAGATGTGGAAAACCTCTATGATAGTCCCTGTACCAAAAAGCAGTAAGGTTTCAGTACTGAACCGCCCAGTAGCTCTGACGTCAAATATAATGAAATGTCTCAAAAGACTTGTTTTGAATTTTCTTCTTAAAGACGCAGGCTCTTTTTTGGACAAGTGTCAGTTTGCATACCGGAGCAATAGAGGGGTTGATGACGGGGTACTACTTTATCTTCATAAACTGTACAGTCACTTGGACAAACCAAAATCTTATGCTAGGTCATTGTTCATAGACTTTTCTAGTGCCTTCAATACGATACAACCTCACATTCTAATAGAAAAACTTATGCAAATGAACGTGTCACCGAAAATAGTACAGTGGATTCATAATTTTTTATTGAACAGGCAACAGTGGGTAAAAATTGGAGACGTTATTTCTAAGGTTAGGATAATCAACACAGGTGCCCCTCAAGGGTGTGTCATCTCACCGCTGTTATTTTCTTTTTATACAAGTGATTGTCTTTGTTCAAGTTCAAACTGTTGTATAATCAAATATGCAGATGACACGGTTATTACAGGCTACTTAAAGGATGATCCACTCTGTTATACATCGGAGGTAACAAAGTTTGTGGATTGTTGTGATCGTCATTTTTTGACTATCAATGTTAAGAAAACTGAAGAGATGATTGTAGATTTTTGTCACAACACTGGAGTTCATGAACCTGTTTATATAAATAACAGCGTAATAGAGAAGGTTAGTGAGTACAAATACCTTGGTACTGTTATTGATGATAAACTAAACTGGAACAAAAACACTCAGGTAGTTTTTAGCAAGGCCATGCAACGGATGTTTTTCCTTCGTAAGCTTAAACAGTTCAATGTCGATAAGACGATTTTACGTTTATTTTATCAGTCTATAATCCAGAGCATTGTCACCTTAACATAGTTAGTGTATTTGGTTCACTTTCATAGAAAAATAAGGACAGGTTTGAGCGCATTCGTAAAATGGCTCAGCGCTCTGTCGGTCTCACCTTGCCAACATACGACAAAATCTTTTTGGAACGTGCAATATCTAAAGTTCATTTCATTCTGTCAGATCCAACTCATCCACTTTTTGATTGTTTTGTTTTTAATAGATCCGGTTTCAGACTCTGTGTTCCTCGCCCAAACCTTACCCGATACAGGCAATCCTTTGTTCCCAACTCCATTCATTTATTTAACACTTTGGCTGTTCGTTAATAGGGGTATTCCTTTTTGTATGTTTTGCTGCAGGTTCCCCAGTTCATTTCTCAGACTCTGTAATTTTACTTGTAGTTTTAAATTTTGGAATTGTACTCATATTTAAATTTTGTGTAAATTTTGTGGATAAGCTATTGTTTTATCGAATTGTAGTTTTATATTTAAATGACCCAATGGAAACTAAATTTCTGTATTTTTATGATGCGGACAATAAATTTCTAATCTAATCTAATCTACGTGTAATTTGGTCGTCAGGCCACAAGATGTACAGGTATGTAATCAAAACAACAAAACAAAACCAAACATCGGTTTCAGGCATCCAGGGAACGTTGCCGCTCTGGCTGTACTACAGAGCTTGTGATAGTGTATGGCCAGAGGCATTCAGGCTACATCCATGCTTTCAATCTCTATTTTTTTTTCAAGGAAACCAGTATTGTTATTTCCCTGATGCGTTCAGAACTGCTGGTGAAAGCTCGTGCATTTGCATGCAGAATGTTAGACTTGTTGCCACTACGCATGCTACAGTGGCCAAAGTTAATGTTAAGAACATCAGCTAGTCCCAATCCAGACAAGATTCCCTCAGCCGACATCAAGGCGATGGACATAGATGCACCCATCTGGAACAAATGCCCAGCTTGATTACATTCTTGTTAACAGAAAGTGGATCAACTCTTTTCGAAACTGAGCATACACCATTAACCTCAATTCGGATCATCGATAAAATGCCACAACTCCGAAAACAGAACTTTCCCTGTCCCCAAAAAGGGTGACTTGACTCAGATAACTGTTAAACTACAGAAGGATCTCACTGATGTTAATTGCTGAAAAAGTCTACAACAGAATCCCCCTCGATAGAATAAGACCATCTACATGTATCGATTCCATCCTAAGAAAGAACCAGGCAGGTTTCAGACCAGCAAGGAGTTGTATACATGTACATGTACAACAAACGCACATCCTGCGATTGATATGTGAAGTGTACCATGGCCACCAACTTCCACTAATAGCCACCTTCATCAAATTCAAGAAAGCATTCGACTCCATTGATGGGGAGTTCATGTTCCCCATACTACCCCACTATGGAATACTAAGTACCACCATTGCTGCCATTAGGGTACTCTACGACAACTCTCAGAGCATGGTCTGTGTTGATGGCGGCATGTCAGAGCGGTTTCCTCTAACTATACTGGTGTGCTCCATGCAGCGTGATGTTCTTGGCCCATTCCTCTTTGTCACTGTGGTAGATGGGGTCCGCTCATAAGTCCGACGCCTCATAGGTCCGACGCCTCATAAGTCCGACAAAATCGCATCCCCTAACCAAATAAAGGCCCATAAGTCCGACGCCTCAAAGGTCCGACGCCTCATAGGTCCGACGCCTCGTAAGTCCGACGCCTCATTAGTCCGACAACGTAAAAACGAGGCGTTTAATTTGTCGGACTTATGAGGCGTCGGACTTATGAGGCGTCGGACCTATGAAGCGGAATTAATAAATGTTATGCCTCATAAGTCTGACGCCTCATAAGTCCGGAATTTCGGACTTATGAGGCGTCGGACCTATGAGGCGTCGGACTTATGATACGGCCCCTGGTAGACTACCTGACGATAGACGCCACAAAAGAAGAAAATACAGGGCTGGTCACACATGCAAGACGATCATGCAGATATCCAGAGAAGTCACTGAATGACATGGACTGAATGACGTGGACTTTGCAGATGACATCTGCCTTCTAGAGTCCAGCATACAGAGAGCCCAATTACAGCTATCCTCAACTGCTCAAACTGCAATGAATGTAGGCCTTGTCGAGTGTCCCCAAAACAGAGTACATTATGTTCAACATCGATAAAAAAAAAGCCCTGGCCTACATGTAGATAATCAACCCATCAAGCATGTCGCCGAAACTTAGAATCTCAAATGACGAAAGACCCTAGCTTGGTCAACAGTTTTGGAGGGATACCGGTAGATTGGTTACATCAGATGTCAAGGCACTGTATTACTGTAAGGATGTGAGACATGGATACTTGATAGCGGCATGCAGAAAAAGATCAATGCATTTGCTACCTCATGTTGCATCATGTTAGGAGTTAAACGGACAGACAGGGTTCTGAACAGTGTCATCCTCAACATAATCAAAGCCAAACCACTCACCAATGAGGTGCAACAGACACAATGGAACTTCTTAGGCCACACCTTGCACATGAACCAGACAGAGCCTGCACTATGCTTTGTACACAGCCAAGAAGGAAAAGAGACGACCAGGGCAACAATGCACCTCCTATCTACAGTACGTGCAGACCATCATTTGAGACCAAGATGGTTTCCTCACAGCAGCCATCATTGAAGAACAGGCCCAGCAGAGACATGCATGGTGTAACCTGGTAGTGGACTGCTCCGCAGCCGACCGATGAAGATGATACATGTATAAGTGTAAGACTTAGCTTTACAGGTGCATTTGGTATGCAAAGTAGTGTGCATCGATGCAAGTAGCAGGGTGTGGTTAAAAGGCGTTGGAATTCTGGTCGATGGCATGCGCAGTCACCACGCCACACAACTTGTTTTGTCGTCACAGCTAAACCTTCCCAATGGATGCGAATTCAGCAGAAGAAACATCCCACTAGCACTTGCTCTCGACATCAGAGCATAATCATTTTTGGGATTTTCACTTGCTCGTCCTACTTTTGAGCCCCTAATAGTTGGGCAGATAGGCCGGAAAATATTTGGGGTAATTGTGCCCTTGATGATAGTGTGGAATTTTGCACAAAGTCAGAGTATGTCATGAGAAAGATATTTGGCTATAGGGCCATTGCAGATTGTGTCCTTTGACAAATAAATGTTGACTAATAAGCAATTTTCAAAATTTTTAGAATAGCTGCTATTGCTTGTTATTCTATCTATATTTCGTCAAAGGACAAATCTGCGATGGCCCTATAGACAAATATTCTTCTCATGACATACTCTGACTGTTTGCCAAGTTCACCTATCTGCCGTAATAATAATAATTTAATAATAAACAGCACTTATATAGCATGCCGTACTAACTATGTCAGTGACTTCTGACATATTCACTTATCGCGTAGCTTAACATCATTCCGCAGCTAAATAAAGACATCTAGATTTGTGTCTGTTCCATAAACAGAAACAGGACTTTTCCACAACCCTTTTTTTTATGACTTCAGTGAGCACACACAGACCACTTTAGCATCCTATCCAGCACGTCAGCATCCTGACAGAATTTCCTGCCTTAATGATCCACCAAACTTGGCATCCTGTTCCAGAATCTCCCGCCTCAATAGTCTACTGAACTAATAGCATCCACTGCTTGAACTACTACACCAGCAAGAGTCCAGCAGTCTCCCGATGACGAGCAGAGCATACTATTTGAAACGTCGAGTAAAACCTGGTTCTTCTCAGAGCCAAACAACTCACTAAGAGATAACATTCACATGATGTTACTGCAAACCTCCCATTCGTCGATCATGCCAACCCTGCAAATCCTAAGTCTTATTTATGACTTAATGTTTTGTTTTCAGCCATATGCAGTCAGGTAAATAATGCAAGAACATAGTTCCATGCACCTTAAAGATGATGCCTTATGACCCATGATGACGTCATCATAACATTTCTCAAATTTTTGTTTGTAACACATCCCTGTTTACATTTTGCATGTACATGTCAAGTTCAAACCCTATCAGTCGGACGTACAGTATTCTAGATGTAAAATATTTCAATATACACATTTAAGGTGAAGTCACGTGACTTGAATCTTACATCATTATGACATCACTTATCTAGGGCCAACTCAACCTTGGGGTCTTTGTGCCTAGTTTGAAGTAAATCTGAATCTATTTTATATCAAATTGTGCTATTTAGAAGAACATGTTAAAGTTAATAAATTATTAAAAAAATCAAGTGATGACGTAATCATGACGTCACTTCAGATTTTGCATACTAGTCACAGTATATACCTACCCACCAAGTTTCAAGATGATTGGATTTTCCCATGTGATTTTAAAAATCTCATTTTTTTTGACGTCGTAATGACGTCACATTTTTGTGCAATTATCTACATGTATGACCTAACAAAACTAAAAGGAAGAGAGGGCGCTGCGCAGAGAGAGAGGCGTATTTATCGGCTCCAATTCAGTCTGTAGGAATCAAGGAAATTCTGCCTCAACCAAGTCCTAAATCAATCCATATTTATTCTGACACAATCATCACTTGGTCTGCCGTTTGGACTACAAAATGTAGAGTATCAATGAGTAATTGCTGGATGCCGGCCCCAATATACCACCTTGTAAACAAACAAAATCACCGTGAATGCCATCTTGGTCAGTCATCTTGAAATGTCTGCACCATATCGCACAACCATGGCTCTTCGCTTCACATTTCACCATTGTGTTTCTACTCCAATTGTACCAGCATCTGAATACTCCAAGGTACACTTAGACATGGAAACCAAGTATTCCTGCAAAAGATTGCTGCCAAATAGTCTCTTCTCAAGTTCAAGTGAACCCTGCTGCAGCAAATTCAAACCGAACCATCTCTGCACCATTTTGGCACTCTGCTTTCTGGCGACATTTCTTCCAAATCCCGAACTTCGTGGAAAACATGCCAGTATTTGCCCCTGTGGTGTACATGTATGTCAGTACCCAGTAACTTGGAATTGAAAAGGAGTAGTCTGTGATGACTGCAGTATTTTGGTTCCACCAGTCATGTATTTACGGAAGTGTGTTACTGCCACACATATTTTTCTTTTTTTTCGCGTACGTACGTGATAAGTTTCACGTACGTATGTGATAAGTTTCACGTACGTACGTGATAGTTTCACGTATGTATGCGATAAGTTTTCACGTACGTACGCGATAAGTTTCACATATGGACGTACATGTACACGTGTTAGTTTGCTCGTAGTCATATGACGTGACACACTTGTGGAAGTAGGCTATCATACTTATCGTTGCTATAAAGTCACCAAATGTACAACACAACCGAAAGCTCGCATGCTATTCCCATGGTATGTGCTAACACGCACGTGGAAACTGAAACTAAACGGACGCAGTAAAACGTGATATACTGATAGACGTAGTTTTTACGTACGTGAAACTTATCACATAAGTACATGAAACTTATCATGTACGTACGTGAAACTAATAACTTATCATGTACGTACGTGGAACTTACCACGTACTTACGTGAAACTATGGCCAAGTTCGGGCAAGGACTATTAGTCGACTAGTGGTTGATTTGTGACGTACCTTACGCCTGCGCACTGATAGCAACGTGCGAACGTCTCTAGTCAAACGCTGGTCAAAATGTCATCGCAAAACTTCTGGATCCTGGCTCTCTGCTTGCGTTATGAATGCGCGCGGCTATTGGTTACCAGCGAAGCAACCAACCCTAGTAGGCTGGTTCCAAATAGTCGACTAGCGTAGTCAACCACGGTGGACTAGACAGAGTTCGGGCAAACGTTAGTTAACCATTGGTCAACTATAGTCCTTGCGCGAACTTGGCCTATGACGTACGTATGTGAAAAAAATGTATTGAATTGTGTTCTGCAGACTTTGAAAGCTAAACCACTCCACTGGCCACAGCTCAATGGAAATGCCATAAATGCAGCAGTATTAACTGTGGCAGCTTCACCTTCCATAATGATTAACTACCTCATCTGGATCCCGACACTTCAGTGAATACTGTTCTTTCCAATCACAACTTCAGCCCACTCCAGACAAGTACATTGTAGCCCAACAACAGACAGACAATTAAACCAGACCAAGCTCAAATTTGTCACAAGTCCACATGTTACCTACACGCGGGAACAACTTGTTGGACTTAAGTGTTCTCATCAAACCCCTCCTTGGTGAAGTCTTTTAGTTCGTGCGCCAGGAATTTCTGATCATGACATGCGTGATAACTGACATCAATGCAAAACCATTTCATGTTCATCATGCACCCACAAAAATGTTACCAGTGTACTCATGTGCAAACTGGAAGAATTTAGCAGAAGACATGGATACTCTTTCCCAAGATATCCCCTACAACAGTGTTGTACAATATGAGGAAAGGAAACAGCTCTCTACCTTGGTTTAATAGAACCATCATAAAATTGATCAAATGGAAAAGGAGACTCTATAGAGCCCTTTTCACACTTGAACCTCTCAACCCGGGTTGAACTCGACCCTGGACGTACCAAGTGCTGTCCCGGGTTGATTTTTTTTTTATTTTTCAATGTCTCGTTCAACCCTGCATCATTTTTTTCACACTTGTTGGTGTGCAAACCGAGCTTATTCCGCTCGGTTACTACTATTTTGAACCCTGGCGAGAGTTTCAACACGGGTGGAAAATCTCAACCCTGGTGTGGAGCAGGGTTGAGTTCAACCCTGGGCAAAATCAATTTCAGGGTTGACACAGGGTTGGCGCAGGGTTGGCGCAGGGTTGAACATTTTCAAGTGTGAAACTGCCAGGCTGCCTGTTTTCCACCCTGCGTCAACTCCACATCCACCCCAAGATTTGTCTAGTGTTAAAAGGCCTATAGCGTGCCAAGAAACACAACAAATGGCAAGCGCACTGCTTCCAGAAGGAGTGCAAGAAACAAATCAGAAGGGCAGATTGGGATATAAACAAAGTCATCCAGAAAGGCCTCAGTAACAACAACACCAAGCCGTTCTGGAGGTACATTAAAACCAGGCAACAAGACAATGTATTTGTTGCCCCCCTGAAGAGCAAAAGCTCCCTAATCAACGATAGCTCATCCAAGGCAAACATTTTGGTAGATCACTTCAAATCAGTTTTTACTCAAGACGCCCATGACAAGCTTCCCTGGGTGATTAAAATTCTTGATCAACAAATTGGTCGCATTGTCATTCATTTAGCTGGAGTGGCAAAACTCCCAGGAAATTTGATTAACAAGGCTTGCGGACGTGATAACATCTCCAACATCGTTTTAAAAAATTGTGATGTAAACATTTCCCCAGCACTGTCTGTCATCTACCGGAAATCGCTTGACTCTGGCGACCTACCAACAGACTGGCTGAATGTCAACATTATCGTGTGTGTTCAAAAGGGGGATAAACCAGTGTTGGAGTACTTGTACTTGTACTTGTACTCATACTTGTACTCGGGAGTATACACATCCAGTACATTTCTTTTTAATCGATTCCATTGTTCAACCTGGAACGCATTGCTAGCACGATGGCACAGTTGAAGCCTGTTTTATGGCTTAGTCTAGTTCCCACCTCCCCAATGTTACTAACATTCGTAAATCGGAAGTGGCCAAGCTCATG
Source organism: Patiria miniata (assembly GCF_015706575.1). NCBI lineage: Eukaryota > Metazoa > Echinodermata > Asteroidea > Valvatida > Asterinidae > Patiria > Patiria miniata. Next base: position 1,288,114 of record NW_024037049.1, read on the forward strand.
CTTCTTATGTTCGCTCATCTCTTCACAGTTTTTCAATATGTAGGACTATTTGTGTACAATTGAAATAACAAACAACCAGCAATGGAGGTCTTGTTTTTTTGGTTGGTTTTGTAAATTTTGGGTTTTTCTTGTGTACTAAACTGAGTTTGTTGTCTGAAAAAATGTTTCTTCAAAGTAGCCAATACTTCAGGTGTCTTTTTTGTTTTAATGGTGAAAGCAAAAAGTGCCAATTCATTAATTATTTGATGAATTTTGTTTTATTTTTTATTTGTTACATTGTTTACAATAATAAAATGTTGTTTAGTGTTAACCAGTTGGTAAAGGAGAAAATATTGCATGTCGTGTTTGTTTTATTTAATTTAATTTATTAATTTATTTATTTATTTTATTTATTTATTTTTTACTTTTTTGTATTATACTCGAACTCGGACTCAGACTCAGACTTAGCCACTTGGACTTGGCCCAGTTCTCGGCCTTGAATGTACTCGTACTCAGTGCTTTGGACTCTGACTCATCAGAGTGTACTTGGACTTGGCCCTGGACTCGGCCCCTAAAGTACTCGGAGTACTCGCCTTTGAGGACTCGACTCCAACACTGGGATAAACACCTTGCTGAAAACTACCGGCTTATCTCCCTAACGTCTGTGATATGCAAACAGCTTGAGCACGTCATCTACAGGCAAATCATGGTACACCTGGAAAACAAAACATACTGACACACCTAAGCCATGGATCCAGCAGTGGCTACTCTTGCGAAACCTGGCTCATTGTTACAGTTGATGATCTACTCAAATCGTTTGACACAAAAAAGCAAGTCGACATACCTGTCCTAGATTTTTCAAAAGCATTCGACACCATACCCACAGAAACCCCCCTCCCCCACAAACTACACACTTGATATGGCATCAGTGGCATGCTACATTAGTGGCTAACCTGCTTCCTCACACAGCGCAACATGAAAGTTGTACTGGAGAGTGTAGCATCAGAGGAAGTACCGGTACCAGTTGGAGTCCCCCAAGGAACAGTGTTTGGACAATTTCCATATTGACGAAAACCTTGGTCAATCTGACTCGGTGAAGAGGTTTAAAATTCTCCTCGGCCACGAACCTCGCTCGGTGTAACATCCCAGTGTGCACCCTCTCTCTCCGTTGCGTTAATGACTGCATAGGTTTCTGGAACAATACAGATACCCATACAGATATTAAAAATTTTTTTTTTTTACTTTTGCACATTCCGCTCTTGAGATATGGCTTAAGTGCTCAAAAACTGAAGTAACCATTAGAAATGACATGATGACGTCATCATGACATCGCCTCAATTTTTACCTATAACACATCCTGGTCTACCTTCACACCAAGTTCACTATGGGGGCTTTACAATGACGTTCTTTTATGTCAGAAGTGCCTGGTTGAATAAAACATGTACAAAGTCTATGGGATTTATGGTAAAACAAAAAGAAAGAAAAGAATATCATAACAAAAACAAAGACTTTTTTTGAAATATGTGGAAAAGCCAATAATAAGATTATGTACTGCATTTTTGTTTATAAACATGATAAAAAGGCATCAGTGTTGCCTTAAGACAAGTGAAATATCTCCACTTCTGGTCATCCAATTTAAGAAATCAAAAAGTTTTTAATTTCTGAAAGCCAGCCTAACATCTTGAAAGTAAGGCTAGGTTCAGTGAGAGCCAGAAAAACAATTACCTAAAGAGCCTACACGTGCCGGGGTACCTTTAGCACACATCACTTAATTTTAATATTAACTTTATGTTTTGTAGTTTTAAACAGTATCTCTCTGTAGAATGCAATTTTCTTGCACAATTTTTAGTTGGAGGCATAACATTGCGGTTTAGCGCATTCACAGTGCAATGTAGTGATCGCAGTCTTTACTTTGAAAACCCTGCCCTCTATCTTCCGAATGTCTAAGAATCAGTAGGCCATAAATATTTACACCTGGCAGTTACATGATACACGTCTCGCTTGGTACAGTTCACGTGACTGTACAGGTGAATGTATGCAACCTATAGCCTGGAGCAAATTGATTGCTTGAGAGGTCAAAATCTAATTCCTGGGTCAATTGGCATCCATGCATATACATTCTTATTCGATCAAGAAGATTTTGACACGATTTTCTGATTTTCAATTGAGTGTAACATTTTAATAACAATTGTTTGAAAACCGGAACAAAGAAAGAAGCGTGAATTGATCTAGCAAACGAAAGATATCCCCATTGTAATAATGAATGCTTCCCCAGCAGTACGGGTGGGCTGTCCATTGGCCCTCCATATAGAAACATAATTTGTTCCCAATTCATATTAGTCAAGCTTGTCGTTAAACATGTCGAGGGCAGGAATTAATGTAAAAACAGTACACAGCGAGTGCAGGATGTCAAAAGTTCACTGTTATTTCTGTATCTATTCTGTTCAGATTGGAAAAGATGAGCATTGAGGGAAGATTTGTCGATGAAACTTCTTTTATTAGAAGTATGAAAGATGTCCGTGACGATTCATCAGAGACCAACCTACTAATTATTGGTCATGTAGATGACAATCCTCACCGCCTCGATGTGGTGCACACAGGTAAATTTGAAATGGATTTCATTAAGCTGCTGTTACCACAGCAGATCTCCATAGAGCAAAAAAATATATTTATGATGTTTACTAGATGCTCATCGTGTAGGTACATTGTAGTTGCTTTACTTTTTGAAATTTGTCAAAATCTTTTATGTTCATTGTTTTTATGTTAACTATTGACACTTGCCTCACTTAAGGTGCCTGTGTTCATTTTTAGAGTGCATTTCTACATGTATGCCCTTTCTTACACACCTGTGGTCTTTTGTCAATACTGGAACTGCAGCTGTTCCGAATTTATGCAAATTGGGTTTTTGTGAAGTCCTAAACTTACGTGTGAGACATCTCCCCAGTTGTGAAGGGATTGTTACTTATTGCTCATACTGAGCACAGTGCTTGAGATACTGATTTTTATATGGGTGATAATAAATCTAATTATCAATGCACAGACAGAAAGGTTTGGAGAAATATATGTGAGAATGGGGGAAAAAATCATTTGCATCTGTTTTTGTTGTTGTTGATTTTTTTTCCACATTACCTTATAATTGTGATAAAATAGTTGATTCTTTGGATGTTTTAAATTTTCTTGAAAACCAGTGGCCATTTTCATAACAGCTGCATCCACCATGAACCATGTTAGAACTTAAAACTATATGTTATTTCTCCCTCAGCTCCTGCCGTAACAAATGCACATATGGCGTGCTGTATGCCCAACTGTCCTCTTGTACAAAGCGCTTGCCTCCCCTTCAATGTAAAAGACAACAACAGTTCTTGATCAATACATGTACCAGTTAAGAAGATAAATCACACACAATTCAGGTCTGTCATTTGTTCATCTTCAAGTAAATAAAGATTGCTATAAGTATAATTATTCATGCCAAGAACCGTATCCCAGTGGAAGCACTACTATTAGGTACCGGTATTAGGGTTCATTCATTCACTCAGTTTACATTTATTTCCATTCTGCACAGCACAACTGAAATATACAAGAAATAACAATATAATTTTAAGGAAATATACAATTGTTCCACATACATGGAGGCATATTCTGTAAGGGTTTGTTTGTGCTTCTGCTTCGGTACTGCCAACACCCTCTGGAGGGTTATTAACACACAGTATGGAAGACGAAAAGTGGCCATCTGCTTTTTTGCTTTCAGAAAAGCAGATTCTACATTGTTGTAAAAATGCATTTTTCAAATTTTCTACTTTCCTGCTACCTGAAAAGCAGATTTTACTTTTCCTCCATTTCCTGGCGGACGAAAAGTGGCCATCTGCTTTTCTGCTAGCAGAAAAGCAATCCACAGACCGTTTTACACGCGACGAAGACATGCTCACGCCTCACATAATATGTGATTGACACCGTGGAGATCTGTATCCTGAACTCCACGGTGTCAATCACATATTATGTGAGGCGTGAGCATGTCTTAGTCGCTCGTAAAACGGTCTGTGGATTGGAGTAAGCCTGGCATAATCTGTGATGACGTACGGCGGAGGCGGAGTCACTTGGAATCGTCCATTTTGGGTGGGTACTAGAGTGACATAGTTGCATTCAGGAACGTTGTAATCTGCTCAGTTTGTAGCAGAAAAGCAGATAGCCCCTTTTGGCCGCCTAAGTAAAATCTGCTTGTCCGGTATCCAAAAAGCAGAAAAGTTGAATGAATGCACAGTTGTTTTCAAAACGTTCGATCCACTTTTCTGCTTTTCTGAGAGGAGGAAAGCAGATGGTAACTTTTCGGCCACCTCAGTAAAATCTGCTTTTCAGGTGGCAGACAAGCAGAAAAATTCATTGTCACTAAACGTTCAATCTGCTTTTCTGATAGCAGAAAAGCAGATGGCCACTTTTCGTCCGCCAGGAAAAGGAGGAAAAGTAAAATCTGCTTTTCAGGTAGCAGAAAAGTCAAAAAATTCATTGTACAAAAATGTAAAATCTGCTTTTCTGCTTTTCTGAAAAGCAGAAGGCCACTAGTTGAGAGGGTGAACACGGTTTAAGAGGTCCTTAACACCCAAAGTTTACAAATCTGATTTGAATTTAGTCAGCAGTATTGGCTTCCTGTGTGGATTGTGGACGACAGTGTTGTAGAGACCACTTTTTGCTGGTCTCGGTGTCGGGAGCTGTGGTCTAGGTCTTGGTCTTGATATTTTGGCCGGTCTCGGGTCGAGACCGGCAATATGTAGCATTTACAGCTCGCTCGTTTACTTTGTGTTTACTTCATTCAGTACCGTTCATAGTTAAAAAACATTTGCTAGCCTGTAGATCATTGTTGTCAACCTAAGCTTGTTAACGAATCGTTATATTTCGTGGTTGGTTCGGACTGCACGTTGGAAAGTCCTGGATCCCCAAAGTAGTCGTACTGCTGCAATTCAATATTTTGCAATATTTTCTAGCTCCAAATTTTATCCCCCTGGCTGTAAGCTGGATGGGGCATTGTGATTCTGTGTGTGCACCCATGTACAAGCATTACATTCACTGTGTGGGCTTCTGAACAAAAGATGTCCACATAGACCAGGTAGCAGCGACGTTGTGTGGACTTGCCCATGTCCACACAATGTTTCCCCCTCTCTGGAAAACAGGTTTAGAGGCATTTTGGGGTTAGGTTTATCTGTGGCAACATGAAGAGAAACACTAAAGGGAATCATAGAAACAAATGGGTTGAAAGAGTTTTCACAGTGTGAATAAAACAAAATTTTCACTGGTTTTTCTTAACTACACGAAAACAAAAGAATGTCCACACTACGTATGTAACGTAAACATGTGTACGTGTTCTACATAACCCCAGAGGATGACATACAAAGAGAGAACAACAGATCCTTTCAGTCCTTGGGAGTTGGGTCTTTTGTTCAAAACGGTCCTCTGTAGTAGGTTGTGTGCTTAGTCTATGGGAGAGTGTTATATTACAGGGACGAAGGGAAACACAAAGCATTGTCCTCGAGAGTATACCGGTAGTTTTGGTTAGGTTAACTCTTGACAGCACGATAACTTGAGAAAAACTTTACTAGGAACTTGAAATTTGATTTGTAGGTTGTTCTTGGTAGTCTTAGGAGGCCTATTGCTTTCGGGCTAACAGGTCAAAGGCCAAGGTCACTAGTACTAAAACAATAGAAATCTTCCATTTTGTGTGAGGGACACTGACAAGTATCCATACTAACCAACTGTGTAAAAATTGCTAGCATGCCAGGGGGATCGCGCAAGTTTCACTTGCAGTATATTTTAAAATCAGGTTTACAAGTCTTGGTAGATGTTCAGTCCTATTATTTTTTTGTTATTTATTATCCGTGGTCTCAATCTCAGTCTCGGTCTCGGACCATATCGGTCTCGGTCTCGGTCCGCCTTGAAGTGGCTGGTCTCGGTCTCGGTCTCAGTCTCAAAACTTCAGGTCTCGGTCTTGGTCTCGGTCTCGGACTGTCTGGTCTCGACTACAACACTGGTGAAAGAAGGTTTCACTCTGGGATTGTTCGTGCAATGAGGAAATATTTGAAGCAGTCCTGTTTGGTGTGAAGTGGAATTAACGTAGAATTAGGTGTGCAACCCCTAGTTGACCTGTTAGATGTTTTGTGTAGTTTGTCATCCTGGAAAGCTACCAGTACCATGCTATTTATGGCCTTGTGTAGAAAAGTTAAGCTGTTAACTGCCTGGTGTTCTTCCAGAGTTGACTATAGTCAAGTTTTTAATCTCCCTGGCTGTAAGCCGGTGGGGGATATTGCGATAGCGTATTCCTTCTGTTGGTACCAGTACGTATGCAACGTCATCGGTGAATCGAGGTCGGAAACTGAATCGAGGACTCCTTGGTTGGAAAACGTGTACAAAACCAATGAGAGCTGTTGCAAAAAAGTTAAAGGAAAAGGGAAGAGGAACAAAAGAAAATCCTTTATTTTCACCATAAACAAACGTGTATATATGTTCTTGTTCTACATACATGTAACCCCCGAGGACAGACACACAAAGGGAGAACAACAGATCCTTTCAGTCCTCGGGAATTGGGTCTTTTGTTCAAAACGGTTCTTGATCTTGATAGTTTTAAGAATCCTATTCCTTTTGGGGCCAACAGGTCAAAGTTCAAGGTCACTATTGCTGAAACAATAGAAATATTGTCAGCACAACATATTGAGAAATACTTTACTTAGGAATTTGAAATTTGGTTTGTGGGTTGTCCTTGGTAGTCTTAAGATGCCTTTTGCAAAGGTCAAGGTTACTATTGTTGAAACAATATAAATATTGTCAGCGTGACACATTGAGAAATATTTTACTTAGGAATTTCCGCTGCTGACTCTGCTGGTTGAGGCATCTCTGTCTGAGGTGCTTGTTAATCCAATTATAATATTAGGATTTTTTTAACCTTTGTTGAATTTCAAGTGTTTTGTGGTGATTATCGTAGCTATCAAGGGCTATATGTAAGTCTCGTACTTGTAGCAAAAATCGCACAACACACCGCCATACTCGCGCTTATAATCGGATCGTTACTCAAGTTGTTGGGGAGTTCTTCTTCAGAGTCTAAGTGATTTGGTATCCTCGACGGGTGTAGCCAGACCTACGAGTCTCAAAAACATACCTAAAATATAGTTTCCAAACGTAGTGACAAATTTAGCTTCATATCTCTGGGTAAAGATTTTCAAGTTCTTTATTGTGGAGGCTTTCGAGATTTTTCACGGTATACTCTTTTCCTAAATATTTTTTTGAGTCTCCAGCCGCTACTAAACCGCTACTAAATGCTTTTTGCATTTCAGCCAATTTCACATCTGACAGTTTTGTCATAAGAATTTTGTTTATAGTCGGAGTAGCGAGCTTGTCTTTAACTTTTGGCCAAGCTTTATCGTCTGCTTCGTACTCCTGTTGAATGTCACCCAATAGTTCGTCATTTGACGAACTATTTTGTTCACCTTCCAACAGAAGTCGTTTGAGTTCAGTTTCTGTAGCTGTGTCATCAGACTCTGAGTTGGTGACGGAGTCAGGAACAACCATGACTGATTTAAATCGTTTGGCTTTCGGCTCGGGCACATAAGTGCTCGAGGAGCTCAGCTTGCATTCATTGTTATATCCTTTGTTAGCTTCCTCCAGGAATTCAGTCATTGTGTCAGTTGTGAATTGTGCAAACCCCGCTCTCATTGCTTGTGTTAAGGTGTTATTTAGCTTGCTCGGCTATGCCCTGTAAATGGCTGACTGACTGAGGTTGCATTAAGGGAATTGTGTTCATGTTTAGACAATTTTGTCTTACTTTACCCTTCAAAGTCTTTTCCCCCGCGGTTTTCATTGGTTTTTAAACTTGGTTTTCAGCCATCTTCCATCAATCATGTCCTTGGGTGCGGAAATCTGTCCTGACGGTGTTGGGTGTGGAGACAAATCTGAAAACTCCCCGAAGTCCAAAACACTGTCAAGAATTTCGTATGCCATCACTAATTAAAGCAGTAGGCCTACAGACAGACGTGCTAAATCTATAATACGATACATTTATAGGCATTGGCCTATTCACATACGTGAAGAAAGGCTGGCTGGTGAGCGCTATCTCACGTAATCTCTGGAGTTATGTCATAATAGTGAGGTAGAATCAGTATTTCATAGTCCTAAATTCACAACGCACTGGCCTCGAATGCATCTGTGTGTCATTGCGAAATAAGCATGACACACACGCCAAACTTCATAAAAATATTTGTTTACGTCTTATACCCTTTTCCCACTACAAAGTGCTTAACCCTGAGTTATGTATTTATGCACGATTTTCTGTATGCCCCGCGGCCAACAGGCCAGGCTACCTTGTGCATGCATACTGCGTGTTTTTTGTTTTTTTAACCCGAAGAAAACGGAATTTCCAATTTGAAGAAAACGGAATTTTGATTTTAGAAAACGGCAAATGCCCGTGAATGCCCGTGGATGTCTGTGTTTTCCCACTACAATGCGTACCCCGGGGTTCGGCCGTTAACTCCGAGATTGCACTCATAAACTGTGGTCGCTGGCAGGGTTTACGAACCCTGGGGTAAAGACCGATTATTTTGTCTTAACCCGGGACAGAAAAAGAGCAGTGGGAACGCTCGCGCCGCCCCGGGGTATCTCGGGATTTAGGTTCACCGTTACCCCCGAGATAACCTGGAGATTCGGTAGTGGGAAAAGGGTATAACTCACGAGCTGGACACCCTACAAGAGGGGTGTTTCCAAAAAATATGAAGTAAAATTGTTGAACAAAATCATTGGAAATTTTTAATTTTTGACTTGTATTGACTTTTGGATCCAAAAGTTGTGTTTTTTTTTACCCCCCCCCCCCAAAAAAAGAACACTTTTGGCTCAGGTAGTTATCAGCATCCAAATTCCAACCAGTCTTAAACACACAGTGTTTAACACCTGCCAAGCACACATTTATTCCCTTACAAAAGATCTTGATTTTAGACTGAAGGCAGTTCAGTAAGAATTTGTGATCAACCATATCAAAAGCAACACTAAGATCGAAGAGTACGATTAAAGTAACATGTTGATTACTGATCTTCATAATTATGAATATCATTCTTCACTTTCAGTAAGGCACATTCATGATTTTTTTTCTAGCAGGCTGACTGAAGCAGTGGATACAATGAGTTAACAGTCATGAATTTGTTCACACACAGCTCTTTCAGTTAACTTTGACATGTACTGGAGATTCCTTAACCCTAAAGGGGCCGGGGGGGCGGAATCCGCCCCCCCCCCCCTCAACATTTTCTGCGATAGCCAAGTGTTGTGACTTTTTAGCCTCGAGCTTTGCGCATCTTTTGATACCAAAAACATAAAAATCGGACCACGGGTTGCCACGTAGCGAAAAATTTTCCGGCGCTATGCGCCGTAAAAACTGAATTTTCGCATATACGTAGTGTATACGGCTGAGAGATGGTAAAAATAACCCGGCCCCTTTAGGGTTAAGTAAAGTACTGAAGATTACTCAAGTTAAAAATGTGTTTCCATTTATGTTTGTTTGTTTGTTTGTTTGTTTATTATTGGACAACAGGTATTGTGACACAAGTGTTGTGAAGTTGTATCTCAAGAAACAGCTGCGACCATCAATTCTTTTGATGAAAGTTCGGCATTTCTTTTTTGTTTACATTACATGCAGGATCAGATGTTTCACAAATGAGTGAGCTACTGAAAGACAACCAAGTGATGTATGTCTTAGCAAAGCTTACCACTACATATGACCTGTCAACTACTGTTAAATTTGTCTGTGTTCACTGGTGAGTACTTCAGCATGAGAGGGGTTCACATGGGAAAAGATACGTGTATGCATACTTTCGTCAACCATATAATTGTCTCACATTGTGTATATGCTGACGCATAGTTATCAGAAGCGTTACCAGCTTCTGACAATAGGGAAAATTTACTATAATACTATGCATTTCACACTGACGCATAACAAATGAAATATCCATACAGCGGATAGCAAGTTACACACATGTCGTCAGTGTTTTCACGAAGAGCCACATATGTGGATTTTGAAGAAAAAGTGTTTTCGATATAATTGCAAAAAAGATTCTGTTATTTAAAAACTGCAAAAAATACACTTTGCAACAACTTTGTTGACCTACATGAATCTATGAGGGCTGAATTTTTACGTGAACCTAGTAATTAGAATGATGATAGTAGTTAATTATTGAAAATTAACTAGTAAAGATATGTGTCTCTCTGTGAAAACGAATATTCAAGTTTCCTACATTTTGGCCCGTTCTGTTCAATGTGTTTTTGGAAGGGGCATGTGTGTACACATGCGCAGCTGCGAATGTAACAAAGATATGTGGCTCTTTGTGAAAACGAAAATCTCAGTTGACCTACTTTTACACCTTTCGTACAATAGGCTTTGTCCGCATTTTTCAAGGACCAAAAATGTATGTGGCTCTTCGTTATGCCCCTTGCATCATTAATGTAATTTGGAAATTAAGGATATTTTGCTCGCAGAAACATGTCAAAATGGTTAAGTACAATGTTTTAAAGCAAAATAGTGAAAAATGATCAAAATCTAAATTTTTTAATTTTTGACATATGTGGCTCTTTGTGAAAATGGTGACGACGTATAGTATGACATCACAAGACCACACAAACTGATCATATCTGGCGGTCTAACCATTTCTGTTCACTTTGTGAAACTTCTTTATTCAGTAAGTTTGTTGAACAGCACCCGATTTCATCAAACTCTTTGTAACTTACGATGCATCGCAGCAATGCGACGCGTCGTATCTCTACGATGCGCGACATGCCCTGCGATCCATTTCATGAAACACGTCGTAAGTGCACAAGTGTACAACAACGTTATAGCACAACTCGATGACTGTTTTATGTATATAGTCAGTGTACAGTAAATAGTCGTCTGATATTCAACAAAGAGTCGTCGGATCTCAGTTTGAAATTTGTTAAAACGTAGAACAAAATGGTGGCCGTGCGATGCAATTTTGAAGGAAAACAAGCTCTCAGTGGACTGTGTAGCTACTTTAAAATTTCAACTGCAATATTCCAGTCTAATTCATAATTATTCAATGAAATTTCTATTTTTTATCTTTTCACACATTGCCTCGGTATTATAATCTCGTTTTTGTCATGTTTATGGCATTAAACTGGCTTAGAAAGGGACTCTTCGTTTTTTGCAATGACCACTAGACACGTCGTAACTTTCGACGTGTTTTAAGCCGTTGTCAAGAAACTTACGAGGCGTTCAACACATCGCAACTTTCGTGAAATAGATGATACAACACGTCGCGAGTTGCGACGTGTTACACGTCGTAACTTGAGTTGTGACGCGTCGCAGCGCTTCGTGAAATCGGGTGCAGTTATGTTCCAAAATTTGTATTGCGATTCGCTTTGCATATTTACTTGTGGGAAGTGGTTTTGGGTATCTTTTTGCCCAAAATTGCATGCGAACACAAGTTTTCATCTTCTTTCAATTGAACAACAAATTACACAGAATGCAGATTCGGTTACTGCGTCCCCCATAGTTTGTGTACATGTATCTGCCGCGTTTTTGCCGGGAAAAAAAATCGTCTCATCTTGTTGTGAACCATAATATTTTGGAATGGCGAATTGGCTTGTTCTATTTATGTGATTTTGGATTTTGTCTACTAGTACCATTATTTACCTGATACATGTCTAATTTTGAGAGTTAAAAAAAAATGGAGTGTGATAATCTATACAAAGTCAAACAATCATGATGTCATCACTTGCAATTTAGCATACAGACTGCTATCAAAGTTATGTGTTGGTGATGTAGGAGATGACAGTCAAGTTGTCTAAATGAAACTGAACAATCTCTCTGTGGAATTAGATCAGAGCTTTTTCCTCAGCCAGTAATTCCAAGACATTGATATGGAGAGCCTGTTCTACGGGAGACCAAGTCCCGGCGACTGAATCCTCTCCTGGGTGTGCTCCCCAGCCATCATTTGAAGTGTCTGTTGTAAGCATCAATGTCACTTGGAGAAGAGGAAACCTTCGACAGGATGACAGATTGCGTGGGTTGCTCCACCACATGATATGATGGTAGACCAGGGGGAGCACTGTATGGCACAAGCTTGGACAGTAGGTCGCGTTTTTGCCTGTAGTAGGCAAGTAGATGCAGCTGTATTGGCCACATGTACAACCGGCAGTAAGGGGTCATATCTACTATACTGGCCATCTGGCCCAAGAGGGAGAGCCAAGCCACTGCTGGGGCTGTGGAGGCTGACATCAGCAGAACTGCACATTCCACCAGATTCCCCACTCGTTCCTGAGTGGGACAGGCTATGCCGCAGGATTGATCCAGTTCCACCCTTAGAAAGGTTGGGCTAGTTGATGGTATGGGATGTGACTTTTCGTTGTTAATGAGAAATCCCAGACTGTTTACAATTTCCATTGTTGCAGTGTCTGCTTGACGTGTCTGACTTTCAGACATGTCCACAATCAACCAATTATCCAGATATACGAAAATCAGAATGCGGCTTTGACTGAGGACGGCTGCCACAACCTTCCCTATCTGCGTGAAAACCCTTGGTGCGGTTGCAAGTCCGAACGTAAGAACAATGAATTTGTAGGTTACTCCCGTATACAGGAATCGGAGGAATGTTGAATGAGTGTCCCGAATGGGCATGTGGATGAAGGCGCTCTTTAAATCTAAAGTTGCTGCCCATGACTGAATGTGTAGGAAATCCAACACTGTGCGAAGTGTTTCCATCTGGAATCGTTTTGGTCGAATAAACCTGTTGAGCAGACAAAGATTCAGGATGGGACACCACTCTCCAGGATTCTTCTTCGGAGTTAAAAAGAATGTGGAGAAGAACCTTATGTTGGACTCTTCCCGAGGTACTTTTCGTATTGCACGTTTCTGGAGGAGAGATAAAATTCGGACTCTAGTGCCCGGCGGTAGGTGGAATCGGAGGGCACTGGAGTGGGGGACAGATCGTGCTAGACGGTGGGGTGCTTGTGCATTTCAGGCCGTATCCGAGAGATACGAAATTGGAGCCCCCCCCCTTTTAGGGTTAACTGGACAGTGTTTCATAAAATAGTTGTGTACCTGACCAATCTGCGTTTGTAACAACAAACAAGAATCTCTAGTCTTTCTGTCTTTCTGTCTTTTTTTCGGACAACCCTCATCCGGAGTGGTACATATTACTCTGACGTCACAATGAAGTCATCGGGTGTCAAATTACAGGCGATTTTTGGTCAAAATATGACAATTGTCCGTCAATTATAAACCATGAACAAAATGAAAGATCATGTTCATACGTTGTGATCTGATGGACAATACCTCGATGAACTTCATCAGGTATCAAATTAGAGGCGATTTAAGGGCAGATTTTGACAAAATAGTTTGACCTGTATCTCTTGAACTAAATAGAGTATCATGTTCATTTTTTCATGAGGTTGTAGACGGTGCCTTGAGTAACATTTCTTGTTCCCGGGCACAAAACTGCTTGACCTTCACTTCCTGTATACCAGAAGTGCATTAGAAATTGAATTTAACTCTAAAACGGAAGCATTTTTCTACAGACAAATACATTATGGAATTGTTAAGTGAGGAATGCCAAACACAAAAACACTATTTTGACATCATCCTACTAAAGGGCGCCCTCTAGCATCAAAAACAGTCTTTTAAAATGTTAAGACCCGCAATCAAATTTTTAAGAAATTGCCCCTACATATCTTGTGAGCAACCACAAATGAATTTGCAAGGTTTCATAATAATGACGTCATCAGACCAAAAGTTACTGTATGGAGAATTTAATAATGATCAGTTTATTTTAAAATTAAATCCATCATAATGATCCTGCTTCATGACTTAGTTCCTTGCCCAACAAAATGACATCTGTTACACTTAATATTGATCTTTTGCTTCCAAATACTGTGACGTCATCAAACCGGAAGTTGGGTGTTATTATTAAATACACTTAAAGGGAAAATACAACATTTGCAAACATCAAAAAACAAAACTACCAAAGTCTACTTCGTTCATCTTACCCCAATAGCAACTACATTTGCATATTTCCCTTTGCCGGCAGGCCAATTCGCTAAGCGTTTAATTGCACAATAATGCACCTCTTGGTGCCCACCCATGATGCCATGCGGCGTTGCCGCTATATTGAATCTACCTCTTTTCTCTTAGCGACGCAGGCGAGATAGACATGTTTTTTAGTCTATCGAATTCAACGTAGCTAAGTATTAGTTTTTCTAGAAAACTAAATTCTGAGTTTTCATCAGTTGTTCAAGTATTTCTACAATTGTATTAAAACATTAAAGTGTGTTTTGGGCCACTTGTGGTGCGTCTTATATCTGGACTGAGGTGCGGCGTTCCAATTGTCCAGGGGCTGGAGGCTTAATGCACCGTATATCGGCGCGGTATTCAGACTAGTTGTTGTCCGTGGTTTTTCGTCGTCTAGTCCTCAACGGGCGAAGGGCGGCCGGTTATTACCCAAGGACTTAGCCTCAGGACTACCACGAGTAGTCCCGCCCATCGTTCCGCCACGGCGGACTTGGTCAATAGCGGATAGGAACAGAGTTAATCCTCCCGGGGGCCACCACATGTAGTCCTGCCCGATGTGAAATACTTCTTCTCGGGGCACGGTCGTTCCCGCCACGGTGGGCTTGGTCAATAGCAGACAGGAACAAAGTAAATCCTTCTGGAGACCATACGACTTTAGTGCAACGATAGGCCGTACTTATCGAAGCCCACAACAGGTGGATACGAGTTACTCACTCGGGGCTCGACCCACATTACCACTACCGCCCACAGTGAGAAGAAACAATCTTCTCCTCGTCGCGTTTACTGCTTTTCACAGCAGAAGTCTTTGGTCAATAGCAAATAGAAACAGGGACAATCCCTTCCGAGCGACCGTACACCGCTAGTGGCATATGTACGTACGTAAGCCTATTCTAATGGGAATACATGTACGTCTGTTTTCGCCACGGTAGTTTTCGACTCATAGAACAGCCGTCTGACTACGTCAAGGCAATGTCTGCTCTGTGAGCGATTGACTCTATTGCATTTTTAATTGCAATCCTACATGTACATGTATGTGCAGTGTTTGTGTCACAATGCACCATTCATAACAAAAGCGCACTGTGTTCTTAGTGTTTTCTTGCGATGCATCCAACCGAGTACAGTGTATTCTTTGCTATGGCATCGTGTAACAAACACTAGGAACAGCCCCACGATAAAATGGAGCCCACAGCGGAGAGCGTGCCGACTGATGCCGCTATGGGGAAACAACGCGGGAAAGTTCTGGCAAAGAAACCGACAAACGCTAAAACAACTCCCGTCTGTCCAAAACCAAAGAAAAAGATCAGGGATAGCTCATGCACACCATCCGAACCTGCTGGCTTATTGCCCACGGTACCACCAAATGGATCAAGCCAGTCCTCTAAGGACGCAAGGGGGAAATCCTGCGGTCCTGGCGGTAATTTCACGGCCTCCTGTCTTAGTGACCTCTTCGATGGGAAATTCCAAGAAATCCTAGAGACAGAGGCCAAACGAATCAAAACCACTCAGAAATTGGACTGGCGCAAGGTCACAGCCAAACCACAAAAGGACACCAGGAAGCAACAATAGGCTGCTCCCTCTCGTAAGCCCTTCAAGCCGTTCAAACCTTTTCGTAAGAACGCAGCAACAGGGGCATCAGCTGGTTCAACGGCCACTAAAGCACGCCCTTACAACCAGAATCGCCAAACCTACCGAACACATCTGGCGAGTTGGCCCCCAACCCCAGACCCGTGGGGGGCTGACTCAGTTCTTTCGAAGGGTCCTGGCAAGATATTACCTCCTACAGATGGGTTCTCGCAACTATCTCGCGAGGTTTCAAGCTCGAATTCACGAGTACCCCTCCATCGGAAACAACCACTCGCATCACCCAGTGCCAATGAACAAAGAAAATCGAAAGGCAATAGAAGAAGAGATAATATCCCTGCTGGAGAAAAACGCAATCCAGCAGGTCTCTCCAGGGCCTTGGGACACCAATTTCTTGTCAACATTTTTCCTGATCCCAAAGAAAGAGACTGGCGCGTGGTGCCCCATCATAAATCTCAGACCTCTCAACAAATTCATTCGACCACGTCGGTTCCGGATGGAAACTCTAAGAGTCGTTCTAGATTCAATTTCAGTTCCATCCTGGGCAGCATCACTAGACCTCAAAGATGCCTACCTACACGTCCCAATCCACAGGCATCATTCCAAATACTTACAATTCAGATACAAAAGGGACACATACGAGTTCATCACTCTCCCATTTGGTCTATCCACAGCCTCACTGGTTTTTACAAGGATATCACGAGTAGTAGCAGCAAGCTTACGAAAACGAAACATCCTAATCTTCATGTATCTGGACGTCTGGATAGTCATAGGGTGCACATAGTCATGGGTGGGTGCCAAGAGGAGCATTCTTGTGCGATTAAATGTTTAGCGAATTGGTCTGCTGGCAAAGGGAAATATGCAAATGTAGTTGCTATTTGGGTAAGTATTCTCTCGTAGAATTGTCCCACACGACTGTGGGGGGGGGGATTTAAAAACAGACAGAAGCCTCCAAAGCAAAAGGAACCGAATTTCTTCCAAACAATTTACGGGATTATGATAAAACATCGTATGAACTTGAGCCCTCGTCCGAAGATGTAAAAACAAATCTGACGTCATCATGATGTCATCAGGTATCAAGTTATTAGCAATTTCAGGGCCAAATTTGTGAAAATAGTTTCAGCTATATCTTTAGAACTAAATAAAGTATAGTGTTCGTTTTTGCTTGAGGTTGTAAATGATGCCTCGGGCAACAATTCCTATTCTCAGCCACAAAACTGCTTGACCTTCACTTCCGGAGTTACTGGAAGTACAATAAAAATTGAATATAACTCGAAAGCGAAAGCTCTTTACTATAAGCAAATAAATTCAGGAAGTGTTTAGAACGGAATAAAGGATACAAAAAAAGAATTATGACATCATCATTTCAAAGGGCGCCCTCTAGAGGTACATCAAATAGGGTTTCCTCATCCATCCAAAGTTAACCAAATCGCCCGTCCCTTGTTATTTTTTTATCAACTACATACAACTTTGCAAGGTTTTAAAATTATGACGTCATCAGACCGGACGTTACTGTAGGGAGAATTTGAAAATGATCAGTTTTTAAAAATTCTTTGATTTGATCCCTGTTTTATGACTTTGTAGCCCAAATAATGATACCATTACAATGTTGACCTTTTGGATCTTTAATGCTGTGTCGTCATCAAACCGGAAGTTAGGTGTTATTAATGCATACACTTATATTTTCTATATTTTCTACAATATTTTAACTTCATAATAAACATATGTCCTCTCCGAACTCAATCAGTATTCACTTTCCTTTTTCGGACTGATAAACGTCATAAAACCAGAAATAACTTGTTCATGTACATAAAATGTATACTAAGATTTGATACATTTTTGTTTTAAACAAAATCATTGGTCGTACTGGAAAGGTTAAATTTTCGTGATCCTTTGTTCTGACATAAACATGTTCATGACTTAACTGGACATTGTATAATAAAATAGTTGTCTACCCGACTTCTCTGCGTTTGTAATAACAAACGCAAACCTCTAGTTCTTTCTTTTTTCCGGACAATAATTCTCTGTTGGTTTTCTCCTAAGCGGTATATGATATGAACTTGTAACTTTCAACATATATCAGCCCTCATCCTTAGTCGTGCATATTACTCTAACATCATGATGATGTCATCATTTGTCAAATAACATGTGATTTTCATTGAAAAAATGACCATCTTCTTTCACCTATAGGCCTAACTCTTGAAGAAAATGATAAATTATGTTCCAACCTTGTAATCAGATGGACCATTAATTGATTAACATTTTTGTCGTGTACGTGAACTCTCTTGACCTTTACTTCCGGGTCTACCGGAAGGTCAAAGTTACCCGTAGGTGAATGAGCCAGTTCAGTGTTTCAACTGCACATGTGCATAATGATATGGGTCACGCGTCATTCAGGATAATCGAACGTTTCGAAGGAACATGAATGTGGGCGCACGGCGCTCGCATGTAAATTACCAGCAGAATGGGCGTGCGCGTAAAATCACGTCAGTGATGTTATCTCGAATTGACCTTGGGGCATTAAAATACCAAACTGACTTATTCAAAATGAAGACATAAACCTGAAATCAAAACATAGCAAAATTTCTTCCGAACCTAGTGTGAATTTGTACCATGTGATGAAGATGTTATGAATTTTGTTACGTCATCATGACGTTATCATATATCAAATTATAGGCGATTTAAGGGCACAATTTGACAAAATAGTTTTGAACTATATCTCCTGAAATAAATAGAGTAACGTGTTCATTTTTTCGTGAGGTTGTAGACGGTGCCTTGAGCAAATTTTTTTATTCCCAGGCTCAAATCTACGTGACCTTCACTTCCTGTTTTATGGGAAGTGCAATAGAAATTGAATCTAACTCTAAAATGGAAGCATTTTACTTCAGACAATACATAATGGAAGTGTTATTTATGTGAAGAATGCCAAACATAAAAAAAACATCATTTTGACGTCATCCCCGAAAGGACGCCCTCTTACGATACATCAAAAAGATTTTAATATTTTAAAATGTTTAAACCTTCGATCAAAATGCTACCAAATTGCCCCTATATATTCTGCTAGCAACCACAAATGAATATTGAGGGAACTGTAACATCAGAAAGCATCCTTGCAATAAAAATACAAATTAAGACATAAGACCTAAATACTGGTACAATCCCTTTAAATAATTTTTTTTTGAAATAAACCTTCTGCCCCAAAATTTTGGCAGAAAGTGGCCATCAGGAAGCCTCAGATTGCACCACAGAGCATCTAGTATCCAAAATGTTCCAAACCCACGCATTGGTTATACATCATCACAACGTCTGATCTGCGAACGAGTGACGCCATTGTTATTTAATTGCATTCCTGGGTATGCCAGTGATTGTGTCTCAGCGCGGAACAGCACCGAACTGGCTGGGGGCTGCCCATTGAGCTGCGATGATCTTTCCCACCATCGGAAGCAACCCCTAGCGCCTTACTGTGCGCCAATTGAGTTAGACTTATAACTGGTAGACTGTTGCTTCCCCTGTTTTATCCACACCATTTGGCAAGGCTGGAGTGTCCTCTCCAGGCCGCAGGCCTGGGCTGATTTCTATGGAGGAAAGGCTGTAGCCCATTCAGTGGATCCCCCTCTCCGCGTCAGTGATGGGTCCCAAGGAAAGGCAGAGGCCAGTACGATTTAGGATCAGAGATGCCGCAGGAAGATATATAGCACTTGGAAAAATGCACTTTTAATGTGATGTAACTTGATACCTGGTGACGTCATGGCAACGAAAATATCGGGGACCATCTTCGGCCGGTGGTCTAAGTGTCTGCCAAGTCTAAAGTCAATCACATACGAAAATGCAAAGTGTACGGTTTGAAGAAAACGTGTACAAAACCTATGGAGACAAATTGCACCTTTAGGGTGATGTAACTTGACACGTGATTACATCATTGCAATGAAAATCTTTGGCATACATGTACATCTTTAAGTGGAAGCCTAAGTGTATGCCAAGTCTGAAGTCGATTGAATTAACGAAAGTGCCAAAAGTGTATGTGTGGAAAAAAACATGTTCAAAACATGTAGAGAGGAGCCTGAAAAAGAAAAAAATAAAGGGGAAAAAAGGGGGGGGCATGGAAAGAGAAAAAAACAGGAGCTGTTTCGGAGCATTGTACTCTGAAACCGCTAAAAAGAACGAGAGTGAGCCAAATAACATTCATAGCAGTGAAAGCCATTTGTGTACATTGTACATATGCTTTTAATATGTAACTCAAACTTCGGATATCTTGAAATTTGTATCCATTCTCTTTAGAGTTGACTTATTGAGATTTCACTCTAAGTTTGTAAAATATCTCAAAATTCTTCAACATCTGAAGTAATATTTCTTGCAGCAATACTTGTATTTGAGCCTGATGTCAACATTTTAAATCCAGTCTTGGCCTTTCAAAAAGAAGAATTTTGAATACCAATACTCTAATCTATATTTTTAGAGTGTATGTGTGCATGGAATTACAAGATGCCTTACAGGATGCCTACAAGACCATCATTCGACCAGGACTCGGCAAGTCTGATTATCATGTAGTTCACTTGTTGCCTAAATATTGACAAAGATTAAAGAGTGACAAACATCCCAGAAAGACAGTACGTGCTTGGAACCAGATATCAATTGAAACGCTTCAAACAGCTTTTGAGATCACCGACTGGCAACTGCTTTTGAACTCAGGAAAAGATATGATGAATGTGCGGACATAATAAATGGCTATGTTGGTTTCTGTGAGCATCTTCACATTGAAACAAAGACTGTTACGCACTATCCAAATAATAAACCATGGGTAAAACGAAATCTGAAATCGATCATGCAAGAAAAAAGACAAGCGTTTGGACAGGGCGATGTGGCAAAAGTAAGTGAGTTAAATCAAAAACTCAAAGAGGAGATAAAAGGTGCGAAAGAGAGATATCGGGAGAAATTGGAGAGCTGTCTTCAAGCTAACAATCCAAGAGGAGCATGGAACTGTTTAGAAATGATGACTGATTACAAAAAGCGTAAAGACAACGTCTTTCAAGGTACGGACAATGCAAAACATAAGGCGGATGAGTTAAACAAGTTTTACTGCCGATTCGATACTCAAGATTTCTCAAACAAAATAGAGGAACAACGGAACGCACTGAGCTCATTGCATGATGCACCAATCTCAGTAGATGAGCAGGAAGTCTACAAACGTTTCAAATCAGTCTGTCCATGAAAACCGAGCGGGCCAGATGGAATATGCGGACGAGTGCTCAAAGCATGTGCTCGTCAACTTGCCACACCATACCGGACACTATTCCAGATGTCCATTGACCAACAGCGCATTCCTTCATGCTGGAAAGCCGCAGTCATCACACCTGTAGCTAAGAAGCCACGTCCTGTAGAGAATAATGACTCTCGGCCAATTGCATTCACATCGGTTGTCATGAAATGTCTTGAAAGAATTGTCTTACATAATCTCATTCAGCCTATCCAAGAACGAATTGACACTTACCAATTTGCATACCAAGCAAACAAGTTAGTCCATGATGCGGTTTTGTCTTTCACTCATGCCATTTACCAACATTTAGATAAGCAGAAATGTTACACCAGGGCACTATTCATCGACTTTTCGTCTGCATTCAACACAATACAACCACATCTTTCGATTGAGAAACTCACATCCCTAGAGGTAAAACCTTCACTAATTCTCTGGGTATGCAACTTTCTCTCTGCCAGAACTCAGCGAGTGAAAGTGAATGGTACTCTTTCAGAGACCATTGTAACGAACACAGGATCACTTCAGGGATGTGTGCTTCACCAAGTCTCTTTATAATGTATACTAATGACTGTGTTTCTTTGTATAATTTAGTGAACATTTTGAAATACACGGATGACACTGTCATCCTCAGGCTTATTGATACAAGTGATGAAGACGATTACAGGCGATCCATACAGGGATTCAGTGTTTGGTGCATAGACAATTATCTTGAACTTAACCCTGACAAAACTAAAGAAATGGTGTTTGACTTTAGGCACAAGAAGGCAAATAATCCCTTAACCAGTTCAGTTTGTATCGCAGGGGTTAACATTGAGATTGTACAAAGTTACAAATACTTGGGAACAATCATTGACAGCAAGCTATATTGGAGTAAACACTCCCTCACAGCAAAGGGAAATCAGAGGTTATATTTCTTGCATAAGCTACGTTCTTTTCAGGTCGATAGGGTCATTATGAGTCTGTTTTACATCTCGGTCATAGGAAGTGTCATCATCCACGACTGTGTAGTTTGGTACAATGGAGCAATGAAAAAGGACAAAGACAAACTGAAAAGGGTTGTGAAACAAGCATCAAAGATTGTGGGAATGGGAATAAATTTGGATGAAGTCTGCAGGGAGAGGGTACTAACTAAGGCTCTTCTTAGTGTGGTGGAAAATGGTGCGCATCCCCTCAACACATACTTCAAAATGCTTAGTAGTGGTAGGAGATTTCAGTCGGTAAGGGCAAGAACAAACCAGTATCTCAATTCATTTGTACCATTTTCCATACATCTCCTCAATGATCAGCACTGATGCAACAAACATCTTTAAAGGGAATATAACATTTGCAAACATCGAAAAATAAAACTACCAAGTTTTTACAAAATACCTTACTAGGATGTTGGTAAATGACAATCTAAAGCATCCTGTAAAATTATGGCACCAGGTGTGAAGTCATTTTCAAGAAAATTGTATTTTTGAATACATTTCCAACGGTGGTCGGCCGACCACCGTTGGAAAAACCTAAATATTTTTCAACTACTGCTCCAAATTTACCCTTTTTTCAGTCTAAAATGTGTTTGCTATTTGTTAAATGTTCATGAACGGGTGCAGAGCAGCTAGACTGGTTCCCTTACTTTACAATTTTCTGGCATCTATAAATTGATCCATTTTTATCTTTAGTGGAGTCAGGGAACCAGACTACTTGAAAATCTTTGTTTTTCTTGGTTTTTCCAGCATTTTCGAACACAAAATTTCAAACATATCAGTACAATATTTGATCTATTATACTAACCCCTCAAATAGTTCATTTCTGAAAATTACAGCAAAAGCCAATGATGTACATTACCATTAATTACACGTACAGTATCTTATCATTATTCCAATCTCCAACACAGTCAGGTTTTCATTTTCATGCTGTTTTTCAGGATCTGTCATTTTGACTGATATGCTTAAATATTTATTTTCATAGTAATAGTAAGTATTATTTTAGTAATTTGCTTATTTAAATTTTCTGGATTATATTAATGAATTATCTATTATCTATGTATTGCATGTGACAAGACAAATTTCCTGGAAGGACCAATAAATTAAATTGAAATTGAAATTGAAAATGTTTAAATACTGGGAATACTGTGCTCAGAACCAGATTTACATAAGAAACTGAAGAGAGTCTTCACTTGGCATGATTTGTGCTGGTAGACTACAACATGTGCAGTTTCTAGAAGCCCCTTGCTGATGTTCATCCTCATGTTTATAAACATTTTACAATTATCAATGTGTTGACTTATCCATCATTAACTTTTCAAATTTCAGGATTGGAACAGAAGTGCCCTTTTCAAAGAGAGGACGTTATGGGGTCATATATAATTCTGTGGCAAGTCAATTGGCACCTTATCATGTGGAACTCGAAGCAGACTCAACTTCTGATATCACTGAAGAAAAGATGCTTCAAAAGGTAAGCCATGCTATTGAAAGTGTCAAATCTGTTGGCCAGTCTGTTTGAATTGAAATTTCACACATACACAAATTTGTATCGTTGTGGAGACGGAGCATCAAAAAGCTCTTTTTTTTTAAATGCTACTATTTTAAAGGGAATGTACATCATTGGCTTTTGCTGTAATTTTCAGAAATGAACTATTTGAGAGGTTAGTATAATAGATCAAAATATTGTTACACTGACACTTTTGAAGTTTTGTGTTCGAAAAGGTTGGAAAAACCAAGAAACAAAAATGTTCAAGTAGTCTGGTTCCCTGACTCCACAAAAGATAAAATGGATCAATTTATAGATGATTGAAAATCGTAAGGCAATGGAACCAGTCTAGCTGGCCTGCACCCGTTCATGAACATGTAACCAATAGCAAACAAAATTTGGACTGAAAAAATGGTTTATTTGGAGCAGTAGTTGAAAAATAGATAGGTTTTTCCAACGCTGGTCGGCCGACCACCGTTGGAAATGTTTACAAAAATACCATTTTCTTGAAAATGACTTCACACCAGGTGCCATACTTTTACAAGATGCTTGAGACTGTCATTTACCAACATCCTAGTAAGGTATTTCGTAAAAACTTGGTAGTTTTATTTTTCGATGTTTGCAAATGTTGTATATTCCCTTTAAAGGGAATATACATCATTCGCTTTTGCTGTAATTTTCAGAAATGGATGGAATTGGGGGGTTGGAAATATATAGCAAATATAGTTACACTGACTTTTTTGAGGTTTGGGGTTCGAAAATGCTATAAAAACCAAGAAAAACAATCATTTTCCTGTAGTCTGGTTCCCTGACTCCATTTAAGAAGAAACAGAGCAGTTTACATACATTTGGGAATTGTAAGGTCAGGGAACCAGTTTAGCTGGCTTGTACCCGTTCATAGGTGTGTAATCGATTGCAAACAAGTGCGATGGTCAACTGGGGCCAGTATTTTGAAAAATTAGACGATCAGCGTTGGAAATTGATACAAAAATACCACTTTTCTTGAAAATGACAGTATACCAGGTGCCATGATTTTACAGGATGCTTTACACTGTCATTCACTTACTAACAGTCCAGCAAGGTATTTCAAAACGAAGTGGCTATCGTTACGGCAGTCCTTGTTTAGCGCCCTCTACGATACTTTTTTGATACGCACGCAGGTATATAATTATTTGTTCCCACACGATTTGGCGAGCAGTGCGACAGCTCAGTCGATATAGGGTAGGATTTTGCATCGCGAGGTTGCGGGTTCGAATTTCAGTTTTGCACTCGAATTTTCTAACCTGAGGCTTTGGAGGATTTTTTTCTAAAGGGAAATTAAGTCCGAATTTCATAACATTCAAATTCACTTTTTTCCTTCTAATTTTATATTTTCTTGTCATGTTTTTATAAAAGTTGCAGTCTACCGTAACGATAGAAAATGGGAAATGCGTTACGGCTGCCGTAACAATAGCCACTGCGATTTCAAAATGTTTTGGTAGTTTTATTTTTTGATGTTTGCAAATGTTGTGTTTTCCCTTTAACCAGAATTACTTTTCCAGTTTGAAATTCCGGCCCAATATCCCTTACATAAAATAGTTTAATTTGCGACGGATAAGTATACCTTGGAAATTCCTAGTTTTGGAGGAAAATCCATACAATACAGTTTAAAATTAATTGGAACCCACGTGTGTTATATGCATTAATGTGTGTTGATTAACGCGTGGGATTAAAAAAAATTGCTACAGACAATAAGTGCAAGAAGTGCCATAAATGAGTGGACAGACATTCACATGCATGTGTGATCATGGCTAACCGCACTTCTCCGCACGTGGCACCCATGAACAGAAAGGTTAACAGTTATTTCTCTTCGATATGAATTTGTTTCCATTAATACACTGTCATCCCAATCACATAAACGAATACTTCATGTACATGTTATTACTTTTACCTTATGTCTCACTAACAGGTTCATGGTATATTAAATATCACAAAGTGAGGTATTTATTTGTGAAATACAAAGGCAGCCGGCACCGCGCACGTTGTCCACATGGCCTGTCTGTCACTATTTTTTTTTCTCTGACGCAACACTCAATTTGATTATGAGAATCAGGTTTCATATCATCGTAGGAATTTTCGCAGCAACTGAAAACGGTATGCAACTCCTGACTATTTGAAATTGTTATCATAAAATCCATTTTGAAAAATGAGAAAAGTTTCAGAACCATCTTTCAAAAAGTTTGTCACAAATTATTTTCTCCTCCGTCAATTGTTTTGCTTGTTTGGTTTTTTTTCTTGTACGTAGGCATTTAAATAACATTTTCACAAAACAAAAACAAAATCATATTTCTGCCTGAAATACATACGGTATATTCATGCAGTTTAAAGTTTTATTTTCTCCTTTCTTTTTATAGCTGGAAGAAGCAGCAGGAACCATATCCAAAGTTATGGAAATAAGTGACATAGAGGGTAGACAGGAAAGAGGTTTTACACAAACACAATTGCAGAATACTTCAGGTAGAATTGCTGGCAAATCAATTACAACTACAAAAATGGCTGCAGTGAGTTCTCGGGGTGCACCAGTAACTTTTTCGCCTGATGTTTCTGATGCAATAGCTGATGTGAGGTAAGATGCATGTACTTTGGGCCCTGTTCATTCGTTTTCAGCCATTGTTATGTTACCCTTTTTAATATTCATTTATTTTTTAAATCGCAACATCATGAAAAATATCGGATATTGTGATATTATCGTGATGACGTAATTTTTCCATTCATGGAACCATGATGGAACAATGGAATAATTAAAAGAAATACGACCGAAGTCGCCAATGCATCAAGGTAGTCCCGATGGTCCAAATAATTATGTCCTGAACAAAATCGTCTATTTCATTTGTCTAGTCTCATAAACTTTGCCAAGAAGAAAACGCACATTCAAAAATCATAAAAATTTACCTTAAAATGTTTGATAAATGTGCAAATAGAAATGGATCTCACGGGGAAAGAACGATGGTAGTATCCAATGCACAGTGCGACGGGCATTTGGAAGCCATTTTACATCACTGGTTGTCGCACGCACGAAACATAAAACACATACTGGAGCCATAAGCAGCGGCGATCAGAACCAAAGAATAATTCCCTGTGATAACAGGATTGTTTCAGTTATTATAGCCACTAAAACTGTGATCCAATAAATAAATATAAACCTTGTGCTATGTAGAAGGGAATTTCTCAACATGAGAAATATACCTGCACCTAAAACATTACGTGATGGAGTCATGCCAATCATCAAAGAATAATACGGCCATTCAACACGTATAAGTTCATGGGAATTTCCCAAGATGAGAAATATGCAAGCCACTTGACCGGCGACACAGTACACGTGCACACGTCATGCATAATGCATGAAGTGGACTCCATTTACATTCGGGTGGACTACGTACAACCTGGGGCAGCATACAATGCCACAAATGTGATGGAACTGAGGTCACATTTAAAGAATAAACAGTGTTCCATATGAAACATTTCTTTATGAAATGTCAGAGACTTTATTTCCATTTGGCTACCAGGACCCCCCCCCCCCCCCGACAAATGGAAAGATCTCAATTCATTAGAGGCATAGCTCAACGGAAAGACGTAACCATGAAGACGTATGTGATTATGTTTTCTCTTTGTGTAACCATGGAGGAATAACAATTTATTCCTCCAAGGTGTAATGGTCTACAACGTGGTCAGTGGGGCAAAATTCAGTACAATCTGGTTAAAAAGACCGTCCGGATTGTGTTGCTTGTTTACGCATGGGACACACAGAATCCAATACGCGTACGTTAGTCAGTTGGTACCGCCCCTAAAAACATCGCGATAAGAGTGAATTTGCGGTTTTTCATGGGAGCCCTTTACTGGCACTTTTTGCACTCCAGTGGTTACTTCAATGGTTACAGAAGCGGTACTACAAAAGGATATTGCAATATTTTTTGGCATATTGTATTTCATGATATTCCGATTTTGTCTTTTAAGAGATCAATATGATTTCCGATATGGAAATATAATCGAATTATCGAGAAATATCGTCAAATCGAACAGGCTTATTCTTTTGACCTTCTGGTTTTGGACCATAAGTGTGCTTTTCCGCCCTATCCGGCAGTCATCTAATTTTGAGCCGGAGAATTCCTCCGGAAATTTCACTTTCTCTTTGCTTATGGCAGAGGTGGCAGCAAGTCATTTTTTGCAAGTCCAAGTCAAGTCACAAGTCATTGTTTGCAAGTCCAAGTCAAGTCACAAGTCATTAGGTCCAGTCACAAGTCAAGTCACAAGTCATTAGGTCCAGTCACAAGTCAAGTCACAAGTCATTTGGTCTAAAAACAAGTCAAGTCACAAGTATCTTTGTCCAAGAACACGTCAAGTTGCACATTATTTTGTCCAGCTGTAATAAGCTAAAAGAACCTGGCGTCAACTTACAAGTTATTTTGAACATGCCTCCTTAATTCCCCTTTTTCAATGTGTTGCAATTACTATTCTTGTAGTTTATCACATATCTGTTGGATATTAGCCTTTTGTATACTTTAATAAATTTACTTAACATTGTAGAAATAAATGTTGAGATGACATGAAAAAAAGACTTCACTCACTCGATTACATATACTAACACTTTATTGTTCAATTTTCATGTATACTAAACGCCGACCAATGGGTTAGGCTATCCGGTATTTTACATGCAATTGACAAAGGCCTGCTTTCTTTTCATAAAAGCTTCCTTTCAAAGTTGTTCAACCATTACATGAAGCAAGAGACTTGGTCATTGAAAACTGTAGTTTGTTGTGACAGTCTTATTGAACACTTTTGAAACTAGTGGGAACTATTCATTTTACTGGATTCAGTCACTGAGGTCTATTTTCTGGAATGAAACTTTCTCGCTGCAACTATAAACTGCATTTATAAACACCTTGAGTGGCCTTTTTGGGCCTTGTGTTGGGCGACTTCAATTGAAAAAAAAAAAAATTTTTTCATGTACAAACTGTTACACTTCAAATAAACAAGATTTGATAGCATAGTATCACTCAGCTTTGCTCTGTGTGGCCTCATAATTATTCCTCCATGACTGAATACACGTTCGATGGGGAGCTAGTAGCAGGAACAGACAGCACTTTCATAGCAAGAGGAAAGAGTCTGGGGAGGCTGTTCTTATTTACCAACCAGAAGTGCAGGCAGGCATTACGCAACGTAACAGCTCAGCTCACTGATATGATATACAGTTGCAGCTGCGCGAAGTAGAAACCGCGCAAGCCAAAGTCTGTTTTTTAATGCATGTAAGGCGTAAACCGAATAGCTAATTAAAAGTATAATAGCTTAATTAAAGTGTATTGGGTCGCTCGAGTAGCGTCTGACTTGGGTTGGTAACAAGTCATTTTTTGCAATCCCAAGTCAAGTCACAAGTCATTGTTTGCAAGTCCAAGTCAAGTCACATGTCAAAGCTGGTATTTACAAGTCAAGTCACAAGTCTCAAAAATAGCGACTCGAGTCCGACTCGAGTCCAAGTCACATGACTCGAGTCAGCAACTCTGGCTTTTGGTAAGCACAACCATGCGCTGAGTGGGAACGTGGGCGCCTCTAGAACCTGTGGTGAGTGTCCTTTTCATTATAACTTAGCGGGAAACCTGTGTTTTTGCAACACTTTCACTCACAAACTTTCCAATTTTGCAGTGTCGTCGTCATAGCTGCAATCGTGCATATTCCCACACACACACAGGTTGTACTTACATGTATATGCACAGCAGCGTATGAAGTCGCGATGTGTGTGTGTGACCTTTGACCGCCATTGTGTGTACACAGCCACCATGTATTTTGACTGCAGTGTTGACGTGTCTTTTTTTCCATAGGCAGTATGTAGACGCGGTCCACTGAGACCTGGGGATCTTTTCCTGATGATCTTTTTTCAGCTTGATCTTTTCCTGAGCTGATGATCTTTTAGAACAGCATCCTTATTTCCTGTACCCATCTTTTTTATGAAACTGGATCTTTTGGCTTTGAGGATCTTTCTTTACATCATGACCGGGATCCCCACATCATACCAGCTCATACTGGGGAAGTAATTCTTGGGATCAACAGCTGTCAATTAAGTGCAACTGATTCACTCATTGTTATTCTGCTGATTTCTACTCTGATTTGCTGATGTACGTATGCCTGATTTACTTAATTTTGCTGATGATTGAATAAATTCTCTATTAATTGCTAAAATTGAACTGAACTGGTGATTCTGTGTACTTCACCTGGACAGCTTCCAATTCACACACTCATCCTAATTTAGTTTGAGATCGAACTCCCTTCATCATGCTGGACACCACAGTACTATGGGCAGCCATTAGGGCAAAAAAGACAAGAACAAAAATAAAACAAAATACACAGAAATTAACGAACAACTCAGAAATGAATGAACAACTCGGAAATAAACGATCAACTCAGAAATAAACGATCAACTCAAAAATAAACCATGTACCGTACAGTAGAAATAAACAATCTACTCAGAAATAAATGAACAATTTAGAAATAAACAAACAACTCAAAAATAAACGAACAACTCAGAAATAAATAATCTACTCAGATATAAACGACCAATTCAGAAATAGACGAACAACTCATAATAAAACGATTAACTCAGAAATAAACGATCAACTCAGAAATATACGATCAACTCAGAAATATATACAAACTCAGAAATAAACGAACAACTCAGTATAAAGCCCGGGAAGGGACAGGCCAGAATTTTTTTTTTCTCTAATTTGCTGATTCGTTCCCGCGAATTACTAATTCAATCGCACGAATTGCTAATTCGTTCCCACGAATTGCCAACTCGTTCCCACAAATTACTAACACATTCCCGGATGCACGAGTTAGCAATTCGTTCCCACAAATTAGGAAATTGTACGAAATAGCAATTCGTTCCCACAAATTAGCCAATTCGTGCACATGAAATAGCAATTCGTGCGAAAGAAATAGCAATTTGTGCAAACGAGTTAGCAATTCATGCAAATAAATTTGTAATTCATGGGAACGAGTTAGCAATTGTGGGAACGAATTAGCCAATTACAAAAAAAAACATTTCCACCCTGTCCCCTCCCGGGCTTCATAACTCAGAAATAAACGAAGAACTCAGAAATAAACGAACAACATCCCAAGGGTTGCAAGCAGCAGTACGCGCCCACCATGTACCGTACAGTACAGTAGTGAAGACGACATAATGTTTACCACGGCATCCAAAATGGTGGACACCTTGCATCGCTTCACGCGATGAACACGTAGAAAAAAATGGGGGTACAAAATGTAGTGATTTTTCGTCGACGACATCCGAAGCCAGAAAGAAGTCTATGCGAAAGGTAAGCCTGGGTTGCAGTTTAATTTTTATGATAAAAAACGTTGACTTTGTAAATGTTTACCATCACATTCTGTCATGTCTAGTCTGTACGTCATGTGTACGAATGGTATGCCAATACCGGCCGGGTTTGGGCACATGTATTCGGCTGGGATGGCGTGGCGTGGCACTGCGCCATGACCACGGTGGTCAGACTGGAAAGAATTCATATACATACGCCACTAGTTTTTCCCTGCAATGACTTAGTACTAGTAGCCATCAGAATTGAAAGCGGTATTAACATGTCCTAAAAAGTGATATTTTTAGCAGGGAAAATATTGAAATATTTAGTGAGAAAACACATAATTTTTCAGACCAGTCTCATACTCATAGGGTTTGTACACAGGGTGTCAAGTAACGTCCATCTATGGAATTCTTTCCCCGGACGGGCATGGCCCATATGTCTTGTTTATTTTTTGAGCATTTTGTCACTTTAAAGATCACATCCGTGACATCCATGACTTCCGTGACACTAAAGTTTTATTCATAATTCTGATAAAAGAGACTTTTTACCCATTATTTTTCAGTTCGAGTTGAATTTTTTTTAGTATCTTTATGTAACAATTTTTACAAACGGGAAAGGCCCCTAGCCGCCTAGTACTACTAGTATTAATGTTGAGCGCAATCGGTTGATCTTGATGCTATCTGTCGATTGCGCTGCCACCAGTCGAACTGCTTCTCAAATACTAAAGCCATTGACATGGTTAGTTAACTGTTTCTATACCTTATGTTTAGCCTGAAATACTCAGTGAACCCCAAATAAACTGTGAACTGCTGTGTGCACATTGCATTATTTTGGTGACCTACAGAGCAAATGATGAAAAAAAAATGAATTGGATTTACTTAAACAAAATCAGCAGTTTATATCAGTTCTCTTTGGTTCCACTGGTTGCACAGGATACAAGGGTAATGGTAGTAATCAGAACAGGATGTCAACATGATGATTAATTAATTTGTAACTCTCAAAATTTGTATTCAGGACGATTCTAGTAACATGGAAGCAAAGCCTGTGATGAAATAAGATCCTGCCGAGAAGCAACCATGAAGCGGAAACTACAACTTTAATATGCCTCATTTTCTCATGGGAGCAGACCAAATGCAGCCTCATCAGCTGGTTGAGTCTGTTGCAGTAGCGAGTGCGACCGTTCAACGGTAAATGGGAAAACAGTGACATTATTTTGGAAAGAAGATACCCCTAACCTACAGGAAGTGTTCAAAGTGCTCTGCTATGCTACAATATTTGGCCCTCACTAAATGAAGTAGGCCTAGTTTTTTTGTCTGTGTAGCCTACATGTACATGTAGGCCCTACTTTATTCTTCATTGTCACTCTAAGTCTAATCCATGTCACATTCTCAGTTCTACATGTAAATTGTAACTGTACGACTTTTGCACACAGAAACTAAAAGAGGTGCTACATTTTATTCTGCAGATATTTGTGAAAATTATTTAATTTTAACAAGATACAGTCTGCTCCCGTTATAGCGAAAACGGCTAGAACGAAATTCCGGTTATTACAAACAAATATCTTCGGTCCCGGCAAAATTGTGCACATGTCTATGGGGAAAATTTCGCTTAAGACGAAAATGGACAGTACAAAATTCCTGTTACAGCGAAAGGTTTTGGCGACCCTGTTGCATAAAAATGCATTGTTAGCGACCCATTTATAACGAAAGGTAATCCTGGCTCACGGCTTTTTTCGTTAATTTGAAAGCAGTATTAGTCATCAGTAGGTGTCTCTTGTGTGAGTAGTTTCATGTTGCCGACAAAGAGGCATTCAGATGGAGATGCTAATCGGTTTGCCGGCGCACGGTCATTAATCTCGCGCTGCAGTTAGGCTTGTCATCATAGTTTTGCAATGACGTGTGCCAGTCACCCGCACCACTTGCACATCGCCATTGTGACATTAATCCAAGACGTACTTCGACCTTTGTGAATGGGCTTTCCCAATTTGTACCTAAAATTGAGAGCTGGTGCAGTTGAAGAAGAACCAGAAGATGAGGAGGAGCCGCCAACGGAGGAACAACGGCCAAGAAATGTCACCGACTGCCTGAGCCTAATGCACCAGGTTCGGGACTATCTCTGCAGCCAGCCTGACATGGACGATGATGTCTACGATCACGCCGCTGCAATCCTGCAGTACCTCTCCAGTAGGCAGCAAGACAAGATGTCACAGCGGAAGATAACGGACTTCTTCAAGGTGTAACATCACCTTCCAGATAAATCAAACCAAAGGGCTCTTTTCAGAGCCACCACATTTTCAAAAAAGAGATTTGAATCCCGACTCAAATAAAAATAATGAACTCCCACCTTATTACCCGGAGCAAATAAAAATAATCCCCCTCCCCAAATAGAACCCCTTATAAAAAATTGGAAATTAAATAAAACATCGTTTATCCCCTCTCCCACCGCGGCACAAATTTTATTAAAAAAAATGTAAGGTTAAACAAAAATTACAAAGCACCCCATTACAAATCCAAAATAAAATAAACAATCTTAGACTATCCCAAAATTCTCCCAAACGTAATTTCATTCAAAATTATTCACGACCCCTCCGTAAATTGCTCCCCCTCCCCTCACAAAATATTTATAATCAAAACTTTGCCAAATTTGTCCAAACTTATTCATTTGAGCACCAGCACAAATACGTTAAGCTATTTTGTAACTTTAAAAAGGAACCTGCTGTGACGATAAGAAACTGATCACCATCAACGCTGGACATTATGCATACAAACTGGTACACGCCAATGAGCTCGTCCGCTTGCATGACGTTAAAACCGTCAGACGTTAATATCCAATCACAATGTAAGATTATGACATCATCACTCATTAGGACGCCGACTTATGAGGGTGCTCTACCAATTTGTAAAATCTACTCAGATCACGGACGGACCGGAAAATCTGTAACGTAACTGACAAAGGTCTCTCGGCCATGTGCTTGAAAACGCTTATCACATTGTCACATTGAAATCTGCAAGACGAAAGGACAATACAATTTAAATGTCTCTCCATGACACAATTTGTGCTGGAGAGATTACTTACTTTGAACATCGAAGTGATCCAGGTCATCCGCCGTTGACTTCTTTCTCATCGATGATCAAGCATTAATAAATACCTTGGAGAGTTGATGGTTTCTGATTGGTCGAGACTCGATCACGTGGCCGGTCATTAACGGTGATAATGGACCGGCTTCAAAGATCAAGCGAATAAATGGCCCCTGAACCAGCATTGATTCAGCCCCGTTCAGCCCCATGCAAGCCAATGATTGGTCAAAATATAGTAACAGTCCTGCGGTAGCTTTTAACAATTGAGCACTGCACATGCGCTCAACCCTAATCGCGTGAGACTGACGCGCGCGTACGCAACACAGTTGCTAGGGATGTGTGCGTGCGCGCGCGTAAGGAAGTTTTGAAACGACATCGTACAGCAGTGCAGTATACACTGAGGATGTTTACGACGAAAGCGTAGATCTACGATTTATTTTCTTTGAACACTTCACCCACCGACATATTTACCTTTCCTAAACCAAGCATCTTTGTAATTCCGGACACAAGCAATGTGTAAACGAGATTTCAGCTTCCTCCATCAGGTAAAGATATGAAAACATTGTTGTAATTTGTTTCGCTACGGCAGCAGTTTTTCTGTTGAGTTTACGTCATTATAGCTGTTAAGCTAAAATATGGCCCATGAACACAAAAAAGGCTGGAAATATCGCCGAAAGAAAGTCACAAAATTGGAGCATTTTAACTGTTTATTTTGTTATAAAGGTATTTATTAATGGGAATAACAGTGTGAGGATCCGGTCTTCACTGCGTGATAATGACCGGGTGTGGGGTTGACCGCTGTTAATGGACCTCGACTTCGTCTCGGTCCATTAACAGCGGTCACCCCCACACTTGGTCATTATCACGCAGTGAAGACCGGCTCCTCACACTGTTATTCCCTTATTAAAATGTCAGATCTTCGTAATGTTTATTTTATTTTCGTTTCGTACATTTAACATTTTTTTTTCACTTTACACAATGATACATTTTAAACATTATTTTTTATTTGACAAATCACATCATAGAGAGCATGTTCTTAATTGTTTTAAAACGGAAAAAAGTCATTGGGTACATTACGTACGTTCACAAGTGTGCACAATAGGGCCAATTCAAGGTGAACAATGGACGGGAAACATTGTATCGGATTTTACGAAATTCAGATACAACGAACATTTTGACCGGTCCCGTGGATTTTGCTATAACGGGAGCCGACTGTACATGTAATGTAGCGGCCAAACTCAGATTTCTTCTTTTTGCCTAGTGAGGGCGCTGTACAAGAAAGACGGTAACCAAGCGCTCCATAGCAATATGGCTTTAGCGTTTTAGAGTTTGCAACTTGTGTTAAATTCTTCACCCAAAGCTGATGTGATATTTGGTCCAAGGTTCACACATGCCACATAGTTTGCACAAAATTAAGAATAGTGCACCTTTAGTTCCTTTTTGTTCAAATGTTTGTGTAATCTCATGAAATGCTGGGCAAGATTACCATATGCGAAGTTCACTAATTTTCCTCTGTATTGACTAACAAGCCCTCAGATAGCAATTTCATGTCATCAAAGTCAATTTGAGCAGTGAGAAAATACAAGCATTTTCTTAGAAAACACTTAGAATTTTTCAGTCCACTCTCATAGGGTTTGTACACAGAGTGTTGAGTGAACTTCGTATATGGAAATCTTTCCAAATGCTGTTACAGGTTGAGCATGGTTAACTTGTATACATGTACATACATGATATTTTGAAAAGCACAATTGTATACTTCTCAAGAATACATTTACAACACAAGTGATATTAATATAACTGCAAATTTAACATTACAATATGATTTTTTTTTGGATGAGATATTAAAGCAGTGGTTTAATAATTAACTTGTGAACTGTGGTTTGTACTTCTTTCAGGCAGTTTCATTAAGTTACACACAAATAATGCTTGCCCCAGTCTAGTACAATGCAATAAATTAAAGCTCAAGATTGGAAGGAAACCTTAATCCTTTTACTAAACAGAACAAGAACATGTGGGAAAGAATTCCACATACGGACGTCAATAGTTTTTCCTTGCAATGACCTACCAGCCACCAGAAAGCGATAACATGTCGTACAAAGTCAAATATAGCAGGGAAAACATTGAAGAATTTAGTGAGATAAAAGAAATGCTCAGTCTCAAAGTTGTATACAGGGTCTCAAGTGACGTCCGTATATGAAATTCTTTCCAAAATGTGGACCGCCGTATAATTAACAGTTAAAGGGAATATACAACATTTGCAAACATCGAAAAATAAAACTACCAAGTTTTTACGAAATACCTTACTAGAATGTTGGTAAATGACAGTCTCAAGCATCTTGTAAAATTATGGCACCTGGTGTGAAGTCATTTTCAAGAAAATGGTATTTTTGTATACATTTCCAACGGTGGTCGGCCGACCAGCGTTGGAAAAACCTAACTATTTTTCAACTACTGCTCAAAATTTACCATTTTTTCAGTCCAAATTTTGTTTGCTATTGGTCACATGTTCATGAACGGGTGCAGGCCAGCTAGACTGGTTCCCTTGCCTTACAATTTTCCATCTTCTATAAATTGATTCATTTTATCTTTTGTGGAGTCAGGGAACCAGACTACTTGAACATTTTTGTTTTTCTTGGTTTTTCCAACCTTTTCGAACACAAAACTTCAAAAATGTCAGTGTAACAATATTTGATCTATTATACTAACCCCTCAAATAGTTCATTTCTGAAAATTACAGCAAAAGCCAATGATGTACATTCCCTTTAACATTCAGTCTCTGAAGTTGGTTTCCAAAATCAAACTTGATGAGATACATCCAATCCTTGTACAGATACATGTTAAGTTGCTCCTATTCTTAATGACATATTTAGCTCAGTAGAACAAAAACAAATTGCCTAGTAGAAAAATGTATTTGAACTGTCCTAGGTGCATATACATTTCACTTAAAATTGCACTTAACTATTCATTGCAAAGTATAGCTTTTTAAAGATGACTAAAAAGTCTGCAATTTGTTGACACAAATTTTAATGTCTAAAATATAATTTTAATAACATGTACATGTACATGCACTTTTACTCTTTGAACTAGAGCAATCACATTTATGGCAAGACCAATTAACTAGTTTTGCAAAATAAAATTTGTGCAAGGTGTCTTGATAAAAGTTGCAACCTTAACTTTTTATCTCCAAACCCTGGGCTTTATGGTAAAACATTGACCTTTATGAAATTGGAGGATTTTGTCCTCAATGAATGAAACATGTACTATGAGCACATCGCTGTGGCATTGGTAAAAATTCGAAGGTCACAACAAGGCACACCTACAACTGCCATCTCTATCTGCACTTGGTAAAACTATTCATGATTTCTCCTTCA
Organism: Patiria miniata; assembly: GCF_015706575.1. Taxonomy (NCBI): domain Eukaryota; kingdom Metazoa; phylum Echinodermata; class Asteroidea; order Valvatida; family Asterinidae; genus Patiria; species Patiria miniata. The sequence goes on from NW_024037049.1 coordinate 1,325,211, forward strand.
GCATGGGTTTTGATTCCTTCAGTTTCAGAGGAAAGTTGCAGTCCTTTTTGGCTAGAATCACTTCCTTTAGTGTCACCTCTCTCAACCTTGACAGACTTTTCACCTCAATAAGTCATCGAACACTCAGAATCCTCAATGACAACCACCTGGACAGGGGTTGCAGCAAGTTCCAAACTAATTGAATCCTCTGCATGGATGCTCATCAGTGGTTGCGAGTGAACTTTCTCTCATACATGTACAGGGTCCCCTGGTTAAAAAAAAAGGACACCCACATTTGACAGCAATTTTCACCTATTTTTAAAAATAATTTTTAACTGTCGTTTAGTAAGGGAATAAATGTGTGCTCGGGAGGTTTTTATCACTCTGTTTAAGACTGCTTAGAGTCTGGGTGCTGATAATTACCCGAGCCGGAGGCGAGGGTAATTATCAGCACCCAGACTCTAAGCAGTCTTAAACAGAGTGATAAATGCCGACCGAGCACAAATTTATTCCCATTCATAAATACCTTTTCGGTAAAAAAAATCAAATAATTCGTTCCGAAAATCCCAAATTTGTTCAACAAGTTCACTTGATGCTTTTTGAAACATCCCTCCAGCAAAATAATGGAGTGTTCAGCTGGCGAGTAAGATGTAAACAACCCTTTTATAGAGATTGACGCGCAGAGTTCTGCGCGATGTCGCGCAGAACGCACCTGGGGCATTGCGTTTTTAATTTAGAACTATAAAATTCTGACTCGCTGGTAGTGTTGCGCATGCCTACGTGAGGATTTTTAGGAGTCCACATTTTATTGTGACACTGGAAAAGTGTTTAAGACCAGCTAGCCATGTCTTTATCATCCGTTTAAGACCGGCCACGTGACGGGCTCTCAACCAATAGGAATAGCTATACTGTCTGAGGTATTTATGGCTTTATTTATGTATTTGTGGATTTTTGGGGGTCTTAATATAAAAAATCTCTATAACTTTTACACTGCATTTGCCATTTTACAAGGTATTCAGGGAGCCACAGCTACTAGTAGCCAGGTGCATGCTGTCTACATACTTGTATGTAAGATCTGATAGTTCAGCCAGAATTTCAGTCATACTTGGCATGGGCTGTGAAACACAGCACTTATCAGACAAGACTAAATTTGCTTTCTTTTAGTTGAGTTTCTGTTGCTTTTCCATCTGGATCATTGATGTAGCCGTCTTGACCACTGTCCATAATATCCTGCACTCTGTTGGGACAAATGACAAAATATATGAAACGGTTTAGCATGAAAAGTTGCCAAAATCTCATCACAAACTATTTAAGTCCAGGCCTACAGAGATGTTAATCAAGTTGTAATCAGGGGACTGACATTGGCAGTGTAGAGTAAAATACAGTGCAATTATCTACCATAAAGCTATCCGGAAATAGTTTTATACATGGAAATCACCATGACAGTGACCATGGTGACCCTATGCACAAACATAGGCATCACCAGGATTATTTCTAATGGGGGCAAAACATATTTTTCCCAAAACATTTGGCCCCCCCCCCCACCCCATTAAATTTACAGAAATATGACCGTGCCTCTTTTTCTTAAATTTCTAATTTCTTGTTTTTTCTTCCTTTTTTTTTTTTTGGCTCTTCCCCCTTGCCTCCCCCCCCCCCCTCGCGATGCCCATGTGCACAAACCCTATGAAAATGGTCTGAAAAAAATATAAAAGTGTTTTCTCGGTAAATACTTCAATATGTTCCCCAGCTGATGGCTGTTAACACTGCAGGGAACATGATGGGAAGATTCCCATATCTGGCCATCCCTGTGCACAAACCGTATGAGACTGGTCTGCACGTTTCTATTCCAAGTGTCATGAGTGTTTCCTAAATACTTCAATATTTTCCTAAGCTAAATTTTACTTGTTAGGACATATTCTGATGCATGATAGGCCACTGAAGGGAAAAAATAGCGATGGCCAGATATGGGAATCTTTCCACCTCGGACCATGCACCATGGACCATTTAGTGGTCCGTGGTCTGTCCACAGCACCGGCGCGCCAGTATTGTTGATGTACCCTAACGTGGCGCGGCCTCCAATGTGGCGCACTTTGATTTTTTGCCTGTAGTACCTAGCTAGAGCAAAAATTTGTACTGAAATTTCACAGAAAGTGAAATTTTATCAAGTTCTAAACACTCCCGTTCATAAATCGCGATTTTATTTACCCGTTACAAAATTAGAAGAAACTTTATTTTGGCGTGATTTTCCAATTTTTTTTTCAGGTGCAAAGTGAACCCTTCGAAAATGCCCCGAAAAATATGAAAAAAAATTCTGACAAACATCTGGCTGGGTATGTAACTAGAGATAATAATTATTTATCAGAATTTATCAAGTTTACAGAAATTCTTAAATGTTAATTTGGAATTTTACCAGATTTATTAAGGCCTAAGTTGTTCTAAGACAAGGTAAGTTTGCGGTAGCACCATGTGAATAAATCTCTTTTCTGAGTATGTGTGGTTCTGAAAAGAACCGGAGGGACTCCGAACCACACAAACTCGGATCCAACTCACTACACAAATTTGCTAAAACACTTGTCTAAAGGTAGCAATAAAAGATGAAAAACTCTCCAATTGAATATCCTTTTAGAAATCTCTCGGAACATCATTAACCTTGGTAATAATTTACAAAATGCCAAAGTCTCTTTCTTATAAATTTGTCTAGACTCACTAAAATTTGTAAAAGTCCAGACTTCATAGAAAAATCAATTTATGCAATTCTCTTCACAATTTACAAAAGTCACAGTGAAAAGGTAGTGACTATGATAATCTAGACATGATAAATAATTACTCAAAGTTACCTAAAACAGAGAGCCAACATTCGTGCAAAAAGGAGGGAACTTGGAATCAGAATCCTCCAATCGAACAACAAAATGATGCAAAATGGCTGATGAAAATGGCAGGCATGCATTCAGCACGGTGGCAGAATCAGGAATGCCAAGCTCTGCTAAAAAATTTGGGGCAGCTAGCACCGGCCCAGACCATGCTCTGATCGCATGACTAGCCAGGCTCTCATTGGTCAAACTTCAAATTGTCACACAAGACTCTAATACTGATTGGTCATTTAGTAACAAGGCAGATGAACACTCAGTAGACAAGTAGAGTTTGTGGTTTTCACAGCTTCTGCAAGGTGTGATCAACAACCAGGGATTAAGTGTCCCTACATCCTTCTTAGCTCCTAGAAGAGTACACAACTGGTGCAAGGCAGAGGACACAAAAGACATCCTCTATTCTTCCAGGAAGTGGGAAAGATCAAAGACTGGCTTTAACAAAAGTAGGGAAAGATCAAAGCTCTACTGGAACACAAATCACCAGTAGAAAAGATGAAACATCATAAAAGATTAGAAAAGGGAAGTTAATGCAAATAGTAAACCCAGTCATAATATAAAATAATACTATAACCCAAGACCTCTTTTTTGGGTCGGGGTTACATCCAAATACTGCAACAAACAACTTCCCAACCCCTTCCAAACTTTCTTTCAATTCAATTAGATTGTACATAACCACAACACTAGATCCTCAACAAACCTACATATCCTCACCCATAGAACACAACTGTTTCAGCGTAGCATTCAATATTCTGGAGCCATTAATTGGAATATGCTACCTGACATTAGTAGGCGTTCTCCCTCTCTTGGCTCATTCCAACGTAAACTTAAAATGTATTTGTTGAATTAATTAGAAATATCGACGTTCTTATATATTTGCTGTTATTACGTACACTTTATTATTACATTACTGTTTTACATCGTAACCATATAATTATCTGTTTCTTTGTGTGTTTATTTTTGTTCCTTTGTCCTGTCTGACTGTTTTGTCCAATCTTTGTCCTATGGCTTCCCCAACACAAGCACATGCTTAACAGGGCCTAGCTGCCTCCATTTTCACCATTATTTTTCTGTTATTGCATACTTACCTAATGTTTTAATATTTTGTTTATTCTGCTTGTTGTGAATCGGTGAAATGGAAATAAATGTCTTTGAATTGAATTGAATTTTAGTTGTTCGTTTATTTCTGAGTTGTTCGTTTATTTCTGAGTTATATTGTTTATTCCTGAATTGTTTGTTCATTTCTGAATTGTTCGTTTATTTCTGAGTTGGTCGTTTATTTCTGAGTTATATTCGTTTATTTCTGAGTTGTTTCGTTTATTTCTGAGTTGTTTCGTTTATTTCTGAGTTGTTTCGTTTAATGTTGTGGTTTTGTTTTATATTTGTTTTTGTCTTTTTTGCCCTAATGGCCGCCCAAACAGTACTGAAATCACTTCACAATCTACAGGCTAATAGTTTAGGTTTTCAGTAAATCGTGGGCTAAAAGTATAATCATTCTTTTCTTATAATATCTTGGGGAAAAAAGAGACAATCAAACATGAATCACATTTGCTTCAGGAATTAATTTGTGTCTCTGAAATAAGTTTGTAAATATTTTTTTTGGGGGGGGGTGTTTTCTTTGGGAAGTGAACAAACATTAGTAGCAATATATCAATAAAATAGTTTCACCTAGAGTAAATATATAAAAAAAAATTAAATTGGCCTGCCAACTTAAAGGGAAGGTACAACATTTGCAAACATCAAAAAACAAAATGATCAAATTACCATGATTTTTTTTAATGGACTGTTAGGCAATGACAGTCTAAAGCATCCCGTACAATCATGGCTCCTGGTGTGCTCACATTTTTAAGTAAAGTGTTATTCAGCATTGGAGAAAACTTGCCTTTTTTTCAAAAACTGCTCGTAATTTTTCATATATAGTTATTCTGCTTTTTCTTTGCAATTGATTACACACCTGTGAAGGGGTATACAAACCAGCTAGACTGATTCTCTGACCTTATAATTCCACAACGTCTATAAATTGCTTCGTTTCATCCTAAGTGGGGTCAGAGAACCAGACTACAAGAACGTGATTGGTTTTCTTGGTTTTCCAGCATCTATGAACAACAACTAAGTCAGTGTAACAATATTTGCTTTAACATACTATTCCCCTGAATCCATCTATTTCTGAAAATTACAGCAAAAGCAGATGTTGTACATTCCCTTTAAAGGCCATGAGTATTTTAAAATGTACTTCTTCAAAAACAAGGGGAACACACGACAATAATAATGTTAAATTTCCCACTGGAATCTATTGGAAAATTGGTTTTGAGTTTCATGAATTTGACATATTTGAATGATATTTAATCATTCTGCTATGAAAGTAAGACAATTAATGTAATTTATTAAGTACATTTCTGAAACTTATTTTCTGGTCTCTTTAATTGATGAGGTACCTGTATGATGAATTAACGGTCAGTATTCTTTCTTCATTTAAGAATTAGAGCACAAGAATATTTCATTCAACTCTAGAATGTATAAGGAAATGTTAAGAGCTTTTAAAAGTTTTGAAGGTGGTTTATCATAAAGAAAAACAATTACCGGGGAGAAAAAGGTAAAAGTCCTATTAAATAGATTTCATTTTGCATTTGCTACCAGTTCTTTAGTGTAATTTTACGTTTATGCATGCATTATTAGCACAAGAGGAATCAAATCAACCATGGGAGAAAAATTGCGGTATCTTCTCAAATATGTTTCCAGTAATTTGAAGAAGAAAAAAAAACAGACAATGATTGACAGCTAACTAAAAAAATTTTTCGTAGATAAATAGGCCACAGGTGGGAATTCTTTGAATAGGCCCATTGCTTTAGGAATGCCAGCAGTGGCAAGGCACGGTCATTTTGATTGGGAGGGTAAACATTTTTGCAAAGGGCACTTGCACATCCATGGTAAAATGTAAGCATTTTTTTTTTCGTGGACACTTGGCCTCCATAAAATCAAAAGGGGGGGGGGGGCTGGTACCAACTGTCGGTGGGGGCGCTGTTGAAAACCGACCATTATTCACACTAAATATTGGGGGGGGGGGGAGCGCCAGGGAAAAGGGGCATTTCAATGGAAAAGGGCAAAAGGGCAGTCTTTAGAAAATATTGGGGGGGGGGGCTAAATACCCCCTTACTTACCCCCCCCCCCCCCCCCCCCCCCCCCCCCCCCCACCGGTCAGTAGGCTGGCTGGTGAGGGTTTCTTTGAGACACAAATTCACAACCAACAAAATTAAAGGATTCATTTGAAAAGAGTGCATAGCCTAATTGGATTGGGTTTTTACCCCTCAGCCCAGACGTTGCCTGTACTGTCATCGCCTGCAGCGTCTGTCCGTACATGCATAATATGTGGTATTTTGGTTAAATTTTCAAAAAAAATTCTGATTTGAAAAGTTGAAGTCCAATACACCATTTTAATGGTAACATGGCCGAGGGTCGGAAGCGAGGCTGTACATCACGCCTAGCGCCACTGGGCCTGACTGAGCTGGGATCCAGACTCTGTCGTCACACGTACCGTATAACGTATCGTACACGTTGTGCAATGATGGCTTTGGTGTCGTCTTTGCCCGTTTGGACTAGAATCTTGCAACATTTACCCTTTATGACTCATCTTAATGTCAATAAAATCATGCAATCGTTCTTAATAACCCCCAAAACATCACTGCAGAAAGGTTACAAATTCTTTGTGGGAGGTTACGTGCACGAATTTGAAGGCAAGTTTCCCTGTAACTGTAAGTTTCCGTGTCGGGATTGCATTGTGTACCGTTCATCATTTTCATCATGGGGCGCATCAGCACGGCGATCGTGTATCTACGGGCCCGGTTCCTATCCATGCCAGTTTTCTTAACATACTATTCATAGTAACAAGTAACAACCTAAACTTACGAATACTTCTAGTTTTTGGGGGATAAAGAAATGGAAAGAATGTCGCGTCCTGTCTCCAATTGCTTTGATTATTTGTGAAATTGTGATCTCAGTGAAGGTCAGGGATTGTGAACAAAAATATTATTATTATTCTAGGACAGTAGGTGAGTCAGTAGGAGTTAAATATTTTTCCAATTTTATTTATGGCAATTACTTTGAAAATGCACTCAACTGTCCTTAGACTTAGTACACAACCATAAGTCAACCAACAAAGTTGAGTCGGGATGCTGCAGTCTTTCCAGAAAATAGACATGATGGATTTGCATGTAAAACTGAACCAAATTTAATTGCTCCTGCTCCCTGGGGTGCATCCAGGAATGTTTTTTTGTTTTGTTTTGTTTTGTTTTGTGGGGGGGCGGGGGCGTCAGATTTGTTTATGACATGTAGAAATGTAGGAAATTATTATTACTATAATTGTTGTATAAATTCTTTGTTGTGTGTCGGGGGGGGGGTCCCCGACCTACCTGGGTAGTAAATGTCTGTCGTATATTGTGACTCAATTCATGGCAATACATTTTGTGTGTGTTAATTCTTTCAGTGAAAAAAGTTACATCTGGATTCCGTGTCAGATTGAAAGTGTTCCGTTCACAGAAGAAGAATGAGCCGCCACATAAAACTCAAATTCTTCTCTTTTCTGGATCATCAGTTCAGCTCTTGGCACACAAGTGTTCCTGTGTTGTAGGCAAAGGATTCTGCCAGCATGTGGTCGCACTGCTTTATCAAGTAGTGCACTACAAGATGTTAAAGTTGTCAACAGTGCCTCCGATCACTTCAAAAACATCTGCGCCTTAACACTGGCACATACCTCCATGCACCCATGGCATTAAGCGTTGTGCCATCTCACAGATTAGAGTACTGAAAGTAACAAGGACAGAGGAGAAACAGCAAAAGCATTCAAGAAGTGCACCCCCTAGAAGAAGACAGAAGTGGGTAGTGGAGGGAGTAAATTCAACATTGTACAATCCTGTGACTGTTCCACTTAAAAATTTGAACTTCATAGTTGCTATGAGCCCTACTTTGGATATTGAACTGCACAAACCACTGTTTCTTTAGCTGACTGGTAACCTGCAATCACCAGTTTATGTTGGCAGAAAATTTGGGACAGTTCCAAGGGGGTCAGTTCTATCCTACCAGGCAAAGCCACATCAAAGAAACAGTGATGGAACCATCATCAAGATTGACAGTGCTCCAGACTTACCACGTATAGAGTATCCTTGTCTTCCTCAGTACTTTCACGGTCCACTGAATCAAAGCGACACTGCATTTTTGGATGGCCTCAATGTCACTTTGGAGCAGAGCCATGAGTGTGAAGAACTTACCAGAAAGCAAAGAGAATGCCCGGAATGGCATCAGTTGAGAAAAAACTGGGTGACAGCCTCCATCTTCATCACTGGAAGAAGAGGTGATGGGGAAAAACTGGCAAAGCAGCTAGCAACAAAGAAGAAGGTCCAAACTGCAGCAATGGCACAAGGCATTGCCTCGGAAGTTGAAGCTGCAAGAGCATATGCAGACAAAACAAACAATAATATCTACCCAGTTGGCATAACCATTAATCCATCATGTGTTCATTTGAGTTATTCTGTAGAGTGTACGATGCAAACGAAAACACCTAAGTAGGGACTCTTCGAAATAAAATGCCGCATGAAGACCTCTTGAAGACGTTATAGAACGTTACACGGATGTCATAGACTTTCGGTGGACTTCACAGAGATGCATTGCAAGCCACTGGCGCCATGAATCCTGCGTCTTCATGGCATTTTGTTACATTTTTAAGAATTTCAACAACATAACATGAACGCCATGCATGGCATGTAAGTGTGACAGGGCCTTTATACAGAAGGGCTGTACAAGTTGAAGGAGATCCATGCCTACTATGTTCAAGTCATGGGACAGATGGGACTGATGGGGGCAAAGTGGTGTGACTTTTTTGTGTGGACCCAAAATGACTTTCACCTGGAAAGAATCCACTTCAGTGAATCATTGTTTATGGAATACAAGTGTAAGCTAGACCATTTCTATTTCACATCTTCCAGTATTATTAGCAAAGGGTGCAGAACCATAAATCAGATGCAGAGCAGTAAACAGAGATGAAACTTTTCTGATTTTAATCCGAAATTTGACTTTTGAATTTTTTAGCATATTTTCCGATTTTCTTACAATGTGTCCCACAAAATTTGATTTTGTAACGATTTTTCCACAAAATGTCATTTTATTTCAATCATAAATTCGAAAAAAGTCGATGAAAAGTTGATGGAAATGGCACGTTGAAATCATTGGGAATGTAGTTTTAATCTCTTTCACCAGTCGTTATTGGAGTGTTTCAACGGTAGAAACACAGGCCAACACTGATCGGAGCCTTTTCCGGCTGGACAAAAGGTTGAACATTGACATGTGACATGGAAAAATCACTGTGTCGCACAGTAATACAGTGTGATCCGTGCATGTACAGCTGCACACAATGATATGCAACGGAACCACCAGCATATGTACCGCACCGTCCGCGGCCGCTAGCACATGGCCGGTCAGGAACGCGTCACCTCCTGAACGATCCAGTGGATAAAATCCATTTATGTTGTGCAATTTTCGGAGGTTTCAGATTTACTTGTACAATATGCAATGCTTTAAAAATCATGATGATTATCTCGAGGATAGCGAAGAGAGCATTAGTGAAACATTTCACTGGCATTTGTTGGAAGAGAAAGACGATAATGCCTGATTTTTCCCCACATACATGTACGTGATTTTTCTCCACGCAAGTGGAGTAGTGGAGTTGAATCATGGACATGATTGTAGCACCATGAACAGTGCCCTTGTATTTCGAACTTTTTCCTCGACTTCCTCAAGTAAGAAGTGAACTTCTTTGTTGATGACTGACCATTTTTTTTTTTCATATTGTAAAATTTTGTTGGAATCGAAAATGAAGCAGGAGTCAGTGTCCAGAAATTGGGCATGAAGTGTATTGTACATGCATGTACATGTATGTAACTGCAGCGCACCCAGATTTTGGACACTTATTTTTGTCCGGCCTATTTTCTGATTTTTTTGGCCATATGCCAGTTTCATCTCTTAGTAAACTGCCTGCGTGGGCCAAGTCAATATTTGTATGCCCTCCAATTTGAAGCTATTAGAGCATTTTGTGGGCCTGGCCATGAACAATGGTAATTAAGGCCAAACTGTTCTGTTCTGCTTCTAATTACACAGCATTTGAAAAAAAGATAGATATGTAGGTACATTTTTAGGGGGAGGGAATTTTTGTGGGGTGTCTGCATGTAGTCATGGTTAAAACCTAGTAATTGATGAATATGTGGGGTTGGGCTTTTTTTTCTCTTTTTCCCCCCTAATAAAATTAGGTTCTGGGCTGTCAAAATAGGGTAGGTACGGTAGGTAGGGTAACCAGAAGCGGAACTATTTTGTTTTTAGGCTAACAGCATTGTGGGAAGAGAAAAGGCCTGTTTTTCCATCCCATAGTGCTATGTAGCTATTGTGCAAACTCAATCAAGTAATATGTACAATAAGGCCTATTGAGTAACCAATCACGAACAGGGATTTAATTTAGGTAATTAAATGGTTTCATTTAGGTAAATAAATCTTTTGACATTTCTTAATGCAATTGAATCTTGCCTCCCTGCAGTTGCCGTGTTTCCTAGCACTGTCTACAAATGACATAAATAAGGGAATAATTTGTGCTTGGCTGGTTTTAAACACTATGTAAAAGACCGGTTGGTGTCTGGATAATGATCTTAAATATTGGGTCTTAAATATAGTGTTAAATACTGGCCAAGCAAATATTCATCAATACCTTTCAGTCAAACAAATATACATTTTTCGGTCTACAAGTCAAAGCAATTTCGAATAATTTTGTTCAACAAGTGTACATGTACTCTAGCTATATTATGGAATATCCATCCCACAAAAAGTTGTAATAAACAAATAACATGCACCGGATTTCATAGGAGTCCAAATTTCATGTGACACTGGATAAGTGTTTAAGACAGCCAGCTGGTCTTTAATCGTTTGAAACCGGCTACGTGATGGGCTCTCAACCAATAGCAATGGGTAAACTGTCAATGTATTTATAATAACTTTATGGATTTGCGTTACTCGAACTCAAAATGTATGTTCATCTCACTGAAACAACCAATCTTCATTTCGGTTCCGTAGTCCTTAATATTTTATTTAAAATTTAACACATTGTATATTATTTATATTGATATTTAATTTAGTATTTGCAGTTTTATGTCAATTAATAAATACATTGCAAGAAAATGTTCATTGAAATATTTAAATTGTTTCCATGGCAATATTACATTTTTCAAAGTAAAGTATAGTTGCCATAAAACATTAAGCAGTATTACTACTTCCCACTCAGATTCAAAACGTTTGGGATGTAAGTAGATACATACATATAATTTCCTTTTACTTTACCAACAACTAAAAACTTACTTTGAAGTACCAGAAAATTCACAATATTAATATTACATATTGAAATATAACCTTGTTAACAATTCAGACCACAATATAAATTGAAAGAATCATATGACATTTCGAGGAATAAGCTGAGATATTTCTACATGTAGGTCTTGCAAATGACGTCATTTCCTACAGACCAGCCACGTGCATCGCCATTTTGAGCGTGAACTTCCATAATAGGCATCGGCTGCCTCGTATTTCGAACACATTTCGAGCAACATGCCCACATGTTTTGATTGCGTAAAATATGCACTTGATTGCGTAAAATACACAGGCTGCAGTTCTACAAAGATGACCCTCTTTAAGAGAAATCTATAGAAGGCTAGAAAAACTACAGGCATGCAACTTTTCCTCAGATCAGCTCATTTCCTTGTTTTTCACTTCACACTTATGCCATTGAAAATTGAAAAACACTGTACAATGTCCTGTAAAGATTGGAATTTCCTTGTTTGTTGTTAAGTCCAAGTTGCATGCCTGAGACTAATCCACTGTCAAATTACAGTTTTACGTCCATGCTTAGAACAGTGGACCTTGAACATTTGTAAGAATACAGCAGACAGTCCACAACTGGTTAACGGTACCAGCAAGGGCAATTTGGATAGAGCCATCAAACAAATGGAATTCCTTCACTCTTCGTATTGCTCACTCAACATGCACATGAACCCTGGCAATTGCTTGTGTCTGTTCTGTTTCCTCTTTAGAAAACTGTCCCCTTTCAGCAGTAAGAAATGGCGGAATGGCTAAGCTACATCCAATGGGAAGGAGGAGGTCTTCTATCAAAAATCCCTTGTCTGCCAATAATTTCATCTCCTACCTCAAGCAATTCCATAATACCTGACTGCTTGAAGATTTCTTTGTCAGAAATAATACCTGCATATAGAGCACTGATAAATGTTATAAGTCCCCCGGTGATATTCCAATGAGACATTTAAATGTGCCATGTCCTTTGTAATGCAAGTTCAATTCTGAATTTAAATTTAAATTCAGAATTGCACCATAATCAGTACAATCTACAATTACTCTTGTTTTGGAACAATTTTAAAAACATCTGGCATTTGTTGGTCAATCATCCCTCGTGTTCAGGCCAAAGCGGTATACTCCCAAGTACAACATACCAATAATTAGCCCAAGTAATCATCAATCTGCTAACCACTGCAGAAATTCTGAATTTGTCTGCTAAATCTTCATCAAAGGAACCTAGTTTGACCTTGTTTAGGAAGAGAAACAACTGGTCTATAAGTGGTAGATGGCTCTGAAAACCTGAACGCACTGTTAAAACTTTTGCCTCTCTGTAATCTAACAAACTGAGTCCATTGTTGATGCATATGGAAAGATGAATTTTAAAAATGCAATCAACAGTGTATAATTGGAAAAACCTGTGTAAAATTTTATCTTGGCTGGGTCTTTGGAATATCTTTCCAAAAAATGCTTCCCTGGGCACTGTTGTTCTTCAAGATGCTCTTCAAGCTCCTTGATTCGTTCTTGTGCAGCGTTGAGTTGATCTTCAACAGGAGGCCCTTCCTCTAAGTAATCATGATCTGGTATCTGAGTAGCAGAATGTGTGGTATCACGAGACTCCTCACTCTCACTGATTTGCGTAGGTGTCCGTATATTCCTGTGGTACAAAAAAAAAGGAAGGTGCCAATAATTATCAGGCCTGGAATGCTCAAGTTTAACCCACAGCATTATTTTTACTCTGTTTGGAAAGCATCACCACTCATGTTCCCAATTTCCTAGGGTTTTGAGCCAACACAGTCCCAAACTGACTCCGTCCGTGTCCCATTCAACTCAGTCACAAGTCAACTCGGTCCCCATTCAACTCGGTCCCAAGTCAGCTCGGTCCCAAGTCAACTTGGTCCTAAGTCAACTGGGTACCAGATCAACTGTGAAATTTAAGGGAAAAAATGGTCTAACCAAGGCACCAGTCCGAAAATCAAATTGTGCCACACAGTCTTCGGGTACAATAATAATACAAGAGACCTTAATATGACAAGATCTTTGTTTGCGTACATTTATATATTTTTAATTTGGGACCGAGTTGACATGGGACCCAGTTGGCCTGGGACCAAGTTGACTTGGAACTGAGTTGACTTGGACAGAGTTGGTTTTCCCCCATAGGTTTTTCTTCACTTTGGCATTTTCATATGTCTTATTGACTTGAGACTTGGCAGACACGTAGACCAGCAGCCAAAGATGTTCCTCGTCGATTTTCGTAACAGTGACGTCATCATGTGTCACGTGACGTCATATTAAATGTGCATTTTTCAAATCGCTATAACTTCGGAAGTACAAGTCAAATGGGGTTGAAACTTGGTATGCATATACACTAGGATGTGCTACAGGTGACATGGTCATGACGTCATCACATGTCATGTGACTTCACATTTGAAAGGCAATTTTCTAAGGCCTATACCGGTTATCTACAGAACTATTGGGCCGATTGGATTTTTACTGGGTATGTACCCATATCTGGATGAAAATTAAAGTGATGTCATCAAGACATCAAATGTCATGTGACGTTCATTAAAGGGGCATTTTTCTATTAAAAGCCTATATCTACAGAACTATATGTTCGATTCGATTGTAACATAATATGTACCGAACCTAAAATGTGATGTGTTTAGATGAAATTTGAAGTGACATCATCATGTGTTCATCACGTCATAGAGTCATTTCAAACATTCGAAATAGCTTGTGTTTGTCCAAAAACACATTTTTAGTTTATGTTTGTGCTTTTCCTCTAGCTTAGAGTTCCAAAATAATATGAACAGGTCTAGTAATCTGTTAATTATTTTCAGTACAGGGTGAGTCAGAAAAGTGGAACCCAAACCCCCAACAATATATTTCATACTTAAAAAAATATGTAGCACCAAAAATATTAATCACTGGAAAGCCAATTTCCTAGGCTACTTTTAGATGAAAAAAAAATAACTGAAATTGCTCAATCCGTTCAAAGAATATCACCATATCAACCTGTCTCGTCAAAAAAAAACAGCAATTCATTTTGTGTTTGACTGTTTGGAACAACAACGAAAATGACACAGAATACTTGTTTCATCAACTGTCAAAACCAGTAGTACATAATATCTTTACTAACAACCCTGGTTAGGCAAACAATATGATTGATAAAATCCACTTTTTTTAATAGACGGGCCTTCACTGGGCTTTGTTGAACATTTTTATTTTTTTAACTGAGGTTTTATCGCTGGTGATGCTTGAAGACAACTGTGATGATGATTCTTGAAATCGCATTTTTGGACGAGACAGGTTTTAGGGTCATTGTGTTTAAATGGTGATATTCTTTGAACGGATAGAGCAATTTCAGTATTTTTTCATCTAAAAGTAGCTTATGAAATTGGCTTTCCAGTCATTATGATTTTGGTGCTACGTATTTTTTTAAATATGAAATATGATTTGGGGGGTTTTGGGTTCCACTTTTTTTGACTCGCCCTGTATTTGTATTTTTTTTTAATGGAACTGATGAGTTTATGTGTTTTTAATCTGGAATATACATAAGGAAAGAGATGCAATTGTGGGGATGAGAATGGCTAATAAAATAAAATTATATTTGTGGAGCAGACCTTTGAACACCCCCTTAAAAAATTTTTTTTTTATTTATTGTGTATGATATACATGCATAATGATGAAATTGTTTTCTTTGTTTTTTGTTTTGTTTTTTGTTACATATAGATCAGACGACAGTCCAACAAACTGGTTGCTTGCTGGGTATGAAGGAGGGAATCCTAAATCACAAATATTGATGGTCAAGTCTGGAGTTGATGGTCTTGCTGGACTGACAGAGTTGTTGAAGACTGATTTGGTGTATTATGGATTGTTGCGAGTCAGTGATGAAATAGATGACATCCGTACAGTCAAATTTGTATACATTACTTGGTAAGTTGAATTTTCTTGTAGTCAACTGTAAATAATTTGGAAGCTCAATACAGTCTCACCATTATCAATAAAACAAGTACCAAGTGGTACAACCCGGGGCAGCCGGGTAACGTGTGAAGATGGCCATACGGCACCGTCCGTGCATCGGGCCGTGGTGCGATTATTTTGGGGTTCCCAAACAACATACGCATGGGGTGTACGCTGTGGCATTTTTGACTTTTCTTCTCTTAAAAACATGAGAGAAATATATAAAATTAGAAAAAAAAGAAATGAATTCGAAGGTAATGAAATTTGGACTTCATTTTCTTTCAAAAAAAATATCCTCCAAAGCCTCTGAATAGAAAATAAAAAAAAATGTGGGTACAAAACGTTGACTCAAACCCACACTGGGAGGATCCTTTGCGGTACAAAATCATGACCCTACTGACTGAGCTATCGCACTGCTCAACAAATTTTGGAAATTCATGCATACATATCATAAAGTATCTTAGAGGGTATTTGCTCAAAAACCGTATATATGGATGTAGTTTGGGAAAAGAACATTCGCGTCATATGAAAATCAGACACCTATGAAAAGCGGACTCCTTTTCCCTGTTATTGGTTAATCCCTCGCACATGACAGGTAAATTTCCTTTATATGATCCTAAAAATAGCATATTATCATACTTACGCATGCGCAATACTACCAACGAGTCCATCTAATATGATCAAATATGCAAAAATATGCAAATTTGATCAATGCGCAACAGTGCTTGCAAAACGGGTCTTTGAATGCAAAGCTGAAATACTTTAGTTGTATGAATACAATATATGGCAGAGTAAAGTGTCCACCAACCAACCCATCCACCCACCCAAGTGTATATTTGTAAGCAATCGGGGACCCCCGATTGTCCTTCTTTTGTTTGTACTATAACTTTGTAGGAAAACCTCCCACATGTTTTGTACATGAATCCAAATTGGGGACCTCTTGGGAATTGGGGACCCTTTTCTCCTCTATTGTTCAACGTCCCCTAATGAATGCAGAATCAAACTCACCCACCCCCAACCAACCAACATAAGTGGCTCAAGCCCACGGCAAAATCTATATTGTAGGATGCATTGTGCATTTTCCAACATTGTTTATAACGTGATGCCAGAGCTTTATAAAATGCATGTTTTGTGTATTGTGGCGTCTAAACAATGTTTTGGGGGTAACTTTACCAGTCCTAAATTCTGTATGACCATACTGAAGAGGACCACTTATGGGGGAATCGTATAAAGGGAACAGTACCCTACAAGTGAAATCTTTGGGAAAAGGGATAAAAGGACAACAATCCCACAAGTCCTTCTTGTGAAGATGCTCGCTCGTACCCCCCGCCATGCAAACAGGATGCTTGGATACTGTGATGAGCTTCTCAGAATCCTGTGAAGGAAGTGGCCTATGACCTATGTATAAAGAATCTGGCTGCAGCTGTTCAAGACCGCAGTTAGACAATGTGCGCAAATGCTATCCGAAAACTTCCCATAGAATTGCGCACATTCCATACCGGATGTGATTTCTGTTTCATTGCGGACGATGTGGACAAAATTTGAGCGTCGCATAATGCAATCCGACCGTTCGTGATTCGAAACGGAGCCTGAGCGAGTGATGGGAATTGTAAATTTACAACACAGATAAGTTTTACAGAATTTCCTACATTATTATGCTTTTCAATGAGGAAAAAAAAATCTCTAACTGGAATAAAAGGGTAATGGATCAGTCTTAACGGCTGTTTCAAACCTTGCAGAGTCATGACCTTGATGACGCGCAGGTCACTGGTCATGCAAAATCCAACCAATCAGAGCGTAAATTCATCAGAGTATCCCATCGTCCTGTTTGCAGTGAAGTGAAGATGCAGTGACCCTTGGCTGGGAAAACACGATTCTTAATAGGTTTACTGAGGTCAAAAGTAAAGCAGAGGTCATTAGAAGTCATTGTTCAAATACGAGACACATTCTCACTGAGCGGATTGCAGCTATGCGATGTCGCGCACCGATCCGACGAATTATAGCAACTGCGCGCGCATGTGCGTCATGTCAATGCCAGGGCGCGCTTCACCGAATAAAAAAACTAACTAATTACGGAAATTTTCAACGGTGCGTCTGCCTTTTTTCGTTGAATTCTTCAAAATGACAGCATGCCAGAAAGGATAATTTCACAGGGAGTTTAGTTCCCTTACTTATCTTTCAACCGAGTAAGTTTTTCCACAATAATTACGTCAGTTACTTTTGGATAGCTGCAAATGATGGACTATAGCTTTAACGGGCAAGGATCTCTTTGTTGGGAAATTTGAGGATCGCATGCAAGCTGGGGCAAAGCGGTCGAAGGCTACTGAGCATTCAAGCAGCGGCCAACCCCAACGACCAAAACACAGAATAAAAGCAAACCATTTGTTGTTATTCCTGCCTCAAACCACAGTCTCAGTCGTTCACCGGACAACAACGGCCCAACTCGGCCATGGGCGCCTGGCCCCTGTTATCTAGCCAGACTCGTGGCGGCGTCCTGCCGTCGGACCTGTAGGAGGCCGTCTGTGAGACTTTGTGGGATCCTGGGGCCATATTCATGAAACCTTACTAAGTTGGTTACTAAAAAGGCATGTAGTTGCTTACTAAGCCTAATTGGTAACTAATTGGTATTCATGAAACATTACTAGCGTTTAGTTGTATTCCAAGTTTCTTACTAAAGGTAGTGTTGATCCAGGGCAACTCTAAATGACTAGTTACCAACTATATCATTATTTTGTTGTGCCAGACTTGGCTCCTTAGGTGGTTTCCCCCTTCCAGTTGCCTTTTTGACTTTCCATACTTGACAGGCATTTTTTTGACTCAGAGTTTAATTTGGATAATCAAAATTTTAAATCATCCAAAGATCTTTCAACCTGTTTCTTGTAAGTGTTTGCATCCTTATGCTTAGCATGATTAATATTTTTTTTAATTCCTCATGCTTGCCACAAAGAGATTCTCTTCTTTAGAAGAATTTGCCTTCCTTGTTCTTTTTGTAGCCATGTCTGATAATTCACTCACATGCAGTACACTATACCACATATATATTTTGCTAATCCATGCAAGCGCTGGGCACGGATTAGCCTACAACACCCGGCACACTATTGTATCTGTTGTCATCACATTCCATACATGCCCACTCTACCCAAAAGAACCCAATTCTAGTTAGTCACGTATGCAACTAAATTCCCCTAGTATAGTAGACTACTAGGCATTTTAGTATCCTACTTAGTTGGCTGCTAAGTTAGTAAGGTTTCATGAATATGGCCCCTGGGCTTTAATATGTTCGACAGGTGGGTGCTTGATTCAAGCAGTCGTGGTTACGCACTACAGTTCTCGAACCCCCCCCCCCCCCCCATTTTTGACAAGATCGTGACCGACCGGTCCAAAACTTGGTAGATAGATTCTTATAGCCCCAGAGAAGATATTTAGAAGGGGTGACACCTGAAAAAAAACTGGGAAGGGTGCCTAATTTGCATAAATGGTAAAAACCTGCTGTGAAATATATACTTTTCTCCATATTTGGGTATATTTTTAATTTTTTTTAATTTTTTGATAAAAGATTTTTTGCTGATTCTACTAACACATCTTTACTTCAATAACAAATTTAAGTGACAAAGCATATAAATGACTAAATAATAATGAGGACAAAGTAAAGATCCATAATGGCTACTGTTATACCCTAAAGTTGCGCACATTTGCCTTGTCTCCAGATATCATCAAGTAGTCTTGCCAAACCTCAGTATTGATGAGCTTCAAATTCATCAAGTTATCATATTTCACTTGATTTCCCATTTATTTTTGTTAGGGTAACTGTGCCGGTAAGTAACTTTGTGCATTTGAAGCTGATCAATACCGACATTTGGCGAGACTGCTTGATGATATTGGAGGAAAAGGTAAATGCGCGCAACTTTAGGGTATAATGGTGGCCATCCTTGATCTTTATTATGTCGTGAAAATCATCCAGTCTCTGATATGCTTAAGAAAATGTTATTTAAGTGAGGATATGAGAAGATTCCCCAAAATAACTTAAAAAGAACTAGATTTATGTTTGTGGACGTAATGAGGCCTTCCGTTATATGTGCTTTAAAAAATCACAGTTTTGATGACGTCATGATGACGTCACACATTTTTCAATTTTTTTGCATATACCTATAACCTAACAAACCAAATAAAAAAGGATTTGCAATTTTTTAATGTTGCGTTCGTAAGATATGGCTTCAAGGTCCAAAAATTCAAATATTCATATAAAATGGCATGATGACGTCATCATGACGTCACCTCATTTTTTTTTACCTATTACACATCCCGGTCTACCCACATACCAAGATCAACAAAATCTTACTTACAGTTCTTTAGATATACATGTAGGACTTCAAAATATGCACGTTTGTGATGACGTCACGTGACCCCTGATTACATAATCATGACTTCACTCTTCGGGACACAACTTTGCCATAACAACAATGCATAATGCCTAATTTGAATGATGGTTGACAAAGTTCAGTGCCAAAAGTGACATGTTCTAAAATCGTATACAAAGTCTATGAGATTTTGCGTGGAACAAAAAGAGGAAGGAAAAACAAAAATCAGAACGAAAACAAAGGCTTTTTCGCATGAAAAAGAGAGAAAAACTGGATTTATGTTTGTGGACAAACACAGGGCTGTTTCAGTAATTTTTTTTTTGACATGTGACAAGTTCCATCAAGAAGGATGTTTGGTTCTGTTTATAATAAGTGGTGGCATATAATATGTAATTACAAGTTATAGGGCTTTGAATTATGACATCACATATCACATGATGACGTCACATCAATTTTGATGTATAACTATAATTTTATAGTAAAGAACAACTTAGCCAGAGCATACATCGTTGAAAGCAAGTTTACATCTTTCACCAATTTTGAATTACAAGGCACTTCCGGTTTCAACCGGAAGGAAGGGTCACGTGATTTTGCACATAATATAACAAATAAAAACCCTGGATTATTCTATCCATTCCTGCAAACGTCAAGTTCAGGTTGCTCACGGTTGATTTTATAGTGATTTTCAAAGATTAAATCTAATAATCTTTAGCGTGATGTCACGTGACCTATGATGACGTCATTGTTACGTCACCTCAATTTTCATCTATAACACATCTCGGTCTAGATACAGACCAACTTTCAACCAAGTCGGACCTGTAGTTCTGTAGATATAGGTCTTCAAAATCTGCACTTTTAATGTGATGTCACATGTCACGTGATGATGTCATCATGACGTCACTTCAATTTTCATCTATAACACATCCTGGCTTAGATACATACCAAGTATCAACCCAATCAGACCTTCAGTTCTATAGATATCGGCCTTCAAAATATGCACGGTTAATATAACGTCACATGTCATGTGATGACGTCATCGTGTCGTCACTTCATTTTTCATCTTTAACACTTCCCGGTGTTGGTACATACCAAGTATGTACATAAAAAAATTTTTGGAACAAATATAATACACGGTAGGTATTAATGATTTATACAAATTAGACACCCTTCCCAAAAGCCTTTCGCAGGCCCCGGCCATCTCTGACCGTCACAACAGATGCGTCACTTTCTGGCTTGGGGGGCTGCCCTCCGCCCGCGCCAGGCAGATGGGGCCCTGAACACCACTCGAATCACATAAATGTACTCGAGATGTTGGCAGTTTCCAACGCTCTCCAATATTTTCAGGTATCAGTAATGGACTGAACTGTCCTGATTCGATGTAACAATGCCACAGAAGTGGCCTACATGAACCGCAAGGGCAGCACGAGGTCTGCCCAGCTGTGTGTGTTCACATGGAAACTCCTCCATTGGTTTATGCTCCACGGTAAAATGCTTTCAGCAGTGCACCTCCAAGGCGAGGAGAACGACATTGCCGACACTTTCGCCAGCACTGCACCCACAGATTGCTCAGTCACTTTTTCTGCAGATTGACTGACCACATATTGATACTGTTTGCCTCTTGGGACAATCACCAATTATCGTTCTACCTGTGTGCACTAACCAAACTGGAGCTGGAAGACTGCAAGGTCCTCCTGATAGCTCCCTGTCTTTGCATGCATGTTGTATTTCCACTGAGGTGTGTTTTAGATGTCGTAAGAACGACTTTTATACTTGCATCAGGGCTCAAAGTTAGCGGGAGCAAGTAAAACTCCCCCAAAAAGATTAAGCTCCATGTCGAGAGCAACTGCTAGTGAGCAACTAGAGTGCCTGACTCCGTTCTACCATGGAAGAATTCTTGACTTATTTAATTTGTTAAACAAAGGCTATTGACACAGATTCACCAAAAAAAATTATGTTAATTAATATGGAAATATATTTAAGGTTGATTATTCTTAAGAATAATGGAGAATTTAAGTGGAGAACAAAAACACGTTCTCTTCATTAGTCACAATGGCTGTTTGCTCACTATCACCCCATGGTCACCCATGCGTAAAATAACTGCTTTGGCAGAAAGAGTGAAAGAAAGACCCATTGTTAAGGACCCATACTCCATAGAGTACATACTCTATGGAGTTTTGGATAGGATAGACCCAGTTTTGGCCTTGGCCTTGAGTGTTAAGTTTGCCTTAGCCTTAAGGCTTGAGTGTCAAAGTCAGAGTTGAAATATATGAAAAAGTACCATCCCGTATCTTACTAAATTACTTAACATGCCTACTTGATCTTTGACAGTGTTTGGAATTGGTTATCGAGACAAAGCATGTCATCTACATGTAACTTATCTCCTTGTGTGTTTGAAATTTGTAAATTTGCTAAAACCTTTTTCCTTTAAAGCTCGCATACTTGTAATTTCATCTGTTGGGTTTTTATTGGGGAGTATTGCTTGGCTGGAATGGTCCAGGGTTGGTCTTACTGCTGCATAGGCATTGTCACTCTTAACCTTTACTGTAATTTTAAATCTAACTCATGTAATTTATATTTTAAGGTTTTGTAACGACCTTTGTGGTAACTTTTACAATTAATAAAGTATACATTAAAGCCCGATTCAGCATTTTGACTGTCAGAGTTTGATAATAAAAACAATAAAAAGTACTTACATAATCGGAAATTATAAATTAATTAATTTACTTTAAAATGCGAAATGTGACTGTCATCAGCTGTTTCCCCTGATTGGGAATGAAGGGAATGCAACTGTAAAATAATATTTTGAACCTTTTGCACTATCGACATTTTTTTTTTCTCTCTTGTTCCCATCTTCTTTAACAATTGTTTTTTAAAGAATGTAATTTTTCAATTAACATATTTGTGTGTAGGGTTGGTAATGAGGTGAAACCAATGACAAAAGCCAAGGTGGCAACCCACAAGGGCATTTGTGGTGAGATGTTCAAACCAGCACACATTGAGGTGTATGCATCAGAATTGGCAGATTTATCAGAGACAGAGATAATTAACAAGGTGGGTAAATAGGCAGTTGTGTTGTAGGAATTTACATAAAATATCAAACTTTTTTAAAGGGAATAAACAACATTTGCAAACATCAAAAAAACAAAAGTACCAAATTATTTTGAAATACCTTGCTGGACTGATAGTGAATGGCAGTCAAAAGCATCCTGTAAAATCATGGCACCAGGTTTACTGACATTTTCAAGACAATTGTATTTTTGTATAAATTTTCAATGCTGGTCAGCTTGGACATTTTTTTTTTCTCCAAATACTGCCCCCGATTTTACCATATTTAATTACTCCTCATTTCCTCATTTTGTTTGCAATCATTACACACCTATGAACGGGTACAAATCAGCTAGACTGGTTCCCTGACCTTACAGTTCCCCAAAGTTTATAAATTGCTCCTTTACGTTTCATTTTAAGTGGGGTCAGGCAACCAGACTACAAGAACATGATTATTTTCCCAGATTTTTTTCCCCAGCATCTACAAACGCAAAACTTGAAAAAAAAGTCAGCGTAACAATTTGCTATAAACTACTACCCCCCCCCACCCATCCATCTATTTCTGAACATTTCAGCAAAAGCAAATGTTGTAT